>NC_090928.1:994814120-995117151 GCF_040938575.1 Ambystoma mexicanum
TGTTGATGTTTTTCGGGCACCTCTTAAAACTATGGCACAACCTCTTCACGGGCGTTGGAGGTACCTGATTTCAAGAAATTTTCAAAAGCCTTCTATTCTCTGATTGTAGTTTTTAATATGCCCATAAACAATTCTTGTATTTCCAGGGCACTGTGCACCATGACATTTCTTGAACTATTGGAAAATTCGAAGATAATACGAGAAAGGACAAAAACTGGGAGCAGTGTAGAGGAGTTGGTTATTGTTATTGTACCTGTCACTTCAGTGAATCACTGTTAAACTTTCCTAGCTCTCAAGCTTGGAGATGAGCTGAGAAAAGGAGCTACCCAGAATCGTGTAGCTCTTCAACTAGTAATGTATGGGTTAGGAATATGGGTATACACGGGAGCAGTGTTGTGTTTGATGGCACTTTAAGATACATTGAGAATGGATACCTATATAAAAGTCCTACATTTGGCACATGGGAAATTAATTCTTGGCTGCATGGCTTCACCCAAAGTCAATTACATGAATTAGTGCCAATGCGGTCCACGTTAATTTCTAGGATTGGAGCCACTCAAAGTGCTAGGTTCATGCAGATGAATCTACCTTATATATATATATATTTCTGAGGCTTGTGGAATCTGCTTAGATCACATGCTGTGCATAGGCCGACATCTAGTGGAAGCTGCGGAGTATTACAGTTTGTTTTTCGAAAGTCGAAAATGGGCGTCGACACAGGGCGTGCCAGTAATACTATCCCTAGTGTGACGTCCACTGTACCCATGATCCCTCACGCGTCTAGGATCCCCAGATTGTTTTTTTCCGCCATTCTGGTCGGAAGCACTTCATCGGAGTTCCCTGGCTTTGCCATATTTGCACTCAAAACTAATTCTAATTTGCCCCGTTTTGTCACCCTTACGTCGATCAGCATCTCGACGCCAAACCGGGGAGGAGATCTACGTCGAAACCCGACGGATTGGGCCTTGAGGCTTCCGCCTCGGCTCGGGCCTGGGCCGCTGGCCTCGGCCCTACAAGTAGGGAGAGTGGGGGGTGGTACACTTCCACACTCGGTTATAGACACCTTCTTACCTACACACACTTGCCCGCTGCCCACAGGCGCGTATGGAGGGTACGCCCTTTCAGTTTTGCCCCAAGTGTAATAAGAAATACCCTTGGGTAGATAAGCACGCTACGTGCAACCTTTGCCTGCCCAGAGACCACCCCGAGGCGGGTTGCAGGGCCTGTAGCAGGTTTAAGACTAAAACTCTTAAGGACCGCTCCACCAAGCGTTGGGCCCACCACGCCAAGCTAGCAGCTATGGAGGCGGAGGGTACCTTCAGCGACGGCAGCGACGCCGGACTTTCGGACGGCGAGGGCACCAAGGCGTCGAAAGACAGCCTAACGCACGTCCCCGGCCTCGGAAGGTCGTCCGTCCTGGCGACTATGGGGAAGTCCCCCGGCGACAAAAGCGTTACACATACACACGCTAAACACAAAAAATCCACCCGAGATTCGACGTCGTCGAAACCTCGGAAAGAGGCACAGAAGGAGCGGTCCGAAAGGACGTCCTCTGGGCGGTCCCGGTCGAGGTCGCCGCACGACGTCAGGCAAGCCTCCACACTTGCACATAGTGCCTCGCCCATTAACATCACGGAAGATCACTCGTCCGGAGACGAACACGACTTCCATCCCCAGCCTGCACCCCAGGGAAAGGGTACATCACTTGGTAGTAAGGAGGGCCCAGTTTCGAAGCCTAGTTCGAAACACAGGGATTCCACCTCCGATCCTCGACGCCAGGCGTCGAAAGATAAGGGAAATGGTAAACACACTTCCACCCACGGGGAAGGGGGTAAGCAGCAAAGGAAACAACCCTTGCAATCCCCCACAACAAGAGAACTGACTTCCCAGTCCAAGTCTTCTCAGGGACAGTCCATAGAAAGTTCCAGCAAGGTCACCCCAAGCTCCAAAATCTGGTCATGCGAGGACATTGACAGAGTAATGTCAAGAATGTCTTCCTTAGCAAATTTCTTCGAAAGACACCCTGACCAACTCCTAGCTTTAAACCCTCAGGAATCTTCTCCCTCAGGTTCAAGGGACCCTATCCCTTCAAATAAAAGGCCCCGGGTCGAGACACCATTAAAGGCTTCAGACCCCTTCGAGGTCCAACCCTATTCTTGCCTTTTCCCTACAGGCCAAGGAGACTCTTCCCTTATAGAGGGTCAGGATTTTGAGACACCAGAAGATCTCGCAGTGTCAGATTACTACGGGGAGGACGAAGACGAGGATGAGCCAGAAAATAGCCCAGATATTTTCAGAATGGACTCACCAGTCGAAAGGGAAGCCCCAGTGTCTGATTCCCCAATAGATAATCAGCCCCTCCTGAATGAACTGCTCTCTCGGGCAGCTAACCACTTCCACATAGACACACAAGGTGTCCAAGAAGAGAGGGACTTCGCGGAGGAACTAATAGGGGAAAGGGAAGACAGTAGCCCAGACCATTCCCATCCTGAAATCTATTCAACGCAGAATAGCACCATCCCTTATCAACCCAAACCTGACAAGACCTGTAAACCCGAGAGTAGAGAAGCTGTTTAAAGCAGCCCAGTCGGACCCTCTATATATTAGAGGCCAACTTAAGCCAGACTCTCTAGTCGTAACTAACACCCGCAAGAGAGCTGGAACCCCATTATCTTCCTCGGAGGCTCCCCCCGACAAGGAAAGTAAGAAACTGTATGGTTTTGGTAGAAAAGTAGCTTCCACGGCAGCCTACCAAACCAGAATCGCGAATTCCACCACACTGTTGGCCAGCTACAACTGCCATCAGTGGGAAGAAGTGGCAGCACTAATAGATTCCGCTCCCGAACCCCTTAAGAGCCAGCTATCTCGCATTTGTGCAGAGGGAAGAAACGTCTCAGGCTGCATTTTAAAAGCAACTTTGGACGCTGCAGACAATGCGGGTAGGATTATAGCAGAGGGGACTGTCATCAAAAGACATGCTTGGTTGAGGCAGTCGGGATTCAGAGCAGAAACACAAGCTGCACTCTTAGACAAACCAGTGGAAAGTGATCTCCTGTTTGGAAAGGCAGTCGAGGACGCTCTAAAAAACGCTAAGGAGGAATTCGACACCCTCAAATCCCTTGGCCAGTTAACTACAAAACCACCTAACCAAAGAGGGAGCGGCAATTTTCGTCGCCCCCGCGGCCAAAATTCCAATAGAGGAAATAGCTATTCCCACACCCAGGGTACACAGTGGAACACCAACTCACAACAGTCTACCCAGGGGTATGGTAGGGCTAGTAGAAGAGGACGTGGTAGAGGCAGAGGCAGCCCCAGTAAAGGATGCGGCACGCCTCCACCAAAGCAGTGACGCTCATTTCAGGCTCCCTTCCCATGCAACCCCAGTAGGGGGACGAATATCCAGCTTCACCCAGGCATGGGAAGGGATAACATCCGACAGATGGGTGCTGTCAACGGTATCCAAGGGGTACTGTATAGAACTACTGCAACGTCCCCGAAACCATCCTCCAAGACAAAAAGTCCACTCTTTAGAACATCGGAAGATCCTCCTCGAGGAGATCTACAATCTGCTCCTAAAGGACGCGATAGAACTCGTCCCAGGACACCAGGTAAACAAGGGTATCTATTCAACTTACTTCCTTGTGCCAAAGAAAGATTTAACAATGCGCCCAGTATTGGACTTACGGCCTGCCAACAAGTATGTCAAGCCCCAAAGATTCCGTATGACCACGCTACAAGAGGTAATCCCACTCCTAAAAAAGGGGGATTACATGGCAACCTTGGATATGAAAGATGCCTATTTTCATATTTCCATGCTCCCGGCGCACAGAAAATACTTGCGCTTCAAGGTGGACAGTCGCCACTACCAATTCAAGGTACTGCCCTTCGGGATAGCTTCAGCACCAAGGGTATTCACCAAGGTACTGGCGGTGGCAGCTGCACACCTACGCAGGGAGGCAATCCCAGTGTACCCTTATCTGGACGACTGGCTCATAACGGGGGAAACCCCAGGAATCTGCAGGTCAAACATTCAGAGGACTATCGACCTCCTCCACGAATTAGGCTTCTCTATCAACGAGAAAAAGTCAAGTCTGGTGCCAAGCACCTCAAAACAGTTTCTAGGAGCTATCCTAGATACTCAGAAAGAATTGACCTTCCCTTCGGAAGAAAGAATTCGGAATATACTTCTGCAAATTCCGCATTATCAGTCAGGTCAACAGATAACAGTACGCAAAGCTATGCGGTTACTGGGCATGATGGCGTCATGCATTTACCTGGTCCCCCACGCGCGTCTGCGCATGCGTCCCATGCAGGAATGGTTGGCGAAACAGTGGTCTCAGGCAAGTGGTCAGTGGGACGATCTAGTGGTCGTTTCGCCAACACTCGTACAGAGCCTACACTGGTGGACAAGAGAGAATCTCGCAAAGGGGAAACCCTTTTACGATCCCGAAGTACAGGCAGTGGTGACTACAGATGCATGCCTGACTGGGTGGGGAGCTCACCATCTCCACCACACAGCTCAGGGTCTCTGGTCTCACTCAGTAGCCAAGAACCACATCAATCTGCTAGAGCTTCTGGCAGTATTCCGAGCGCTGCAGGCGTTCGAGCCCCATCTACTGAACTTGTCGGTGCAGATCAGGACGGACAGCACGACAGCCATGTTCTATCTGAACAAGCAAGGAGGGACTCATTCGCCAAATCTGTCCAAGCTTGCCCAGAAAATATGGATATGGGCACTCAGACGGAACATCTTCCTGTCATCGCAACATGTTCCAGGGGAGCTCAATTCCCTAGCGGATGCTCTAAGCAGAGACTCCCTCCCAGAAGAACACAAATGGGTCCTTCACAGAGACGTAGTAGAAGATCTCTTCTCTCAGTGGGGTTTCCCCACTATAGACCTATTCGCCACAAGCGAAAACAAACAATGCCCAGGATTTGCATCCAGGTTCCCCCAAACGGACTCCCAGGGAAATGCCCTGTGGATGAACTGGTCAGGGATGTTTGCGTACGCTTTTCCACCAACTCCTCTCATCAGGAAGGTGGTGTACAAGATGAACAAGGAATCAATGACGCTCATCCTAGTTGCTCCCATGTGGGCGAGACAACCATGGTTTCCACATCTACGCAGGATGGCGGTGTGCGAGTCCATCAGACTCCCAGCCTGGTACAACCTTCTGTCCCAGCAACAAGGTCAAACAGTGCATCAGGAACCCAACTCTATGAACCTAGCAGCATGGCTCCTGAAGTCATAGAGTTTGGACATCTCAAATTACCACAGAGGTGTATGGACATTCTAAAAGAGTCCAGGAAACCAAATACAAGACACTGTTACGGAAAAGATTCGTTATCTGGTGCCAGAATAAACAAATCAACCCGGTTGATTGCACTCCTTCCAACGTTGTAACATACATGCTCCACCTGCTGGATGCAGGGTTGGTTTTTAACTCTCTGAAAGTACACCTGGCAGCCCTCTCGGCTTACACCACATCCCATAACAGGGTCTCGTGGTGGAAAGTACCAGTGGTTAAAGCCTTCATGGAAGGAGTAAAGAGACTTCACCCTCCTATTTCGAACCCACCGCCAGGATGGGACCTCAACGTGGTGCTAGCTAAGCTCATGGGCCCCCCCTTCGAACCCATGCATAAAAGTAGTCTCAAACACCTGACTTATAAAACGGCCTTCTTAGTAGCCATTACCTCCATAAGAAGGGTCAGTGAAATTCAGGCTCTGTCAGTGCAAGATCCTTTCTTTACTATCCACAAGGACAAACTGGTTTTACGCACACACCCTAGGTTCTCACCAAAATTCATATCCAAGTTCCATGTAAACCAGTCCATCGAGCTTCCGGCTTTCTTCCAAAACCCACAAAGCTCGGCTGAGGTGAAACTACACACCCTAGATGTGCGTAGGGCGGTCTTATACTATATAAATAAAACCAGACCGCTAAGGAAAACAGATCAACTGTTTGTCTCCGTAGCTACAGGCAGAGAGGGGGATCGCGTCTCTAAGGGCGCTATCTCTAAGTGGATTATCAACTGTATACAGCTGTTACTCTCTTTCTGGAAAGACTCTGCCTTTTACGCCAAGGGCCCACTCTACTAGAGGCATTGGGGCCACTCTGGCTTTCATTGCAAATGTTCCCCTCGACACCATTTGCAAAGCAGCTACTTGGAGCTCTATTCACACTTTTACTCAGCATTACTGCATTGACACTCATTCCAAGACAGATACACAAGTGGGACAAGCGGTTCTAAGACACCTGTTTGCTCATGACCCTTCTCACATCCCACCTCCTTCTTCTGGTACTGCTCGCTAATCTATGCACAGCATGTGATCTAAGCAGATTCCACAAGCCTCAGAAGGGATACATTACTCACCGTAATCGTATTTCTGATGCTTGTATCTGCTTAGATTCACATGCGACCCACCCTTCCTCCCCTCCGAGAGAAGGCGCATGGTTGCTTGTAGTCCTACTTTTCTGTCTATCTGCTTGGACTATCTGTACTCACGCTACTCCTCATGCTACCTCATGTCAGGGAAAACACAATCTGGGGATCCTAGACGCGTGAGGGATCATGGGTACAGTGGACGTCACACTAGGGATAGTATTACTGGCACGCCCTGTCTCGACGCCCATTTTCGACTTTCAAAAAAACAAACTGTAATACTCTGCAGCTTCCACTAGATGTCGGCCTATGCACAGCATGTGATCTAAGCAGATACAAGCATCAGAAATACGATTACGGTGAGTAATGTATCCCATATATATATATATATATATATATATATATATGTTATTCTTCTGAAGGAAATGATTGGCCAGATAAGTAACCAAGTAGAACTGATACAGTAAGCAGAGATTAGATATTTTATGAATATTTCATAAATCAATATCTTTTCCTGATACTCTGTAACCCTAATGTTGGATCCTGTAAGAATGCTCCAGAACTATGCTTCAGGCCCTCACATTTGACGAAAAAAGCCTTTAGATCGGCTAATGTCACTATAAGGAATAGCTGCATTATAGCAAACCTAAAACACACTTCATTAACTGCATTTTTTAAAACTGAAATATAATGTCTTACTGTTAGGACAATGATGAATAGATTTTTTTCTTTCTTTGGCATTGTTTAATATCGTGATTTTAACAACACCTGTATTTTTAACTTATTTTCCTATAAACGATTTCACATGCTTTTCTAATTTTAATGTTATTTACAGTGCCAAAAATGTCTCGCAGTAAAAAAGATGCTGTGTTTTGTTAATACCAATTGCAGTGTTGTATCTTTATACACTCTGTTTAATTTGGGTACATTTGTTTATACCTGCTTTGGACAGTTTAGCACATCTAGAGGGCGCCCATTATGCCTTACCCCAACCCAACAGCCCAACCTCTAAATCCATGCTTCCCACCAAACACAAGGGGAGGAAGGATAGCTCAGGAGCAACGGGTTTGTCTTTGAAGAAAGACAACAGCAGCACAACACAGGTTAGAATCCCGATCCTGTGCTAAGAAACCACTCTCTGGTATTAACTGCTGTATAAATGAACAATAACATTAAAATAGAATGTCTGTTGTTTCATGCATTTGTCTTCTTTTTCATGTTTTACAAAAATATGACATTAAACTGTAGTTTATTAATTAAATATTGTTCCGGCGAATGCAGAGGGAATACAGAGTCATTAGTTATGGATGCACACATAGCAGAGCTATAACCTTACAGTTACTCATGTTTGTGCATCCAGGTTCCCTATTATAGATTAAAGTAGTATGGAAGATCCTCTAGAATTGGAATGTACCTGTTTGTACATCCAGTGTTACTTCCAGAAATACATGATGTCTTCTGTTTAGATGCATTGCTAACTGAAATTCCAGTAATGGTATCCTTATTTTTAAAAAAAATGTTTTCACATATTTATTGGGGTACTTTCATGCCTTTAGAATGTCAGCCTTTGCATCAGATCCTGTCCACAATTGGCTGGACCAAGCTACCCCATTTGCCGGCAGGATCTGAGATAGCTGCTTTAGTCAAGACTAGTCCTGTATCAACCCCAGACTAAACAGGAGGCTGCCTTCTTGTTCTGCAACAGCCTCTGTGGAGTGTTGTAGAGTGTCAAGAAGGCAACATTTTGACACGTTATACAATTGCATAAATACAAATTAAGAAACTGGAAACCTTGACTTCAGGCACTAGTGGGGCTCACTATGTACATTCTCTGTTTGACTTCTAGAGAGCAGATTGGCAAATGCACAAGCTTGAATGTGCGGCGATGTGTACATTTGGACAAAATTGGAATCCCTCAGAGACCGTGAGACTAACTGCAAGGATTATAGCCAAACAGGTGAGCTATTATTTATTTTAGTAATGTGATTGCCTCAGTTAAATAAGGAATTGCATAAGTGACAAAAACATACCAGATCTCCAAGTGAGTTCCATCTAGTGCTGTGTTTGGTGTTTTTGTCAGAAAATAGTTGTTTGCCTCAATTCATTTTCCAGTGCAAGGTCATTCGCCATTTAAGGTACTGGTATGGAGTATAGTTCTGGTATCTGTGCATCCATATTATTTGCACATGAACGGAGCGCTTCTTAGCCATTTCTTTTAGGTTCCCCTCAAATAGACTTCCCCCACCAGTCCTTTAAACAAATCTTGCAGTCAGTGCTAAAATGATTCCTTGAAGGCGTCTTTTGGGATTGACTGCAATTGTCCACTTTATAAATACCCTGTTTCTCTTGTTCAAGTTTTGAAATGATGTGGATAGTACAGTATATTGCACGATAGCCCTCCCCAGTCTTGGCCCATACAACACACGCTTGAGTCAATTTGGTGTTGGAGGGTGGTGAAGATTGACTTTCTGCTGCTCTACCTGAGCTCCTATGGTCAGTCTCCTTTCCTCCTTACCATAAAGGAGGTAGTCGGAATTTTCACAACATATGTTTTAAAAGTAAAAAAAAAAAAGAACAAGCAAAGCCAAGTTGCATGGTCACCCGCACCCAGCTCTGTCCCTTCATGTGCCCTGACTTTGCCTGCCAGTCTTTTCTCCACTTGGACAGGTGTTGAAGATCACAGCAGACATTTCTTTGACATATTCTCTTACACAATGGCTCTTGAATGTGTGAAGGATCTGCTGGTGTCATTTGTGGGACACATTTAGAAGAGTACCACCAACTTGGTGGGTATCCTTTGATACGTTGGAAGCTGGATTATCTCCGTTGAGACCTACTTTATTTGGGTACAACAGATATTAAGAAAGTATGGGGTGATCACCTTCAGGCATCTGGATGGTTGATCAGGCTGAAAAACCATGCAATGTTTTCCCTGGATGGGCCATGTTATAACCCACAAGTTGTTCACAAGTTGTTCACCTAGCCTGTTAAATGTGCATTCTTCCTTGATGGGATATGTATAAAACATTCCTGCAATCGTTGTCCAATGATGCATTTTTATTCTTAAAATTAAAGCTCTAAGGCACAAAACACAATACCCATTGCTCTGCACACATTACATTGAGAAATGTGAAAAGGACTACACCTCCCCATTTGACCTTTGTCACCATGCGGGACCTGGCCTTAACTGGTCTGGCCAACAGCTGCTCTGTGGTACTGGGGGATTTCCCTTACCCCTTAAAGACACAATTCCTCCCTCTGTTACTTAAGAAGTCTAATATTGATCCTAACATCACCTCAAACTCCCACCCATTTCTAACATTTTGTTTTTGTGCTAGATCATGGCAGGTTGGTGTGTTTTTTTATTTTAAACAAAAAACATAGTATCTTTGAATCCGTGAGGAAAAGTCTCACGTAATCCTGAAAGCTGCCAGAGGAAAATATGGAGTTAGCTTAATAATGGTATTGCTGCAATATTGCTGTATTGTTGTTTGGTTGGCTAGCATGGTATTCCTACATCTCTTTGGTAAGATCATTGAAAATATGGCCACCCAACAAGCCCCTGACTACAGTGAATATTTTGATCTCCTACGTGATCATTAATCTGGTTTTAGGTGATCAAAAATAACTGAATCTGCCTTGCTGTACATCAGAGCTTATACCTGCATTTCCTCGATTCCATCATTCATTCCTTCTCATCCTTTTAGACATCTCTGCAGCATTTTATATTGCCAACAATTCGACTCTTATAAGCCACCTATAACCTTCTTTTTTTGGCCTTTCCGGTTCTGCCCTGAATTTGATCTCATCCTTCCTTTCCAAGAAATCAATACAAGTCCTATCAGGCTCCATATTGTCTGTGTGGAATTGCCATCTGGCAAGGGTGTAGGAGCCCTAGCGATAGGAATTTCCATCTCTGAAAGGAAAATCTGCTGAACAGATTCCCCTTTTATAAGCTCCATGCCAAAAGCATAGCATGTACCTCACCAGATGCCAACTAGCTATCACAATTCCAGTGGACTGTCTGTTAGGGAATGACAAGCCCAGTGCCAAAATAATTACTGCAATTACAAGATCAAGAGCCAAAGCAGCAGCACGGTTAGCAACCCTCGAGTCCATTGGTCCAGGGGCACTACCAGCTGAAGATGGCTAAAGAGCTGCAGTGGCACCAGATTCAGTGACCCTGGGGTTGCCTACAGGTGTAGAACCACAAACTGGGGTGGATGACATGGTAGTCTCAGATCTGAATAACTTGTCCTTTGCTGGATGTCCCAGCTAGGCTGACTTTTGCCAGGCGCAATGCAACTGTCCAACTCTGCCAGATCTGTGTGAGCAGGCAGAGAAAATGGCTAAGGGGGAAGCCCCTGGGTTATTCAAGGTGTACTGGGGGAATGGTCCTCTGTACTCTGAACTCAAGAATCCTGTGGCAGAGGCCAACTGGAGGTTGGCGGTGCCCCATTGTCACAGGAGATTCCTCCTGCACTTAGCTCATGAGTTTCCTTTAGCAGGCCACTTAGGAGTGGTCAAGACAGCTGACCAGTTGTGCACCCTTTTTAACTGGCCCCAGAGTGGTGCACAAAGTAAGCAGCTTACAAGGTCCTACACGACTTGCCCGCTTGAGTCCACTACCAGTGGTCGGCAGCCTTTTGAGAGAATTGGTATGGACATTGTGGGTCCTTGGATCCCCAGACCTCCTCAAGGAACCGGTACATTTTGGTTGTGATCGACCATGCCACTCGATACCAAGAGACTGTACACTTGACAAGCATCAACGCCCCAGTGGGGGTGAAACCGTTGGTAGGGATATTCTCTCATGTGAGATTCCCCAAAGTAGTTGTACAGGAGGGCAGAGCGTCCTCTGATGGGCCTATAGGTCAGAACTCACCCTCGAGTACCTGTAAAACAAGATAGCTGCACCTTGAGGCGGTTGGGGTGCAGGATTCTCTTACTCGACACAAATCAATAAGGACAACTCAATAGTTTGGCAAAGGGAAGTTTGTTTAATGACAAGTACAAAAAACGGGGAAACAAATGGTAATCAACAGTGTCGCGATCGCCTGTCTCGCTTCAACTTTCCGAACTTCATGCAAACAGTAACATTTATACTCAAAACTCGTCATCATTGACGTCTAACTCTACACATTCGTCATGCAATATAATTGATTGGAAAAATTAACTTAACTATAGGTGCTATATCTGTATATGGTAACAGAGAGTGAGGATTGGATAACTCTTATCGGGTGGGCGTCTACACCCATCCCTCTACATCATTCGTGATAGACGTCACTACAACTACGACATCTTATTGGCTCTACAAGCTATAGGACCGTAGATTACGTGGTCCTTTGTGATTGGGTAGGTTACACCCCTAGACATAAATCTCCACTTTAATAAGCAGCATGCAGAATCGACACCCGGGTGCCTAGGTCCCCAAGATTCACCCTGCCTCCTTTCCATCAATCAGTACTTTTAGGGCTATGTGTCAGTTAGTTGGCTGAGGATGGCCTCGAAACTGTAGCCTCTTATCTGGAGAAGTTATGGCATCCTTGGTTCTGGGTGACATCAGACATTGGTAACTCTTCGCGCCTGGCTGGTCACGTGTTTGTTCACCGTGAATCTGCTTCAATTTCCCTCTATTTCGTGTATTTGATTCTTCCTTAGCCTCGCCACCTCCCTGGGGCCTCTTTATCTCGACCTTCACTGGCTGGCTGGTATGCCCTGAAGTTTTCCGATTCTCCGAGGTTGCTGCTCTCCTCCCTTCCTTAGGTTGAACTTGAATTCCCAGGCATGAGCTGCTTGTTACTGAGTTTCGATTCTGCTTGCTCCTCTGGCTTTGGCTGGAATATGAATCTTGGCCTTGTTAACCCCTTCAGCATGGGCTTAATTCTGTTTTACAAAATGGAGTCGCACTTGTATACTGTGCGCCATTGAGATAGATATAAAATTGGCGCATGGCGCTCTATCCTTCTACTAAGTATTGCAAGCAGTTTCATTTTCTTAGCTTTGTGCGTTCCAAGCTTATTTACAAGCGTTAGCTGGTTGAATGCTTCCATCTTGCTTCGCAGCTACGTTTCCTTACGTCTCTTTATGCATCAACATTGTTTCTTCTTATAAATCCATTATATTATTCTTCTTTCCATTTCGTTCTTGTGTGTCATCTTTCGATTGTTGTTCGTGTTCATGTTATCCTTTTCGCTTGTCGTTTATGTACATCTGTACGGCTGTCTAGGTTCTTATGTCGTCACCATTTACCTTCCATTAGGGCTCTTTATCTCTTCGGGGGCGGCCTGTAAGTAGTTTTCACTTCATGCCAGCTGCTGGTACGGTTGCCTCAGCGGGAACCAAGCTGCCCATGGTTGTCTGGTTATAGGCACTTCAACCGGTATTACTCTTCTGATATGCACTGGACAAAGTCTGAGTGCAGCTCTCTGTTGGATATTTGTTCCTCATACATCACCTACCTTGGCGAGTATGTTTCTAGTACCTCAAAATGGGAGGCTGGGGTGCAGGCCATGTCTGGGACCTCCTCTACACTCCCCCCTCTGGTCGGTTCATCAACCACTTCTGCCTCTTCCTTTTGACTCTTCTTACTTGGTTCTTCTGTATCTTGTTCATCGTCTTCAGGGTTTGTACACGATGGTGTGAACGTGTGTATCTTTGGAGTCCATATCTTTATCATTCCCTACAAACTTCCTGCGGTTTTTACATGTTCATCTTTGTTCCAGGTCATTAGCTGGCATTGGCCATTTGGGCTGCAATAGATCCATTTTCCTTCATACTTTCTTAGTTTTCTGGGATATGCAAACTTTGTTCCTTCTGGCCCAAATTCACTGGCTTTCACAAAGTCTCTTATTTCTTCATCAGTCAGGTCTCTGGGCTTCCAACCTGGTTCGACATCAACCATGATTTTCAACCCAATGGCTTTCTTTGCAGTTTTCTGGCATTGTGTGATGATTATCTTGATTACACAGAATCCTAGGAGTATCATTACTAGCAAGGCTCCCAGAAACTTGAGTATATCTGCCATCCATTGCGGGACCCATGAGAATAGTGCTCCAAACCAGCTATCATCATCCACTTCGTCAGTTTCATCGATCATCTGGTTCTTTAGGTTTGTCAACATACTTATGGCTTCTGTTAAGGTTCCATTTTCTTCATCATGCGAAGGTATAAATGTGCAACATGATTCTCCGATTTTTGCGCAAACACCTCCATCCATCGCTGTGATCATGTCAAGTACATATCTGTTCTGGAGGGTCATCAATCGGATTGCTCTCAGTTCTTCTTTGATCGCGTTAAATGCTTTTATGGTGGTGTTGATGGTCTGCAATAACTCCCATCGGGTTATCTGCAACCATTTAGCATTCACTCCAATTTGGATGTGTGGCAAGACTAGTGTTCTGAATACTGTTGAGGTGAGGCTAAACAGCCTATGTTCGTATGGGATTGCATAGAATGCTTCTTCTGATTTGGCAGAAAAGTAATTCTCTCTCTTCATCCGGGATACCAGTTCCACAGAACTCCTCTTCCTTAGATGAGCATCTGCTTTCGGGAAACTGTCAATACTCAGGTCACTTTTTGGGCTCACTGGTGCAGGAACCACTGGTGGTTCACTAGTGTGCATATGCCTCCCCAGTTTTTCGGTAGTCTATATATGCCTTGGATCCACACGCCCAGTAATGGTCCATAATAACTGTGGTCCCTTGCGTCATTCCTGGGGCTTCAAAGATTAATCCGCAGTCTTATATTCTCTCATATTTTCCCTGTGCCTTTGCTTCTGAAGCCCAATTTTGGGCTATCCAGTGGTACTATTTGCAAGGGTCCTCCTCTGTCTTCGACCCATGTCAGCAGCTTTACCAGCTTTGGCCATAGAGGTTTGCATAATCTCTGCGAGTTCTCTATTGCTTCTCGGCAGGCTCCAAGGACCATCCAGGCTCGGCAGATTACAACTCCTTCTTCCAATCCGTTTGGGGGAACCACTGTTCTCCAGATCTGTATTTGGCCTCTATTCTTCCAAATTTGAGCCTCTTCTGCAGTCTTTCCTTGGACGTTCAGTCTCGGGTTTATTTCCCATCTTGTTCCTGATCCTTTGGTTTCTGGCTTTTCGTACCTGATCACGTGATTCTTGGTATGCGCTCTGTTTCTTGTCTTGATATCCTGGACGTAACCGTCTTCATCGGGGTAATCCTTTTTAGTTGCCCATATCAATGAAGCATCTCTCCCTATAAACTGTCCTCTGGTGTTGCACATTGCTACGTGTGACATACAGTGTGCTGTAGGGACATCAATTTCTACAGCCATAAAGATCTTGGATTTTCCCATGCTGTACGGTAGAAGTGCGCAGACAACGCATTCTCCTTCAGCTTTTCTTCTACCGACCTCTTTCATGTGTTGGTATCAAATGTTGTTTCCTAGCTGTGCTGTGCTATCCAGGTAGTCATTCAGTTAGTTGTTATCTTCGTGTGGGCTTCTCTTGATCCTTAGTGTCTTTCTGTAGTTTGCTATAACTAAATCTTTAAATGCATCTGTGCTGCTTTTCCATGCTGGGGGTCTCTGAAGCATGCTTGTCGGAGGTGCAGGCTTCATTACCTGTATTGTTGTGGTAGAAGGAGATTTTGCATTTCTCGTCCTCTCCTCTTGTATACTTTCGTAGAGTGTTTTTACCCACCATCTGTTTACCATCTGTCCGACGTGTGGCCTGGTGCTTGTAGGAACTGATGTGCTTGTCATTATAGTCTCTGTGGTCCTGTTTTTCAGTTCCTCATGCAGTTTCTTCGCTCTAGCTATAAACGGGAACAAATTGTCTATCAGCATTAGTGTCCTTGCAGAGAACTCTCTTGCAGCTGCCTCTGTCTTTTTGAGAGCCTTTGTTATGTCTTCCTTAGTGGGTCTCTCACTTGATTCCTCTTGGTCACTTCCACTATTTTCTGGAACTGGTTGTTCGGTAGGCAGTCTCTTACTTTCTGTTGCCATCGTTCGATGTTCTGTAGCCATTGACACTTGCCCTTGTTCGTGTGCATTCAGTGTGTGAGTGTGTGTAGTGGTCAGTGCCACATTTTCATTCATTCCGTGCTGACCCTTTCTCCAGCTGTTCTCTTCATTCGTTACCTCAAGTGTGTATGTATCACTGCTATTTACATTTAATTTTAGCTTGTTCGCTTTACCATCCGATTTTCTTGGAACTGGAATAACTACATAGGGTCTGGGTGCTTTCGTGGGACCCATGCGTACATTATCTGATGGTTGCACTGAAACTAGAACGCTTCGTGCACCTATGAAAAAAGCAGTTCTGATTGTTAATGACAGAAAAACAATGATAATTACTATGCATATACACATTATCGATCGATATGAAAGCTGGCAGCATTTCCTTCTAGGGCAACGAGGGTGCCCCTCTGCTTGCGGGAGGACCAAGTTATTGTTCTGGGCCCCCATTTCAAACATGAGTCAATTGTCAGTGTTTATTTCTTTTCACTTACTCCGTTGCTGTGTCTCAAAAGGTTGTATCATACATAAAGTGTCAAGTGCCTTAAGGAGTCCCCCCTCTTGAGGGTGACGATTGTCTCTGGTTAGGCGAAACAGTTCTCCTACTAGACTATGGAAAAAGATTAGGCTAACATCTTTGGTAAGTCACATTCATTATGCGTATCTAAAATAGGTAAGTTCCCAGTGCACTCCCCAAATTTGCTTTAGACCTGAGGACATGCTGAAACCTGTTCAATGCAGAGAAATGGAACGATGGTATTACTCAAAATATCAAACCCAGAAAAATTTAAGAAAAATTAAAAAATACAAAATAAAAAATGAAAAATAAAAGAAAAACAAGATGAAGTTCAGGTTTCTGTTTCTTCTCGATCTGTCCCTCAGCGGACGATGAAGAACTGTGTTTCTGTCTCCTGGATCTGTCCCACGGCGGAAAGATGAAGAACTGAGTTTCTGTCTCCTGGATCTGTCCTACGGTGGTAAGTTTCACTGGGTAAAGTTTTGTTAAGATCTCCTCAGAATTCGATGGACATTATTACTTCTCAGTTGTGGTACGATGGCTCGCAGGAGCATATTGAGCTGTGCGTTCTTTACTGGATCTCCGAGGAATGCAAGCACGTCAACATTGTTGGGTCTCTCCACTCGCCCTGGAAAGTTCTCAATGAGGTGAAAGAAGACGTGGTATGCAAATCGTATGTCTTCCGGTGATTGGGACATTTGTCCTTCCTTTGCTGGGCTCTGGATCACAGGCCTTTCTTTTGACAAGAACAGTCTCTGCACTTTCCTGCTGCGTGGATTGCAACCACGTAGTTTAGCTTGATCCACAGTTGGTTCAAATGTTCAGTGTTTCTTGAATCTCTGATAAACATGAGTGTGTCTGTGGTTCTTCCGACGAGTCCTGGGCACTCCTCTATGATGCGAAAGAATAGCATGTACGTGAGTTCATCTATGATTACTTGTGGTGGAAGCATTTGTGTCCTTTCACTGTATTCCGGCAACTCGGCGAAGGCTTCCGCGATGACAGTCAGCAGTTGCCAGATTACTTTCTTGTCATCAGGATCTTGAATAAAGTCTGTGACACTGGTTACTCTCCCTACAAGTGACGGATATGATATTACTACTAACTGGAAGTAGGTGAGTACATCCCATGTGAGATTTCTGCTGGGAGATACCATGAGATCTGCAAAACAAAGTCTTGGTGCTGGTTGCTTCAGGTTACTGTGTTCAGCTCTCAGAGGAAAAGTCGTGTCTGTTGTCTATCAGAGTCTTGGTTTTTTCAACAATGCCTAAGTGTGGCATGATTCAGAAGTTTGTTTTGGTTAGATGAACATCTCTCTTCTTTACCCTGCAACTGTGATGCACAGAGTGTATATTTTATTATCCTTTTATCACCTTGTTATGTTTAGAGGAAATGGCCAGTTAAAAGCCACAATTTTCAAACAGAGTTCTTTTGTCTTGGCTTTGCTGCTCATGCGTCCTTCTTCCTCGTCATGGATCTCGTCTGCACGTGCTGAGGTTCTTCGCTGTTGTCAGTGGTTTCTTTGCGGTGAGGTGCAGTTTGAGGGGTCTCCCCGATATAGGGTTTAATGTCATTTAGGAAAATCCATGCTCTCCTGCCCTGCAGTTTGACAACAGAAGGTGTGCAGTCCCCTACAATGAAAGGGCCATTGAATCTTGGCTCATCCCACCTTTTTCTTGTGTGTTTTTTTACCAACACGACGTCACCAGGGAAGATGAGAGGCACACATAGATCTTGAACTGTGTCTGTTTCAGCACCTCCTGTTGTGTTTTGTGCTGTGCTGCACCCTTTTCGCCGTCGCTGCAGTTGGTCTGAAACAGCCGAAAGGCTTGATGTCATGCAGTTCAGGTACTCCTGCATTTCGGTTCCCAAGACCTCTCTGGTTGGCTGGGCATCACATCTAGCTCTATCTCAGGGGGGTAAAGGGGGTCTTCATTAAACTTCCCCTAACTATCTGGTGCGGCGTAAGATGATGGTCGGAGCCTGGTTGGTTCCAAAGTGCATACAATGCCAGTGGTAGACAGTGCAGCCATCCCCTCTTTAGAGTAAGCTTCGACTTGGTTATCTGTTCCTCTAACAAGCCGTTGAGCCTCTCACAGATACCATTACCTTCTGGATGATACGCCGACGAGAACTTGTGCTTTATACCAAGCAGCAAGCTGATCTGTTCAAATACTGCATTAACAAAGTGAGCCCCGTTATCTGACCTCATTACCTCGCACGCCCCACATCTAGGGAACACTTCCCTCACCAGGAACTTAGCAGCACAGGTTGAGTCTGGGTGTGTACAGGGACCTGCTTCTATCCATCTAGAGAATGGACACACCACTACAATTAAGTACCTGTACCCGTTGCATACCTGAATCATGTCGACATAATCGATATGTAAGTGCTGAAAAGGCCCATTTGGCCGGGGGATGACTCCTCTCACTACTTTTAATGTGTGTCCAGCGGTGAATTGCTGGCAGATTATGCAGTTCACCATAAAGAATGCAACATGCTCCGCTAAATTTGGTGTAAACCAGTCTTCTGCGAGCATTGCAGCGAGATTTTCTTTTGACATGTGAAAAGGGTCATTTAATTGCTCCAATGCTATCTTTAGTAGGGCTGAAGGCATCACTGGTTTACAAGTTCTGTCTTGCCGCCACAAACCGTCAGAGGGGTTTAAAGAACACCCTCAACGCTTCCATAGATTCTTCTCATCCTGTGGTGCCTCTCCTTGGAGCTCCATTAGTTGGGTCTACCCCATATTGCTATAGGCTTCTGGTGTGGCTCGTGCTACCATCATACGCTCATGGGTGTGTGCCACTTCTACTTCCATGATTGTTTCACTCTTGGATGCCATACGCTTGGCTTCCGTGTCTGCTGCATGGTTTCTGCGTGACACGAAATCTGTCCCTTTGGTGTGGGCGGCGCATTTTACGACCGCTACACCCACTGGGAGCTGTAGTGCCTTTATCAGCCTGTCCAATAAGGCTGCATGTTGCACTGGCGTGCCATCAGCTCGGAGGGAGCCCCTCCTTTTCCTGCGTGCTATTCCTGCGTGCACGGTTGACGTCACATAGGCAGAGTCACTGTACACCGTTACTTCCTGGTCTGCATGATTCTCAATGGCGAGTATCAACGCCATTGGTTCTGCAGCTTGTGCTGAATAGTGAGATGGTATTCGTGCACTGACGAGTACTTGAAACTCTCCATTCGCTATGTGTTTTACCATGGCCACGCCTGTGTATCTTTGTCTGTCTTCTTGGTCGATTCTTGAAGAACCGACAATGAACACAATCTCACCAATTGCCAGGGCATTTTCCTTTACCCGGGGGATTTCGTCATAGTATTCCTCATAGTTTGCACAGTCGTGTATAGGTTCTCCCTCAGTGACTGGCTCAGCTATGAACGTAGTGGGGTTTACTGTTTTACATCGAACTACTTTGATCGATGGGTTAGAGATAATCACCTCATAGGCACAAGCTCTGGATTGTCAGTGTGCCCTTTGGTTTCTCTAGAATGGCGAATAATGAGTGCTCGACGTATAACGTCATGGAGCATCCCATTACAATGGATGACGCCTTCTCTATGGCGAACGCTGCGG
Organism: Ambystoma mexicanum; assembly: GCF_040938575.1. Taxonomy (NCBI): domain Eukaryota; kingdom Metazoa; phylum Chordata; class Amphibia; order Caudata; family Ambystomatidae; genus Ambystoma; species Ambystoma mexicanum. Next base: position 994,833,598 of record NC_090928.1, read on the forward strand.
CAGCTAGACTTTGTTCGCATGGGAAGTGGCCTCTCATAACCGGGTCCAGACTCCCACTGTAGTACGCCAGGGGCTTATACCCCAACAAGGTTCTCTGAGCAAGCACTGCTGTCATAAGGCTGCCATCAGTGTGCGAGAACAGATAGAATTCCTCTGCATAATTTGGAATCCCAAGAACTGGGGCCTTACAAATCACCCCCTTGAGTTCTGCAAACCCCTTCTCCATTGCCTCAGTTCATACAATCTTTTCCTTTGCCGCCTGGGCCTTCTTTAGGACCTGAAGCAAGGGCTTGGTATGACAGCTGTAATCGAAGAGACATGCTCTGACATAATTGCACAGGCCTAGGAAGCTCTGCATTTGCTTTATCGTGATCGGCTTAGCAGTGTTCATGATAGCTTCAGCCCTTTCTGGGGTTACCTTTTTCCCCTCGTGTGAGATTAGCTGGCCTATGTATGAAACGCTCACCTGATTCCCATGGAGGCGCAGGTCTGGCTTCGAGTGCTGATGCTTCTTCAATGGTGAAGCGCAGGGCTCTGAAGATCGACAGGAAGGGCCCTCTACTCTGGCTTCTTCGGCTCGCAGGAATATTCCCCTGTGCGTGAAAAGGGAGTATTACCTACTGACTGAGTTATGCTCGAGCCTCCCACTCTCTTCCAACCCTCCACGATACCCTTCCACGATTCCCAGTGAAGTCTCACCTTAGGGTCAGGAAGGATGAGCTCTCCATCCTGCTTCTGATGCAGGGGCGCGTTGAATCCCAGTTACTTCACTGGATTGAGGATTGGTGGGAGTTCAGGTAAGCTTGACTATTCAGGTAAGGCTTTGTAAAAGTTCTGTTGCAAGTTCAAAAGTCCAAGCTTAATAATAATGTTCATTGTCTTTTGCAGCAAGCGCTAATGCTTATGTCTTTTTTCCCCTTAGGGGCCGGGGTTCGGAATGCCGGAGATATGGCACCGACCCGAAGTGAAACGTGCATTTCCAGTTCCAGTAAATGGCAGGTTAGATCTGGATGAGTGCTCGGGAACTGTCTTTGCTTACGCTCATTCTTTGTCTTTGTCTTTTTTCCCCATAGGGGCCGGGGTCCGGAAAATGCCTGGAAGCGGCAAGACCCGAAATGAAATGGGAATGACCCAACAGGTAAGTCTTATTCCCTTCCTTCTCTCACCTCTTATTCTTGTCTTTTTCTCTAGGCTCTGGGAAGTGGCTGTGTATCCGGATGATCGCTGCTGAAGATGGAGGAACCCAGGAAAGGTGAGTGAAATGCAGCGCTGCAGCGATCGTAACGAAATGCTTTTAAAAAATAATGTCGTCCCTTTCAGGATCGTCGGTGATGTCTCTGTGGTGCAGATTCAGCTGGTAAGGTCTCCCTTTGCAGGTGATCCAGGATGCTTTTCCTTCTTCTGTTCTCTTGTTCCCTTCCTTTGCAGGTGATTCAGGATGCTGACAGGCGTGGCTGAAGTCCAGATGCAGGAGCTGACACGGTGAGCGTCCAGCTGCGAGGAGCAGAACAACGCGAAGCATGAGTTGCTGATCGGGTGTGGTTTAAATAGCTTTGGAAGAAGTTCCCAGTGTGTATCCTTCCACCGATCAGATATGTATCCTTCCCCGACCACACCCGGGTGGAAAGTAGTCCCACAGGTAAAGTAGTTCCATTCAGGCCTCAAGAGGGCCTGGATGTAGCAGCATGGTCTGCATCAGGTAAGTGCACATTAAAACACTTGAACACATGACTAGCTTTATGAGCCTGGCGCCTAAGGCGCCAGGACAGGGGTCCAACATGAGCCTGGCGCCTAAGGCGCCAGGACTGCGTCCAAAGGGCCCCAGCTTGGGCCCGCTGGCACTCTCCTGGGGGAAATGATGCCTGCCTCTGGGGTTGCTGGGTGGGACCTGGCTCCTTGGAGGTAGGCATCATGACAATGTATAGCACCTCTTGTTGACAGTATTGTAACTTTTCCTTGTCAACTTTATATCCTTTCTCAGCCAATATAGTCAGTAGCTGGTCAGAGTCACGCCTGCATTGCTCTTCAGTGGTGCTGCAGATCAGAATGTCATCCACATACTGCAAAAATAACACTTGTCTACTGCAATATTGCTTAGGTCCATTTGCAGGACTCTGTTGAAAATGGACGGGATTCACAATACCCCTGTGGCAATCTCGTGCTCTTCAGACGCATTTGTCTGAAGGTAAATAACAACAGATCTTGTGAATCACGGTGTAACGGGATTGAGGAAAAACATTTTTTGAAGTCTATCACCGTGAAATATCTTGCCTCAGTCGGTATGTTGCATAGGATTGTAGATGGATTAGGGACTAGAGGGAACTCGGCTTCAACAATATCGTTTAATGCTCTTAAATCTTGGATTAAACGCCAAGACCCTCCCTTTGATTTCTTGACGGGGTAAATCACTGTATTACAGGGTGATTCTGACGCCACTAGGATGCCCTGATCCATCATGGCGGAAATTGTCTTCGCAATCCCTTCATCTGCCTCTCTGGACATGGGATATTGTCGCGCTCTTGGTAAAATTGCTCCTGGCTTCAGTTTAATTTTCACTTCTCCTGCCCCCTTCAGGAGGCCTACGTCATAAGGTCCCGTAGTCCACACAGAGACAGGCACTTGGGCCATGTCATCTTCAAAGTATTCTGGACGTACCAGTGCCAACATCTTTCTCTGTGGCACCTCTTGTTTGATCATTTAGACCCAGAATATGAGACTTACTTCCACCCTCGTCTCTTTTAAGTCAGGGTGTTCTTCGAACCGATCATCCTCAGTGACGTCAGTCACTCGATACCCTTCTTCAATGGCGATAATCGCGCACCATTGTCTGCCTTCATCATCATATCCTTCGACTAACGCTATCTTCCCTCGCACTGCTGCGGTTAGTATTGTCAAGGGAAACACTTGTCCCTCCTCTTCATACATAGGTATTCTTGGTCTGAATAGAATCTCATCAGGGATTCTCATGGTTTTATCTGCGAGGCCTGGCAATCCCACCATAAGCACACGCACGCCATATGCGAAGACTTCTGGCTCTAATGGTATAGCTCTCATGGCTATGCGTCCTGAGTATGCTCTGATCATTTCGCACACGTTTGAATAATGCATTCCTGGAATGGAGCATACTATGCCATCCTCCGTAAACGAGATTGTCATATTCAACTTTGTCATTAAGTCTCGACCCAAAATGTTTACTGGGTCTGGCATGAATATAATAAGGGTACATTCATCTCACAATCCCCTACAGAGACTGGGAGATTGTCCGTAAAGGGAACTCTGCTGTGAGCTCCTGTGAAACTGAGTATCTATGGCCTGGCCGGACAAGGAAAACGTGCCTTCTCGTTTGCACGAGCGTGTTGCACCCGTGTCAACTAAGAAGGAATATTCTTTCCACCCTATGACGACATTTACCCTTGTTCGCTGTTAGGGTCTGGTGTCACCGATAAGATGGAGCACATCAGAGTTCCCCGTGAGCTGTCCTATTGCATATATAAGTTCGGTGCACTGTACATTTGTGGATTTCCTCCATTTCCTGGGTTGACTCCCCCTCCGGAGTTTGTTCCCTGAGGCATTTGCAGTGGTGCCTGTTTGGTTTGCCCTTGTGGCATGTTCCCCAGGTTCGAGGGTTGAACCCCTTGCTGCGAACCTTTCTGCAAGCCTGACGCTTGCAGCTGCACTGTGTGATTCTGTGCACCGCCCTGTTGCGGGATGGCAGGCGGATTCACCATGCCTGTTCCCATTCCTTGGCCATTTTGACACATGCCTTGGCTTCTGCACGCGCGCGCTACATGTCCCGTCATTCCACACAGCCAACACACCGGCGGTGGTCAGGCCATCTGTCCGTTTGGCATATCTGGACTGCCCATCTGCACGTTTTGAAAGCCACCTTGATTATTTTGAAAACCTCCCTGATTACGTTGAAACCCTCCCTGATTACTCTGCTATCCTCTTCCTCTAAATCCCTTCCCCTCGGGTAAAATCCTGCGATAACCTGGTTATTCTGCGATGGGTTAGTCGCTTGTTGTGCACTCGGTTCAGCCGGGCTTGTCAACATGGCTCCTTCGAGAGCATACTTTGAGCGTTTCTTTTGCACCAGCTTCCTCACCCTTACGAGTTGCCTCCTTTTTTCGATTCTTTTCTTGCAACAATCTACAATAATGTGCAATTGTCAAATGCATTTCAGCCCATGGTTTAGCTTCTACTCCTACCAATTTCTTGAGCTGTCTTTGCACTGGTTCAGGCAAGCCTTCGCACAATATATGGTAGACTACAGGGATGGATTTCGTCCAAGATTCATGCGTTTCCAGCACCCCTGAGTCTTGAAAATTCTGGATATAAATCAATGGTTCCTCTGACTCTTTCATTTTTCGAGTCATTATAGCTCCCATATCGGAAGTGTCTGGGTATAGCATTCGTAGCGCTTTCCACACTGCTGCTCTACAATTATTAAATGGCGCTCCGTCATGGGTAGTGTTAATTATGGTTACCCCAGGGTACCCAGCTCGTTTCCAGACATGGTTTGCCTTTTCACCAAGTATGGCGATCAGGAGGCCCTTAATGTCCCCTCTAGCTAAGGTGACGCCCCCTGTCATTTTTTCTAACTCATGTATCCACTTCCCGACTCCCGAAGTCAGCATTGGGAGCTTGTTTTTCAGGTTCTCTCGATCCGTGTGTGGCCATGGAATATTTTGTGGTCTTGCTCTCCCTTTCTCTAGCAGTGGGAATTGGAATGTGCAGTCTTCCTTCTCTTTCCCCATAGCTCTCCTGTCTATCGCTGTGGTAGCATTCCCGCATCGCCGTCTATCTGGCAATGTCCTCAATCTGTCTACTAGGCAGGTGCTGGCACCGCCCTCTGACTGTGGGGTGTTCCCTCATGTCGGCCATGCTGCGTGGCGGACTCTGATGCCTTAGGTGTGGACTCACTAGCGTCTGACCATCGTACCCCTTGGTCCCTTTGGAGCCGCTTTTCACGCCGTCTCCCTTCTTCGTGTGCCTCATCCTCCGTCTCCCCACCGGAGACGGACGCTGATTGTTCCTAGTTCACGCAACTCCTGGCATCTTCTTCATTCTTACTAATTTCTAGCATATCCACGGACAGTCCCCTGCTCCCACTACTTCGGGTGACATCCTCGGTATCGTATAGTTGTGTTTTCCAAGCGCTCGTCTTCCCTTCCCCCTTGGGAAATTTGTTCCAGCCCCATTTCATCGTATATTTTATTAATTGTTTCCCCAATGCTTCTGGTGTCGAAGTCATCTTCAATATTTGCCCCACTCGTGCCAGGTACTAAGTCATACGCAGGAAAGAATTCTTCAATATCTTCCCATTCTACAACAGGATTGCGTTTTTTAACTTCCCGCTCCAAATATTCAAGATCCCGTGCCCTCTGTCTACGTTTGCGTTCTATATCATCATCGACTTCCTTGCGCTTCCTCGCTTCTTCTCTAGTCTCATCTTCTTCCCTTCTTCTTTCATTTCTACATTCCTTTGTCCTTCTAACTTCCTCATCTTCTGTCTCTTTATTCTCTTTTCACATACTCTTTGCTCTTCTTCCAACCTTTGAATGTTCTGCCTGTACTGTTCATAGGCTGCGTATTGTGTGCGACTGAGCGATATTCCTTGCTCTTCGCGATATAGTTGTTCTCGCCTCAGCCTATCCTTTCTTTTCATTTTCTCGTCCCTTATTTCCTTATCCTTTTCCTTTCTTTGTGTCTCATCTGACTTCTCTCTCGGTCTCACATCATCACTTCCTTTTCCATCAAGTTTCAACAATATATGTCCTCCCATCCATTTGTCTTTTGCGAATGCTATCTCATCAGTTCTGCCTTCGCTTCCTTTCCATTTCTTTCCCTCTCTCTCCTTAACGAGAGGTGCACAACTCTGTGCCTGGTCTTTCCTTTCATCATCGCGTCTCTCCTTGTCCCTCGGGGCTGCGGAGGTAAAGTTAATTTCCTGATCCTTCCCCTTGATTTCGTCACTACTGTATGTAGGTGACTCGTATGCGGGGTTGCTATACTTCGTGGCTGCCGTGAGTTCTCTTAGCGGGTAGAGTCCCTCTGACTTACTTCTCTCGACCTCTGGCTCGGCAAGGCTGGTGGCACGGTAGGCATCTTCACCCCCCTCCGTGCATACGTTTAATATCCAGTCTGCAGGTGGTTCTTCCTCCTTCATCTGTTCGAACATCTTGCATAGTTCTAGAACAGCGAGGCGTTTCTCTAATTCTTTACCTGTGTTTGTAGCATGCAGGTAAGTCGTCATATGTTGTAAGACGGCTTTGGATAGGGGCCCATTCTGTGACCACGGCATAAACATCTTGTGGGCGGTACCCTTAAACCACTCAGTGCTATATTTCTTAAGTTTGGGTGCGTGTTTGGGCAACTGCTTACAAAAGTGGGCAAGTGGGGTAATCTCATCCATTCTCAAATTTCGTTACCAACAATATTTTATGCAATTTCAACACGTCCTACAGTATGAGCAAGCACCAAATATGCAAGCTCCAATCCAATCCTTCCCGCGAAAATTCGATATCATCAATTTACTCAAGAACAATCAATAATCAATAACCCGACATGGAGTTTAAACAAACCCATTTAGTGCCGTCTTTAATCGTCACCGTAGTCTAATTGTCCCCCATTATGTGGGCTCTGAGTTCACGTTTCTTCTGACCGCTATATTACAGCACAAGAACAAGGCGAATCCTCTCACTTTTTTATCTCAGGTGTCCTTCCTGGTATTCTTCTCGTTTTCTCTCGGGTGCCCTCCCGGTAACCGCTATTTTTCTCTCGGGTGGCTATCCCGGTAACCACTTTTTCTCTATTATACTCGAGTCATTAACCATATATATATATATATATACATATATATATATATATATATATATATATATAGTCTTCTCTACTTCTGACTATTTGTATTCTTCTCTGCCACCCTCCGTTACCTTTCCCTTACTTGTTCTAACGTCTACAAGACATTTGCCAAAGTAATGAGTTTGTTTCACTCACCGCTCGCATCTTTTCCTCTCTGGAAACTCGGGATCACCGCCCCTCCTTTCCCGCCTCTTGCGGTCTTTTCTTCTGATCGGCTGCCCCTGGGAATGAGAAGGGTTATGCTTTGAAAGGCAGGTTCCTTCAGACCCACTGCAGATTTTTGAGTTAGACTATCATTGTCCACGGAAAGCTTCTCAGTCTACTCAGCTGAATGGTGAAGGACTCGTGATATTGCCGAAGGCCTAGAGTTACTTTGTGCTGTCGGTCTATGGGTGTTTTAGCATTAATTAATCAATAGTTGATGGTCAGAACCATCCTCACGCTACCAAATGTACAGGAGGGCAGAGCGTCCTCTGATGGGCCCATAGGTCAGAGCTCACCCTCGAGTACCTGTAAGACAAGATAGCTGCACCTTGAGGAGGTTGGGGTGCAGGATTCTCCTACTCCGACACAACTCAATAAGGACAACTGAAAAGTTTGGCAAAGGGAAGTCTGTTTAATGACGAGTACAAAAAAACGGGGAAACAAATGGTAATCAACAGTGTCGCGTTCGCCTGTCTCGCTTCAACTGTCCGAACTTCATGCAAACAGTAACATTTATACTCAAAACTCGTCATCATTGACGTCTAACTCTACATGTTCGTCATGCAATATAATTGTTTGGAAAAGGTAACTTAACTATAGGTGCTATATCTGTATATGGTTACAGAGCATGAGGATTGGATAACTCTTATCGGATGGGCGTCTACGCCCATCCCTCCACATCATTCGTGATAGACGTCACTACAACTACGACGTCTTATTGGCTCTACAAGCTATAGGACCCGAGATTACGTGGTCCTTTGTGATTGGGTAGGTTACACCCCTAGACATAAATCTCCACTTTAATTAGCAGCATGCAGAATGGACACCCAGGTGCCTAGTGCCCCAAGATTCACCCTGCCTCCTTTCCATCAATCAGTACTTTTAGGGCTATGTGTCAACTCGTTGGCTGAGGGTGGCCTCGAAACTGTAGCCTCTTATCTGGAGAAGTTATGGCATCCTTGGTTGTGGGTGACATCAGACGTTGGTAACGCTTTGCGCCTGGCTGGTCACGTGTTTGTTCACCGTGAATCTGCTTCAATTTCCCTCTATTTCCCTCTATTTCCCTCTATTTCCCTCTATTTCCCTCTATTTCGTGTATTTGATTCTTCCTGGTATGCTCTGAAATTTCGATTCTCTGAGGTTGCTGCTCTCCTCCCTTCCTTAGGTTGACCTCGAATTCCCAGGCATGAGCTGCTTCTTACTTAGTTTCGATTCCGCTCTTTCCTCTAGCTTTGGCTGGAATATGAATCTTGACCCGGTTAGCCCCTTCAGCATGGGCTTAATTCTGCTTTACAAAATGGAGTCACACTTGTATACTGTACGTCATTGAGGTAGATATATAATTGGCGCATGCCGCTCTATCCTTCTACTAAGCATTGCAAGCAGTTTCGTTTTCTTAGCTTCGTGCATTCCAAGCTTATTTACAAGCGTTGGAAGCATTCAACCAGCTATCTTGCTTCGCAGCTACGTTTCCTTACGTCTCTTTATGTATCGGCATTGTTTCTTCTTATAAATCCATTATATTATGTTCTTGTGCGTCATCTTCTTTCGATTGTTGTTCATGTTATCCTTTTCGCTTGTCGTTTATGTGCATCTGTACGGCTGTCTAGGTTCTAATGTCGTCACCATTTACCTTCCATTAGGGGTCTTTATCTCTTCGGGGACGGCCTGTAAGTAGTTTTCACTTTGTGCCAGCTGCTTGCATGGTTGCCTCAGCGGGTACCGAGCTGCCCTGGACAGAGTCCGAGTGCAGCTCTCTGTTGCTTCATTTGTTCCTCATACGTCACATACCTTGGCAAGTATGTTTCTGGTACCTCAAAATGGGGGGCTTGGGTGCAGGCCATGTCTGGGACCTCCTCTACAAAGTCATTTCTGACAGTGCATCTGTTATAATCAACGCCCACAATGATGAAGGCAATAATGTTAAGTTTATTGTACAGAATAAGCCCGAGCTGAATACAACAGCCAGACACTCCAGTTTTCTTGTAACCGTCAATGACATTCTATAGAACGTTCTGTAGAATATTATTGCTCGTGCATCTCACAAGCTACTACATTATATACTCCTCTTTATACATTTGTTGAATTTTTGGTTTCATATTAATTGAACTTAAATTAATCCAACATCATCAATATATGATATACTCGTTAAACCACTGTGGTCTTTTCCTTATACGACCACCTCTATAACCTTCTGCACTTTCTCTCCCTTCACCACTTGCGCTACACACTTCCTCCCAATCCAGTAGTTGTAATGCCTTGTTATCGCTTCTTTGACCTCTCTCATAGGTCCACAGGTATTGTACCACCATCACTAATTTCTTCATGTTCTTCATGGAAGGATCAATATGCTAATTTCCTTTCTTGCCATCTTATGTATTTCCACATGTCATGCACGCTGCCTCCTTATTACTCATTACTGCTAGGCAATTTTTATTTCATTTTTCCCTGTACATAGTCTCAACATATCATTTTCTCACCCTTCTCACTTGAATGGGATCATAATATTGTGAACAACCTTTTGGTACTTTGAAAGGCTTCTTCACCTTCACTATCTCCCCTAAACACACTGGTTCTCTCCCAGTCCTCCTACCGTCTCCAGTATATCCACTCTGACACTCACCATTCCTATCACTCATTCACCCTCTCCCTTTTACCATCCAATGTGGGAACATCCTTGAATTCATTGTCTTGCCACTCATCTTCTAAGATCAAGATGTACTGGTCATTGCATGTGGTGTATCCCTGTATGCACCCATCTCGCGCACCGTCACCTTCCAAGTCAGTCCATAAGCAAACGCCAACTGTACAAATACCTTGACTATCCTATTTACCCGCTCTCCTAATCATTCTGCCTTTGGATTGTACAACGCAGTCATGTTGTTTTCAATGCCATGTTCGCCCAAATAATTTTTCATGAGTACAAATCGAATTTCACCCATTATCCAACACAATAGTTGTGGGATATCCTTCCTTCCAGAATATCTCTTCCAACTCCACTCCAAACCATTTAGATGCATAATCTACCATTACAAAAGCAAACTGATTCTCTAGGCCGAACACTCTCATCGGCCCCATAAAATCTATTGCAACCTTCTCCGAAACCAGCTTGGGTATTTCAACTATATAACTGCTTCCTGAGTCTGTGTTATGAACAGTTTGTCACTCCTTGCTCACGGAATACATGCCCCTACTTCTTCCTCCACCATATCATCCATCCCGGCCACCAAAAGTTTGCTTGCAACATTTGCTTTGTCAAACTCTTCTCCAAATGCCCTATATGTGACAATTTGATTATCTCCTTCGTGAATTTATACAGTTGTACAAGTCTTTCCCCTCTTGCCATTACAAACTCCGAAATACTTTGCTCTTCTCTTACTTATAGTATACTGATCCTTTGGCTTGCTCATTCTTCCACCTTTTCTGTATATGCAGCATCACTTACGCCATTTCCTCCTAGAGCCATGCAGATTTCTCAATGGTATTCATCACAGTCGCTTCTACCTGTGCGATCAATTTTTATTTTTATTGGCAGAGGTTTACAACAAACACATATGTCAGAGCAGGCGATACTATCAATATACACAAAGGACGTAATACAACAACTGCAAGAATAATACAGCAGCAAGTGGAGGATTAGTAAATTATGGTGCACCAGGACATTCAAGGGCTTCACTGTGGGGAAGAGCCACCCTCAGATGTGCTCTCCTCTCGACTGTTAAGGTAGCTGTTGAATGCAGACCATATGTTCTTAGGGCAAGCGTGAGTAGGGAGCATAGTAAGGTACTCTTCTTCACAATTTCGGGACTATGTAAGCACGTTAAGCCACTTATGAAAGGTCGGGGGAGAGGGACTCTTCCAGCTTTGAAGTACACATTTCTTGGCTACCATGCAGCTAATATTTAGGAATTTAGCCATGCTTCTAGTGTCGTCAGTTTTCCATACCCCAAACAAACTCCCAATGGATCAGGATCAATCGCAGTACCAGTAATATCAGCGAGTGTCCCCAGGATTCTCTCCCAGTTTATGGCATGTCCAGAACATATGTAGATGATCCGCGTTCTACGCCCTGCAGCGGGAACAGGAATGTGCGGTGGTGTGGGAAAACTTAGAGATTCTGAGAGGGGTGTAATACAACCTGTTCAGTAATTTATACTGCATAGCTCGGTAGCGGAAATTGAGGGACACTTTATTGGTGTGCGAGCACATCTTTTTCCATAACTGGTCAGAGACCTCAAGGCCCAATTCATCCGCCCATTCATTGCGTGCCCTGGGAGGCTGGGCTGGGGTGCCCACCAATAACATTTTGTATAACGAGGAGACAACGCCACGGGCGCCGCTCAAGTTGGCAATGTATGCAATCTCTGGGGTGTCAGGGGGCTCGTCAGGGAAAGCGGGCCTTTTGGCGTGGAATGCAGCGCGGAGCCTATAATATTGTAGCATCTCAAGCGCAGTCCCAGAGTGGCCCAGCTTCCATGTCTGTGGGTCTATAAACCTTCCATCGGGATAGAAGTCTGTTAGTGCCTGGTTGCCTATGGTCCCCCAGTGTCAAGCCAGGGCTGTGTCGTGTGTAGGCTCCAGCCTGGGGAACCTCCATACAGGGAGGCATTTATAATAGGGGTAGGATTCCGCTGTCGCTCTTAGTAGTCGAATCCAGGCATGTAGGGTAGTTCCGACTGGGTAAAAGGGGGAGTTGGGTACATAATGCTGATGTAATATGAGGGTCATTATATTAACTCTGGTTGCCGCCAGTGTTTCCAGCTTGACATGTGGGCGAGATAGAGAGCTAGGATACCAGTGAGTGGCGTATTGGGCCTGTGACGCTATCCAATATAATGTTAGGTCAGGGGCAGTGAGTCCTCCCCTCTCATATGGAAGCGTCATATCTGACCATTTCTTGCGCTCCACACCAGAGTGCCATAGAAACTGTGCACATGATTTTTGTAGTCTCTTGAAGTATTTCCCCCCGGGCTAGATGGGTATATTACTGAAGGTGCAGAGCAACATGGGGAGCAAGACCATCTTATCGAGGGAGAGCTTCCCAGCGAATGACAGTGGGAGAGAGCGCAAACGTGCCATTTTCTATTCGGCTAGCTGTGCTACGGCCAGGTAGTTGTCTGCCAGCAAGGTGGTCTTGGATAGGGACATCTGGACTCCCAAATACCTGATCCCGCCGGGGGACCAGCGGAGTGGGTATTCAGTGACTGGTTGTTGGGTAGAGTTTGTAAGCGGGAAGACCTCGGTCTTGGAGTAGTTGATTGTGAATCCCGAAAAGGTACCTATGCGTGTGATGTCACGTAATACGGGATCAAGATGGGTGGCAATGTCCCTAATGTATAATAATACATCATCTGCGTAGAGGGATATAATCTCAGGGGTGTCTTTCAATCGTATTCCACTATGGGAGTGGCGTGCTCTGATGTGGTCCGCCATTGGCTCCTTGCCCTCTCCCTTCCCACAATCTTCAACATACCCCCGGAAACAGGTGTCAGTGGGCCCACCCCAACGTGGACTGACCGCACTCCTAGCCCAACAGGGGCTCACACCAAACAAGACTTCCAACGTAGTTAATGCAACCGCAGTGGGGTACGCTGTTGCCGTGTTGTCAACCAGAAACAAAAGAGCAGTAGTGAAGTACCGTAGAGGTACGTGTGTTCAGCTATGAAGGTCATTAGGACACGGTTTTCCCTCACATGGGCATGTGGGCCAGTGGACGGATTGATGCAGCTGTAGTACTGGACCAGCAATTTCAATCAGCCCAGCTGAAGAAAAGCAAGATGTATCGGAGTATATGCTAGTGTCGCCTCGTGACTGGTATGGTCGTCACCAGGAGACTCCACTTTGACCTATGTGGCATGAGTCCAGTGTCGGATCGCCGCATGCGCCTGTGGGGAAAAGCAAACATACCAGATGCTGAGGAATTCTAGTTGCCAGGTCATTAGGGAGATCAAGAGCAGTTAAGGTGCGGGTCAGTCATTGACCATATCCATGTGATCTACAGCAGGATTGTTCAGCGGTATCTGTGCCTCTATGAATTTCACCGCCTCATCGGGAACCGTGAAGAAGTAGAGTTTCCCCTTAAAGGTGAACTTCAGCCGTGCCAGGAACAGTATTGCGTAGGAGATGTTCTGTTCTCGCAGCATCTTTTTGATCCCGCGAAACTGGCGCCTTTCCTGCTGTAGCCCCACTGAGAAGTCGGGGAAGATCCTGATTGTTTGGGAGCCAAGGCGCAGTTCCCCTTTCTCACGTGATAGACAGAGGATAAGGTCTCTGTCTCTATAGTTGAGTATTTTGGCAATAACCGGCCTGGGAAAATCTCCAGGTGCGAGAGGTGGTGATAGGGCATGGTGAGCACACTCAACCGTGAAGAAGGGGGACAGATCGGGGTTGTCAAGCAGCTCTTTTAGCAGATCTTTGACCGCTAGTTCCATGCAACCCTTCAGGGCATTCCCAGGAACACCAATTATGCGTATGTTTCTGCGCGATCTTGATTCCAGGTCATCGCATTTAGCCTTAACGAGTTTCATATCCCGGCTAACGGAACCAACTGTGTCTTGGAGGGTGTGTAGGCTATCCTCATTGGTGCTAATTTGTGATTCCGCTTCAGTGGTCCTGGTGCCTGCGTGATCTATTTGGTATTTAAGTGATGCGACATTGGCATTTATATCGTCTAATTTCTCGTGAAAGGAAGTGAAATTCTTGGCTATAGATTCCATCATTGCCGCAAGGTCAGGTACCGGGGCAGTTGGGGGTGAGGCAGGTTCTTCTTGATTAGATGATGTATGGCCCTGTACTGATCTAGGCGTCGCCTTAGTAAACTTACCCATGGCTCCCATTTTGCTGGTGCCCCGGGATCTGTTAGACATGTCAATGCGATTGGGTGGGTGGTATAGGCAGATGGTTGGTGGCCGGGTGTTGCGGCTGGGCGGCTGACCAGGTGGAGGCCGAGGAGTACTTTGCAGTAGTAGCGAAGGTAGAAAGCGTACCGCAATGGAAGCCCAGGGGCACTGTAGCAGGCAGTTAGGGTTGGCACGCTAATTGTGTATCTACCAGCTAGAAGGATGGATGTTTCAATATGGTGATACGTTCTGGGCCATAGCCCACATTCCGAGCGCTGATGGCATGGATAGAGGAGGTCACAGGAGGTGTATGAGTAACCTCCTCACCTCTGTTGGCCTTGCAGTGTTTTCCGTGGCAGGTAATATCTCTATGGATAGGTAGCAGACATGGACGTGAGGTATGGCCCTCTGAAAATGAGTTGTAGTCAGTGCTGCTGAGCCTAAGGGCCTGAGATATTCAGGGGTTTCCAGGTGCAGTGTGCAGTCCTAGCCACTCATCTGCCAGGGTCTGGTCGCCGTGATGAGGAGGCCGCCGCCCTGGGTTCTTGGCTGGCTGGCGGCGGGCAATGGAGTGCCTCGGGCTTAATGGTGGGTGTTGTGTGGAGAGCTGTCAGGACTACTGGGGCGGGAGGGGCAACGACGCAGCCAGGAGGAAAACAGGCAACGGCTCAAGTCCGGACCCCCAGCACCCACCTCTCAGCCTCCAGGGTGGCTGTGCCCACACCTCCTGCGAAGTCCGGCGGAAGGCCAATGCAGCAGCCCGATGCGGCAGTCAAGGACCAGCCGCGGTGATGTTTCAATCTCTGTGCGGCTCCCAGCGACGGTGCCCCTCAAGGGGCCGTCGCGTATCACAGTGAGACCGGAAGGCTCTGGGGACTCTCGCGTGGCGTTGCAGCCTGTCGGGCCAACCCCAGCACCACCACGGGCAGATGCCAGGCTGTACCAGGGGATGCGGGGGGAGCAGTCCGGCAGCCGCTCCACACACGTCAGGATATCGTTAGGCGAGGATGTCTCCAGGCTCAGGGGCCTCTCCGGCATCGCTCTTATGGGCACAGACAGGTGGCCACGCAGGGCAGTGGATGTCAGGGGTGGGTTTCACAGGGGCCGCAGCTTCAGATGATAAACCGCGGCTATAGCCAGCCACTGCGCGGTGGGCGTCTGCCTGCGGGGACAGCCCAAACGCAGCAGCTGGCAGCCATACTGTGAAGTCACGCGGCTCCAGCAACCAGCAGGGCCGCACACCGAGCCAAAGCTACGGGTGGTCGCAGCGTGGGTTCCTGGCACCAGTTCTCGCCCAAATTAGGAGTGGGCATGCAGCAGGGTGTCAGCTATCCGCTGTGGCAGTGATGGCGGGGAAATTGCAATATTCTTGCCGATAATTCATGATGAATGTTGGCAATTCAGAGCTCCAGAGCTAGGCAGCCATTTCTTAGGCTGCTCAACAGCGCCCCGCCCCCCCTGTGCAATCCATTCTTGACTTACATCTTCTACTGTCTCACATGCCGCCTGGTGATCTGAACAAACAATCCGCCACTGGATTGCACTTCCCTGGAATATGTACCACTTTAAAGTTATATTGTACATTGCTGCTATCCTAGGAGTTGCCATCTCTGATCCTCATGTAGTGAACAGATGCATCAATGGTTTGTGATAACTCTTAATTATATAAGGTACATGCAATAAAAATGTTCTAAAGTATTTTGAGGCCCAAAACCACGCCGATTCCGCCTTCTCTATAGTGGAGTACTTAGATTTGCTCTCTGTTAACGCTCTTGACACAAACGCAACTGGCACTTTCGTGCCCTCTTGAATCTGACTCAATTCAGCACCCAACCCTTCATAGACGCATCCCCAGTTACCACCGTCTTAGCCCTACTATCAAACCTATGCAACATAGGTGTATTTGCCACTTCATATTTCATCATCCTGAACGCCTCCTCCTCCTTCCCCCCACACAAAATGTTTCCTCAATTTTAATATATCACGTAAAACTGCAGTCTTAGTAGCAACATTCTCTACAAATTGTGTGCAATATTCAATCCACCCTAATAAGGGTAGTAATTCATCCTTGTTCTGTGTCGCTTTTACCTTACAAATGGCTTCCACCATATCAGGATGGGTCTTCAAGCCATCTTTCATCAACAAATGTCCCAGAAATGGTTCCTGTTTCACCCTGAATTGGCACTTTTCTCTCTTCACTGTTAACCCTGCCAGTCTACGCAGTACTGTTAATGTTAATGTTAAAGGTATTTGTACAACGCACAGTCATCACTGCTGTGGTCCCCAGGTTCTCTGGCCGATCTGAAAAGGAGGGTGTCAAGAGGGGGCAATAGGGGTGGGCGGTCAGTAGGGTGTAGTGGTAATAGGAAAGTGAGAGTTGTGATGTCCTGTTGGCTGGTTCAGTTCAGTTTGCACCATTTGCTGAGCTTAAGTGCGGTTTTCAATCGGTGCCAGAATTCCCATGTGCTGTTGTGGCGGGCTATGTGTGGTTAGTCTGTTCTTGCAATGTGGTGAAGTGCGTGCGGATTTCTGTGCAGAGAGGTGGTTGTGTGAGATTCTGTATGTTAAGAATGCGGAAATTTGAAATTTGTAGGTACGGTTAAAGTATTTGTCGAGTTCTTACCACTTTGTCTTCACGTTTCTGTGCTCAACCTCTATGGTTATCCTGTGTGTTTGATACTCTACTTTGATCGCCTCGTTGGCAGTCATGCTACGTAGTGGGAGCTCTCTTTTGTGTCACCCCAGTGGTTTGTGTATTTAGCTCATATCCGCTTCAGGTTTAGTTCTGGTCACAGCACTTGTCCCTTATTTACCATCCTGTTGGTTGTCCCCACCTATCCAAGTATCCTTTAGGATTGGTGGCGTGTCGGGCTTGGTGAGCGTGCACGCCCACCCTCGCTTTGATAGTGGAGGGCTAGGTTAGTGTTTTGGGTTTCCTACAGGGTTATTCACAGGTTTACTTGTGGACCCTTCTTCTAAGTTGATTCCTATTGAATCTGGATCAAAGTCTGGAGTAGTTTTCTGAACTACAAATGATCCCTTGTGTTGTGTATGTTTTTTGGTAGGTTATTCCAGGTCAAGGTTGCCAGGTGAGTGAGAGTTGATCCTCTTGAGTTTTCTTTTGTTGTAAGGTTTTGGTACTAAGCGAATGTCATTGCTTGATCTGAGTGATCTTGTCGGGTGGTAGACGGTTATTTTATTCTTTAGGGGCTCTGCTCCATGGCCGTGGACTGCTCTGTGCGTTATGCACATTGTTTTGAACTTTATTCTCTCGTTTATTGGCAGCCACTGTATCATTTTCAGCGATAGGGTAATGTGTTCTCTTCGTGGTAGTTTGAGCAGGAGTCTTGCCGCAGCGTTCTGAATGCGCTGAGGTTTTTTTAACAGTCATTCTGGCATTCCTAGGTATAGGCTGTTGGCATAATCTACTCTGGACAGTGCGATGATCGTTATTGTTTTGTGGCTGAAAAAGAGGAATGGTACGATCCTTTGTACTGCGTGTAGCAGGAAGAAATATTTCTTGATTATGGTGTTTACTTGTGGTTCAAGTGTTAGTTCGTTGTCCATCAAGACTCCCAGGTTTTTTACTATCGTTGATGGAGTCAGTGCTGTACCCAGTTCCGTTGCCCATGGGATGTAGTGGTTGTTTACCTTGCTTTTAGCTATGTTCATTGTTTCACTTTTGCCCAGGTTGAGTTTGAGGCTGCTTGTGTTCATCCATCTGCAGAGCTCTCAGAGGCAGTTGTTCAGCGTTTTGTCTTCTTCCTGTGTTACTTGTATTTTGTAGAGCAATGGGGAGAAGCATGGTCCTTGTGGTACTCTGCAGTTGGATTCCCTTGTAGTAGATTTGAAAGGTTTCATCCTGTCACGCCGCCCGTCCTGAGGTCCCCTTACCCGCTACGGCGCTCCCCGTCCTGGAGGCTGTATCCTCGTTTTCGGCTCCGAGGTCCGGGGGTGTCCTGGGTCCCTGGCGCTTCCGGGTCTCCTACGCGCACTGCTTCGCGCATGCGCGGGCGCCCGCTCTCCGCGCTCCGCGCATGCGCAGTGCGCAGGATGCTCGGTTCGGGAGGGCGTGCGGCTCAAGCCTCGTTGTGGGGTGTCCGTTGCCGGGGAGACGGCACGGCTTGCGTTACAGGCCTCCCAGGTGCTGGCGGGCCTATTTAAGGAGCCCTGATCCTTTTCCAAACCGCGTCTCAACGCGGTTTGTTCGGATCGTGTCTTTGCTGCCTTGCTTATTTCCCTTATTCTGCCTGGGGAACCTCTGCCTTCCACTTCCCCTTGTTCGGCCTGGGGGACTCCTGCCCTCCTCCTTCCCTTGTTCTGCCTGGGGAACCCCTGCCCTCCACTTCCCTTGTTCTGCCTGGGGAACCCCTGCCCTTCGCCTTGTCCTTCCTCATTCCTTCTTCCCCTTCCTTCAGCTCCAGAAGTCCCGCTCGCCCTCCTTGGTTCTAGTCTCTGCCCAGTCCTTCCAGTTCCTATCCGCTCTGAGCTTCCCCTCTTGTTCCGTACTTCCTCCTGACCGGCCTGCTCTTCTTGCTTCCTTGTCTTCGTCCCTGGAGGGACCGTTCAGCTTCCAGTCCCCGGACCTGCCTACCATCGGAATCCCACCAAGGACCCCGGACCATCAACTCAGAGGCTCCCCCTGCCAGTGCTTGCACTGTCCTGACGCCACTCAATCAGGGGTGAGCCAACCCGTGGCGTTGGGAGCCGGTTCACCTCCAATCCGGTTCCATTCGGGCTGGTGTTGGGCTGGTTCCCCGCGCCATCCATCACATCTCTCCGGGTCATCCGACAGCCTGGCCTCATCATCAAGGAATCCAACCGGACGAACAGGTACGCAGCGTTCTCGTGACGCTATTTACAACAGATTGAGACGCGGTTTGGAAAAGGATCAGGGCTCCTTAAATAGGCCCGCCAGCACCTGGGAGGCCTGTAACGCAAGCCGTGCCGTCTCCCCGGCAACGGACACCCCACAACGAGGCTTGAGCCGCACACCCTCCTGAACCGAGCATCCTGCGCACTGCGCATGCGCGGAGCGCGGAGAGCGGGCGCCCGCGCATGCGCGAAGCAGTGCGCGTAGGAGACCCGGAAGCGCCAGGGACCCAGGACACCCCCGGACCTCGGAGCCGAAAACGAGGATACAGCCTCCAGGACGGGGAGCGCCGTAGCGGGTAAGGGGACCTCAGGACGGGCGGCGTGACACATCCAGACTGTTTCTGTCCTTTTTGTTAGGAAGGATTTAATTCATAGTAGGGCTGTGTCAGTGATTCCCATTTCTTCTAGTCTCCCGATGAGGATTTCATGGTTGACTGTGTCAAATGCTGCGGAGAGTTCCAGAAGGATTAGAGCTGTGCTTTTTTCTGAGTCTGCATTAGGCTTTAGATCGTCCCAGATTGAGAACAATGCTGTTTCCGTTCCCTCATCGGTCTGAAACCTACTTTTGCTTGGTTCAACAGTTGGTGCTCCTCTATGAATTCTTGTGTTATTCTGTAGACGTATGTCTCGAGTAGTTTAGCTGGGTAGGGGATGTTGGATATGGGTCTGTACTTGGAGAGGCCTTCCACGTTTCCTGCTGTGTCCTTGAGGAGCGGCTTGATGTATGCTGCTTTGAATGATTGCAGTACTTTCCCTGTTGAAAGTGATTGATTGAAAAGGTTTCTGTAGTATTCCATATGTGTTCCTTGTGTGAAGATTGATTTGTGTGTGTCTAGGGGTCATGGATCCATGGGAGAGCCTGCTTTGTTGCTGTTGCTTTCCAGCATGACGAATATCTCTACTGATAATTGGGGGAAGCTTCAGAGTTTGTTCTGGTGATCCTCGGATTGCTGGGTGGGTCGCATGTTGTACCTGAATTGGTCTGCTTTGTACGATTTGTTGGATGGTAGTGATTTTGTCTTTGAAGTGGTCTGCAAGGTCATTGCATAGCTTCGTAGCTTTACCCACTTGTTAAAAATATAGGTTGGTCACTATGACTAAACCTCTAACATCCCTCTGTCTGCCTCACCGATTGGATGTCAATGTATGCCCTTTTTTTGTTTTTTTGTGCTGAAACCTGTTACTGGAAATCAGGGGTGGAGGTTGGGGGCAGAGGGGAGAAGGGGGATATTCCTAACAATGCATTACAGCAATATCTCTGCAATCCTAGTCGTGTACTAAACTTGCAACATTTTCCATTCCATATGTATTTTTTAGGCTTCCAAATATTGATTTGTACACTTGGGTGAAAATATACCAAATTTTATACGGGCAAGTATGAACAATATTCTAAAAGGGTAGGAATTCTCATGGAGATATTGTCCAGCGACCAGCTCCCCATGATGTTTTAGACCAGTTGCGAAAGGCTTCGGTTGTTCAAGGTATCCCTCAGAACCTTGATGTGGAAAATGTGGAAAACACCCTCTTGTTAATACTCCCCCAACTACCATTTTATGAACTTTTGTATCCACTAATCCATCCTGATGAAAAGCAGTATAAATGTGTAAGGAGAGTAATATGCAGCAACCATATACAACCTGTTAAATACCTGTTCTTCATCGTTTTTTACCCACATGGACCACAACATCGACTTCCCTGCAGTCTTCCCCGATGTCCCCAAAATGGAGACATTCCCTGCCTTCCTGCCATTCTGCCACACCCGTTGGGCTTTCCTACGAAAACCTACCACTTCCAATGCGAACAATCATAAAAAACACTACACTCGGGAGGGGATCTACCATTAGTGGACCGAATGCTGTGTGGATCTCCTGCTCTGTGCTCACACGAGGGAGAGCGGGAATTGCCGCACCGCTGTAGGCATTGGCATGTCACCTGAGTGACAGCAGTGTGTTGGCAGTAGGTAAAGACGAGTCCTTATATCTGGCGAACCTACCCTAATTACCCTAAATAGTTCATCATGGCCTCTCCAAAGAAAGTTATACATCTTCTTGCAACAATCGAACATAGATAGATGCTAGTAGCCCACTTAAGAACTAGTCTGCTCTGATAAGTTGATGAGTTTTCCTGTGGCATCCAGAAATGAAACACAGTTGGCTTTGCAGTATCTTGTGTGGAATCTGTGATCGGACCCTTCCCCAAACCTCAGGGATTCACTGTTTCCTTGCCCATGCATTTGGCCTGTGAGCGATGGAAGGTAACCTCGTACAACAGAGACGGCTTTATTTCTCCCAGGGCAATTATCCAAGCCTGCGTTGGAAACATACGAGCTTGCAGGAGGATGAATGGGGGTCACGGCTTGGTCCTATGTGTAATGATGCAGTAGGGACCCACTCAAACGCTCCTGCCATAGCTCACAAACAAAGGTGTGTCAGCAAAAAAAAGATGGAGAGGTTAGTGGAAGGGTGTTCCAGGAGACCTCTCATCCAGTTACTGCCCCACGTATCCCCCGATGTGCACATGCAACATGGTCCTAACCATATATGGGAATATACACACAGTGCCGCACGTCACATTTCAAAACGTGAGATGCCACTACCTCAGCTCGCCTATGAGCCTCTGGCATTAAAGAGTGATTGTGCACCCCCAACCAGTTAGAGGGGGCACATTCCCTCATTGTATCAAAACTATCAGAAAAAAACAATTATCCTTGGAGAGTAACCTAGGCAGAAAACTCTTCACCTCGGGAAACCTGCATCTAACTGTTACTTTCTAAAGAAAAGTATAGATAGCTCCTGGCGGTAGGAATGGGTGATTTACTGTCAATGAGGTGTTTTTCCATTGACTGAAAATGCATTCGTACGTTTCTCTTCTTTAAGCTTAAAAGTTGATTGCTGTGTCCACTGTCATCTTTTCTTCCTCATTTCACAGGCAGTATGCTTTGACACTATTAATACTGCTGCTTTTAACCAGATGTTGCTTTCTGTAGCTCAGAACAAACCTGTAGAGCCATTTATAAATGGCAACCAGATTCAAAGATTAGCTCAGGCATTTGGCAGGCACTGTCCATCATAGTCCGTGTCCGCCATGCCAAGGTTAATTTCATGATGGCAAATCATGCCAAGATCTGCTAGCCAAAAAATAAATCAAAGCTCGTACTAGCTTATCAGAAAGAGGCAAGTGTGACCAAATGGCTTCCAAGGCTGCCCGTTCTGAGCCATAAGCAAGTATGAGGGTCACTGTGACGCACTACAAATGTACCAACGTTGCATGACCTAAAAAAGCCATATTTGCTGAAGGATTGGACACCCCAGATGGGACCCCTTTTGGATTGAGTCTCCCATGCAGGCACTGTGTGCCAGCTGACTGGGCTATGCTTTGACGAGAGAGCCTTCACCACTGCTCCATTAACATCACACGGTGCTTTTTGTTCTTACTCTTTAGTTTGTGCTGCAACTCCTCCTTGTCATTGTGAGCCTGCTAAACATAAATGCTGGCCTAGTTAGAGTGTGATGCCATGGCAGACCTTTGCATGCCTGCATCCATGCCGCACTTTCGAAACGCTACTCCATCCATGCGTTGCGATGAAGATCTGCTCCGGCAATAGGACTGAATAGTATATGTGCCTCCAGTCCTAATGAGAAGAGACATGATACATGTGGTAGTTGTGCAAGCACACTACAGTCAGAAAATCTATGCTAGAAAATGTGCCTATAGCTGACCTTGAAGACCAGATGATAGGTGGGATGTGGCAATTGTAGGATTTTAAAGAGAGTGACTCCCATCCAAAGGGAGGTTTTATGGAATTGATGGCATTTGCAAATAACTGTTGATTCTCCACGTATAACTAAAAATGATATCTGAAGAAATGTGCCAGTAGACAGTAATTCCATGCTGCCATTTGATGGTCCCTGAATAGCCAATATTCTGAACAATTGGCAAAACTACTACATGAAGATCATTCAGTGCAGAAATTGACAGAAAATGTAGACTTTCCAAGAGAACAAAGGTGTATGTTCTCTTTCAGGCCCAGCAGGTTCCATGGCTTTTTCTTTGAATAAATTGGGGGATGGCCACCACCGTTAATCCTTTCCCCACATTTTGCTTGGGATTCTGATTTAGAGACTTTATCAAACAGTGATAATGACCAATGTATCTGCTGTTATGCATTGATTTCCTTCAGTAAGTTTACAAATGATGTGCTTCCCGTCAATTGAAACCTGCTGAGATAGGAAATCAGAAATTCTGTGATGATGGACAACTCCCATGAGATACAAGTAAAAACCTGGGGATGGGGCATCTTATTACACCTATAATCCAACAAACCTTTGAAGAAGAGCCATTTGCCAACGTTTGTTTATTTGAAAGATTACTGAAAATGTATTGTCACATAATGTATTGCACGGTTTATAGTGACTAAGTCGAATGTCACTTTTTTGAATGTCATTTTGTCGAACGAAAAATGCCGAAAAAAGAAATGTTTGTTTTTTGTTTGTTTTTTTAATGGGGCGTTTCCCCCAACCCCTGTTTTTGTTTTTATTTACACTGTTTTTTTTACTAGCTAAACCCAAAGAAACATATAACCTAAAAAAAATGCATTAAAAATTTTTTTTTCGCCAAATTGTTTTCCAACGAAACGGCATTCGAATTTTGTTTTTCAACGATATGACTGGATACCGTGTTGCACACATTAAGGATCATATTGAACCTAACAATCTTTTACTGAATATTGCCAGTTGTGATCTGGACCTAGGGCAGTAATCGGAGCAACATCAAATTTCACGCTTTTACGATAACCATCAAACGCAGTCACTACTTTCCAGTCTATTTGCTGTTATGGCTTCAAGAGGTCTTATATTTGTTTACTTTCTTTCTACTGAGTATATCTGTTTGTTCAGCTAGGTTCCTCCTGATCCATCCCTTCCTACAAGTGCTACTGTGAATGACCCCATCCCCACAAGTTCATACTTTTGAATGGAGCAACTGGAGATTTGATGAAAGGAGAAGGACTTTCATACCACCACACAATTCCTCCCCTTCTTTTAGAAATGTACTAACTAAACATTACGTGCACATTACGTGCCCCTCAACTGTTCTCCTCCACAAACATTATACATAACTTTCATCGTTGCATCTCACAGTCTGGTGGTGTGACTTTTTTTATTTATTTTTTATAACTGCATTGTGATCCCCTTCTATACCCTAGTATCTCTTTCTTATCTAACATCATTGGCGGTGTTTGTTTGCGGCACCTTATATAACAGTTTGAAATACATCAATATACTGATGAAAACTATTATTATCTGTAATTGTCTCCCATACTAGACCCCAGAGCTCTTTAAAGAGAACTGTGTTGTCCTTCATTATCTGTCTTGAAAGGATGACGCTTGAATTCTTTCCCTTCTGTCTGTCCCCTTGTCCTATTTTATTCTTCAATAAAACGTATTGAATTTGAAGGAATTTGCTTTACTCTTGTCACTTCAGCCACGTCTGTATATTTTTGATACCATATTATATCTCCCAGGCGGCTTGCATTGCAAAACAAGACCGACCTGGTTAACAGATCAATTTACTAGATAAAATAAAGGAGTCATTTCTTTTTGCAAGACTTTAGTACACTGATCTTGTTTGTGGTTCTGCTAGACGTCAATGAAGACATTGCCACCCTGGAGATAAAGGCATTGCCACCCTCACTCTACATGTAACCTATGTTTCTTCTGACTTCAGCATTTCCTTTAGAAGCTCGATGGGTCTCTTAGTCTAAGTGCTTTGTTCACTTAACATCTCTTCTGGCCTCATTGCACTGGCTGCCGTGACCAGCCCAGCGTGTATTACTTTCAAGTTGCCTTGTGCTCCTGACCAGTGGAGAAACTTCGCTGAAAATGTTGGGGGTCGGGGGGACATGACATCTAAAGAAAAGGGGCCACGGCCAAATGAGGGGGACAAATGGTGTGCCACGAAAGTTGGAGAGGACAAACACACTTGGCCCACCCCTAAAATTACATCCATACTCCTGACAAGCCCCTTCAGCTTCATCAGGCAGGGAATGTATCCAACATCCTATTTTCTTCGGAACGCTGCCTTGTAGTTGGTCAATATGAAGCCAGAAACTTGAAATCTGGCTTTTTTTAGTGTTTCTTGATTATCGAATTGGAATAAAGTTGAGTTTATTTATTTATTTATATCACGTCAAAGCCCACAGGCATCAGAGCGCACACATTTAGCAAAAGACAACAAGGTTTAACAAGACAATTGACTGATTCATTGACTCTCCTGGCATCTACTGCAGGTATCTGAAGATAGCTGTCTTCAGTGGTTTCCTAAAGATTAGGTAGTTGCTCTCAAGTCTTATTGTCTTGGGTAATACATTCCATACTTGAGCTACTTGTACTGGAAATGACCTGGCGAGCTGGTTGGAGCACTTAAAGGGAGGGCAGATAATTTGACCAGCGGATTCAGATCTCAGTGATCGACAGAGAGGCCCCTGAACCCTATTTTTGGACATTTTTTTTTTCTCACAAGAATCTACAATTCTTTATCTATTTTACTTTAATTTTTTTCCATCAATCACTGGCATTTCAGGCTTTTTTTGTTAGTCCTGCAGACTCCATTTGTTGGCTTTGAGTTATTACCTATTTTACTTCTATTAACTCTTGTTCCACGTTACCAGATCTGTTAGATCTGTGGGGGCTTGGGGCTCTTAAATGTAAACGAAATCCATAAAGCTGTCGCAAAACTGTCTTATTTGTGGCAAAGGTTCACTTCCAATTGAAGGTTCTGCATTTTAGATAAATTGCAGTTCTAAGGGTCTTTAACAAATACATGTCTCTAATGGCTCCATACATCCGAAGAATTGAAATCTCTGCATTCTTGTATCGGGTAGGGGTGCTGTTTAATCAAAGCCCCAACGCTGGAACACATTTACAGTAACCTACTGACAACACCAGATGTATCATATTCTCTGGGCCAACTGATGAGCAAAGAGCAATCTGTGGTTTCTGTATGAACACTTATATTCATAGGTCTCATGGTGGACAACCCCCACAAACATTTTCTCAGGGCGAGATTTCAGTGAGTCCCTTTTGGCTTAAAGCATAGTTATTTTAGGGACATTACTTATTGCAAGAATGTTTGCAGTGTCTATTGGGGGCATAACACATACAACTGGTATTTCAGGCCGGACTTAAAAGAAGGTTGTAAAAGTTATGCCGCACAAGTAGGGGGTCTTAGAAATGAGTTCATCTTTCAAATGCTATCAGAATCTTCACAGCTGACCACCTTACTGCAACAAGTCTATACCCTTTTCAAGTTTGGGTCCCATTTTTCAAACTGTGGTTTGCGGTTTTATATTATGGGTATCACACTTTCCAGTTTCTTATGGGGATTTCATATTGGATATATAACATTCATTGGCACTTTGCCTCGGGAATCGTTTAGAACAGATATCAAGAGTATTTAGCTCAGTGCAGTTTTTCCAATTGTACAAGCAAGAAGTTCAACATAAACACTATGTAATTCATAGATTCAATATTGGAATGGAAGCATTGCAGCTGAGTGGTGATCTATATTTTCTGGTTACTTGAAGTTGATGTGGAGGTGGAGAAGAGTAATTGTATTCTGGTACATGCTTCTGTATCCCATGTCTTAAAATTGTGAGTGATCACACTTCACAAGACTCAGTTCAACTATAATGTCAATGTACATCACATGCTTTACCATGATTTACTGTAATTCATTCCTCTGTCTGGGGTAAGCCTGAAAATATTCTGTGACCACACAACATTGCAGCAATTATTCCCGAAAAAAACAAAATTTCGTTTAAATATAACAGCATTTAAAAATGCACGTTTGAGGATCCTTCCTGTTGGACAGTGTGTGTCCTTTTCTACTTATTTGCACAACCTTTGCCTACCTCAGTGGCACTGTGCATCCTTTGCTTCTTTGTTTTGCCTTCCAATATGGCAGCATCCTTTGCCACCTTACCTGCTTTGCCTGGCCTGCTCACCCTCCCATTGGTTGCAAATGGCTTGTTAAGCCAATCGGAGCAACTGCGAGGCGGGAGCCGGCAGCATCAACTAAGGCCTACAACGAGGCCCCTGTCAGCTCCCTGTCCGCTGCCAGGACTCTCCTAGGTGGGATGCTGCCCTGCTGTCTGCATTTGCCTGCAACATTGGGTTGGCTCCATTGATGTACCCACTGAATTTGACTCTTTGCATCATTTTGTTGCAGCCGCCCTGCAACATGGGGTTGGCTCCATTGATATGCCCACTGAATTTGACTCTTTGCCTCTTTGTGTTGCAGCCGCCCTGCAACATAAGGTTGGCTCCATTGATGTGCCCACTGAATTTGACTCTTTGTATCTTTGTGTGGCAGCCGCCCTGCAACATGGGGTTGGCTCCATTGATATGCCCACTGAATGTGACTCTTTGCCTCTTTGTGTTGCAGCCGCCCTGCAACATGCCGTTGGCTCCATTAATGTGCCCACTGAATTTGACTCTTCGCCTCTGTGTTGCAGCCGCCCTGCAACATGCGGTTGGCTCCATTAATGTGCCCACTGAATTTGACTCTTTGCATCTTTGTGTTGTAGCCACTCACTGAATTTGACTCTTTGCATCTTTGTAGCCGCCCTGCAACATGGGGTTGACTCCGTTAATGTGCCCACTGAATTTTACTCTTTGCGTTTTTGTGTTGTAGCCGCCCTGCAACATGGGTTAAGGTTCCATGAACATGTCCACCTGAAGTACACCTGTCATTATGATGTATTACCTCCTGCGCTTCCTGTCTTGTAACCATAAGCATTGTAACCAATCTCTTAAGCATAAGCGCCTAGATACCTCTGGGTTTGGTGCGCTATATAAATACATAAATAAATAAAGTAAGCTACAAAATACGAATGATTTTGTATATTAGGGCATCAGTACACTTGAACTGAAAGTTGGTACCTTAACATTGCCATTGCCAACGTTTGTAGTCTTTTTGTTTTCTTACCTTTGGACTGGGTGTATTTAATGTTGTAATTCACAGTTTCAGACTTTCCCTTTGCATAAGTAGTAACCTAAATACTTTAAAACCACTTTTTTGTGCCAGTGATTTCCACCATTTGAAATCTTTCTGTTTCCCTGCTCATTCCAAATTAAATGTGTGTGCATTTTGCATCTTGTCTGTGCGTACGCACAATACAGGTGAGCTGTTGGCTATGTGCTTGTGATCTGTGCTTGCATTCATTACGATCATTAGGTATGTGCATAGTGTGTGTTGATGATGCTTCTGTATGTGCATTTTTGTCATGCAAATTAAGTGGTCTCAGTTTTTTTTTTCTGCCATTGCACACATAAACATTCCACATGTATGGTATGTGCATATTGTTAAACAGTGTTGTCTGCGACCTTTGTGTGACTGTCGTTACAGATTGCGTATCCAGGCGTTCACTCCATGCTTGTTATCCCAGTATGTTAGTTCTCGTAACATTCCGCATGTATGGTTGGTACATATGTTTGATCAGCCCGGATTAACCTCAGTGACGGCCAACTCCGCTGAGAGTACGCGTCCATACGTTTGTGCCGCGTGGCTTATTGTTACTGACTAGTGTAGAAGCCTGTTTACACAGGTTCGGAATCTTGAATTTGGCATTTTGGTGGTGCCGTAGTGACTCTGTTACACCACATTAAAATGCCCTGATATCTAAAAGCCTCAAATAACATGTTAGGCAAGTTTTGTCTAAACGTAGACCATCCAGAAAGGAATATAGAGGTAAAAGGTATTGGCTGGGAAATCCATGAATATGTCCTAAATTTAGCAATCGGGAAATTCAGCAAAACAAGGCAATGAGGGGCAGCACAGTTTGATACCCAGTGCACTGCTTAGAGGCTGGTTTCCGGCATGAAGCGTAAATAGAAAAAAAGCACACCTTGCTGCCGATTTGGCAACATATGGAAGTGACTTTAATCATGAGATTTGTATATGCAGCTAAATGGAATAAAATAATTAAAGTTAAAACTGTTAAATCCCTTTTTTATATCTGTATGCAATGTGCTACCTTTTCATTGCCATTGTGTGGTGAATACGTAGCGTACATTTCAGGATTAAACGTGTTTTTTTGGGACTAGCACCAGTTGCATGAGTTAGTTCCAAAAGGTATATGTTGTGTCTTGTCTTTCCCTGCACCCTGCCCTGTATGCATGGAATGCTATGAGTGACTGACATGGACTACTGTGTGTGAGAATGTTAAGTTCTGAATGGTTCTGTGAATGTGCAGTTGAGAAGATGGCTTGACTGAGAGGTATGCCGGTGGATTTCTGTTCAAGTTACTTACCTGATCTGGCCTAAAAGTATTCATGTACCCTGTACCTGGAGCTGGAACTTAGTAAAGATGTTTCCTGTTCCTACACTGCTGTCAGGGCTGGCCAGGAACCCAATTTAGCAGTATACATGTACACCCGCCATATGTATATCTGACCTGTGTACGCCTCCATGCATAATATGTGTTACACCTATGTGCCCAATGCTGTAACTTATGCATAATGTAACTAAGTTTTTCTGCAAGTAACGGCGCCACAATGCCCTTGGGCTGCCTGCGCGCTATACAAATATAAAAAATAAAAAAATATACATTACCATTGTAATAAATGTGGTCATTTGCGAAAAGCGTGTGCATGTGTAAGTTAACACAACACTGAAGCATAACTTAACAACTGTGGATACTTCCAGTGCATTTGGTGGATTTTGTGAATTAGGCCCCCAATGTAGATCCTTGCTGCCACGTTTCATACATCGATGTAGTGCGATAAGAGGCTTTTTGAAAATGTAAAAGCAGCTGAATAAAGTTACCATCTTGTGGAAAACGATACAACTGACAGGGTAATTCATAGAATTTCGCAGAAAAGTGTCGCAAGCGGCTGGCGCAGAGTGTCCGCGTGCGATTGACTGCGCCAGGCACGTGCGCTAAAACCGATTTCCGCGCACAGCGTATTCATGGATTTCAGGCTTCCAAACCAGCCGTGGCGCAGAGAATCGCAGCGACCCTGCAGCAGTGCCAGTAACGCCCCCAAGAACGCCCTCGTGCAAGGAAAAGCCATCAAAATCGCGAAATCATCGCAAAGGGCTGCGCGAACCCTGGACCAGTTCACCGGGCTGCCAAACAGCAAACGCCAAGCGGGGAACGTATATTTCAGGGGTGCGCGGGAAGTTGCATACGCGATTGCAGCAGGGTACGTGTATTTCAGGGGTGCGCGGCAAGTTCCACATGCGATTTCAGCAAGGTATGTGTATTTCAGGGGTGCGCGGCAAGTTCCACACGCGATTTCAGCAAGGTATGTGTATTTCAGGGGTGCGCGGCAAGTTCCACACGCGATTTCAGCAAGGTATGTGTATTTCAGGGGTGCGCGGGAAGTTCCACACGCGATAGTCCCAGTGCGAGCAGGGTACGTGTATTTCAGGGGTGCGCGGGAAGTTCCACACGCGATAGTCCCAGTGCGAGCAGGGTACGTGTATTTCAGGGGTGCGCGGGAAGTTGCACACGCGATTGTCCCAGTGCGAGCAGGGTACGTGTATTTCAGGGGTGCGCAGGAAGTTACACACGCGATTGTCCCAGTGCGAGCAGGGTACGTGTATTTCAGGGGTGCGCGGGAAGTTGCACACGCGATTGTCCCAGTGCGAGCAGGGTACGTGTATTTCAGGGGTGCGCGGGAAGTTGCACACGTGATTGTCCCAGTGTGAGCAGGGTACGTGTATTTCAGGGGTGCGCGGGAAGTTGCACACGCGATTGTCCCAGTGAGAGCAGGGTACGTGTATTTCAGGGGTGCGCGGGAAGTTGCACACGCGATTGTCCCAGTGCGAGCAGGGTACGTGTATTTCAGGGGTGCGCGGGAAGTTCCACACGCGATTGTCCCATTGCGAGCAGGGTACGTGTATTTCAGGGGTGCGTGGGAAGTTGCACACGCGATTGTCCCAGTGCGAGCAGGGTACGTGTATTTCAGGGGTGCGCGGGAAGTTGCACACGCGATTGTCCCAGTGCGAGCAGGGTACGTGTATTTCAGGGGTGCGCAGGAAGTTGCACACGCGATTGTCCCAGTGCGAGCAGGGTACGTGTATTTCAGGGGTGCGCGGGAAGTTACACACGCGATAGGGCCAGTGCGAGCAGGGTACATGTATTTCAGGGGTGCGCGGGAAGTTGCACACGCGATACCAGCAGGGAATGTGTATTTCAGGGGTTCTGGGGAGTACTACACGTGAATTGGCCGTGTGGGTCCTCCTAGGTGTACGCTCCACGGCCCCTGCAGGCAGCCCGCACCACGGGGGACTACCCTGCACCCCTGCCCATGTCCCGCAGGCAGCCCATTCACCATGGGCATGCCCCCCAGCCAACCCACATGTCACCTTGCACTACTGATCAACAATGCATGTCTCCCACCACCCCCACCCCCCAGCAGTGCAGGGGCAGCCTCCACCAGGCCCCCACTCATGTCCCCCTGCACCCCCACCCCCCAGCAGTGCAGGGGCAGCCTCCACCAGGCCCCCACTCATGTCTCCCACCACCCCCACCCCCCAGCAGTGCAGGGGCAGCCTCCACCAGGCCCCCACTCATGTCTCCCACCACCCCCACCCCCCTGCCACCATGGGCAGCCTCCACCAGGCCCCCACTCATGTCCCCCTGCACCCCCACCCCCCCGCATCCAGGGTCACCCTCCACCAGGCCCCCACTCATGTCTCCCACCACCCCCACCCCCCTGCCACCATGGGCATCCTCCACCAGGCCCCCAATCATGTCTCCCACCACCCCCACCCCCCTGCCACCATGGGCATCCTCCACCAGGCCCCCACTCATGTCTCCCACCACCCCCACCCCCTGCCACCATGGGCATCCTCCACCAGGCCCCCACTCATGTCTCCCACCACCCCCACCCCCCTGCCACCATGGGCATCCTCCACCAGGCCCCCACTCATGTCTCCCACCACCCCCACCCCCCAGCATCCAGGGGCAGCCTCCACCAGGCCCCCACTCATGTCCCCCTGCACCCCCAGCAGTGCAGGGGCAGCCTCCACCAGGCCCCCACTCATGTCTCCCACCACCCCCACCCCCCAGCAGTGCAGGGGCAGCCTCCACCAGGCCCCCACTCATGTCTCCCACCACCCCCACCCCCCCTGCCACCATGGGCAGCCTCCACCAGGCCCCCACTCATGTCCCCCTGCACCCCCACCCCCCAGCATCCAGGGTCACCCTACACCAGGCCCCCACTCATGTCTCCCACCACCCCCACCCCCCGGCCACCATGGGCATCCTCCACCAGGCCCCCAATCATGTCTCCCACCACCCCCACCCCCCTGCCACCATGGGCATCCTCCACCAGGCCCCCACTCATGTCTCCCACCACCCCCACCCCCCCTGCCACCATGGGCATCCTCCACCAGGCCCCCACTCATGTCTCCCACCACCCCCACCCCCCTGCCACCATGGGCATCCTCCACCAGGCCCCCACTCATGTCTCCCACCACCCCCACCCCCCAGCATCCAGGGGCAGCCTCCACCAGGCCCCCAACCATGTCCCCCTGCACCCCCACCCCCCAGCAGTGCAGGGGCAGCCTCCACCAGGCCCCCACTCATGTCTCCCACCACCCCCACCCCCCAGCAGTGCAGGGGCAGCCTCCACCAGGCCCCCACTCATGTCTCCCACCACCCCCACCCCCCTGCCACCATGGGCAGCCTCCACCAGGCCCCCACTCATGTCCCCCTGCACCCTCACCCCCCAGCATCCAGGGTCACCCTACACCAGGCCCCCACTCATGTCTCCCACCACCCCCACCCCCCTGCCACCATGGGCATCCTCCACCAGGCCCCCAATCATGTCTCCCACCACCCCCACCCCCCTGCCACCATGGGCATCCTCCACCAGGCCCCCACTCATGTCTCCCACCACCCCCACCCCCCTGCCACCATGGGCATCCTCCACCAGGCCCCCACTCATGTCTCCCACCACCCCCACCCCCCTGCCACCATGGGCATCCTCCACCAGGGCCCACTCATGTCTCCCACCACCCCCACCCCCCAGCATCCAGGGTCACCCTCCACCAGGCCCCCACTCATGTCTCCCACCACCCCCACCCCCCAGCATCCAGGGTCACCCTCCACCAGGCCCCCACTCATGTCCCCCTGCACCCCCACCCCCCAGCATCCAGGGTCACCCTACACCAGGCCCCCACTCATGTCTCCCACCACCCCCACCCCCCTGCCACCATGGGCATCCTCCACCAGGCCCCCACTCATGTCTCCCACCACCCCCACCCCCCAGCATCCAGGGTCACCCTCCACCAGGCCCCCACTCATGTCCCCCTGCACCCCCACCCCCCAGCATCCAGGGTCACCCTACACCAGGCCCCCACTCATGTCTCCCACCACCCCCACCCCCCTGCCACCATGGGCATCCTCCACCAGGCCCCCACTCATGTCCCCCTGCACCCCCACCCCCCAGCAGTGCAGGGGCAGCCTGCACCAGGTGCTCACAATCCCCAATCATGTGCGTAATGGACAGCCTCCACAGCCAAAAAGCCCTACCAAGTAACCCATTCACCCACATGGAAATGGAAATCACATGTTACACCCCCAATGTTCATGAAGCTAATGAGCCCATGTCCGTCACACACAATTGTTGCAATTGAATGGGAAAACACACAACATGACATGCATGAAACCAATGAGATGATACCACACAGTGAAGTATGCAAACAAAATTGTATTGAAAAAAATAAAGAATGCTAAAGAAAGAAAACAAACTACAATGTGAATGAGAAAAAATAAGCTGCATGTCCGTATAAAAAAAAAACTGGAAATCCAAATAGAAATTTTTTTTGTCCAAAGTCAAATGTAAAAAAATCTCCATGCAATAAAGAACTATGTACAAAAATAACAAGGGTCCATGAGCCCAACTGAACAAAGGAAACCTACTAAAAAACCTACCTAAAAATCAACTATATACAAAAAGTGGAGCAGTGTCCGTCGACTCCAAATCATAATACAAAAGAAAAGAAACCTAAAACTACAGAACTATATACAAAGGCGGCGGGCAAGTCCAGCGGCTCACTCCGTGGTGTCCCGGGCCAGGGCATCATCGAACTCCTGTTCGATGTCCCGGAGGCGGTCCAGTTCCATGGCCCGAGGGTCCGCAGGGACGACGCTGTGTCCTCCTCCAACCCCCTGCGGATTGCCTCGAGGCACTCGGCCCGCATCAGGGCCCTCCGCATGGAGTTCTCCGCCCTGACCATTGTGAGCCGCGCCTCTTCCGCCCGCCGCTGCTCCGCACCTATGGCGTGGCCCAACCGCTGCCACACGGAAGACACTCTCTGTCCTGGGTCCCCCTGCCCTCCGGCCGATGCCTGCCCCTCCGATGTCGAAAGCCCCGAGCCTTCATGTCTCCCACCATGTTGCTGCTGCTGCTGCTCTGCCTCTGCCCGTGCACTGCCTCCTGCTGCCTGCACATCCTCCGCCGGCTGGGGTGCACTTGTTGATGTGGCCACCCCTGCTGGACCTCCGACTCCCGACTGTGGCAGGGATGCCTCCTCCACCAGCCTGGCCGCACCGTCAGAGGCAGCTCCACAGGGCACCCAGGTGACTGATGGGTGGGAAGATGGCACAGAGGACGACTGGCGCGTAGGGGGTCCAGTTGAGGAGGGGGTCGGAGCAAGCCCCATCAGACAGCGGAATCCGGCCTGGGTGACCTGTCCCAGCAGGCTGACGTGGTCAACGAGCCATTCGAGATGACGTGCAGTCTCTCCATGAAAAGACTGCAGGTCACCTCGCATGGCCCGTTGACGCAATGCCACACCAGCCAGGACAGGCTCAACCCGGACCTGGATGGCCACGTCCGCAGGCAGAGGAAGGCCAGTTGAACAGCTCATCCCATGCCTGAAAACGGGTCTGGACGTAGGCATCCCTGCTGGTGCAAGATGATGCAGGGACAGGATCGGGGACAGGATTGCACACAGGCACCTCCGCGGCCGCCTGTGCTGCCTCCTGTCCCTGGTCCTGCACTGCACCACTAGCACCAGTGGGATCCCCACCTCCAGACCCCGTCTCTGGTGCTTGCGCGGCCCCCTCCTCCACCAAACCCCCCACCAACCTGGATGACTCCGTGCCATCTTCCCCCGTTGGGCCCTGTGGGGTCCCAGCTGCCCCTTCTGCTGCCGAGGAGTCCAACTGCAACCTCCGCCTCTTGGACCTCCCCCCGGCAGCTGCGGCCTGGGACGCGGCACCGGACTCCTCACTCCCCGACGAGGAGGGGAGCCGGGCCTTGCGTCTCCGGCTGGCGGTCGGATCCCCGCCGCTGTGCTCCACAGCACCTTCTCCGCCCTCTTCATCAGTTGACGCTGCAGACAGGGAGAAACAAAACACAGGCATCAGGGCACTGTACAATGGACACATACACGCATGACAGTTGCACATGAGTGGCATTGGCAAACCTCAGACATGTCATCACAATCCCCAACACACATCATTGCAACTGGCACACATGAGCCATACCACAGCCATAGGCTGATTGTAACCCCTGGGGAAAGATGACGGGTCACGCTACGCACAGGAGCCCCAAAAAAGGGAGATGACGTGCACGCAACCCCTCCTAGACCACGTGTGCAGAAAGAAAAACCTGCACTACGCTGTGGCACCCAGTAACACAAGAATGAACGTATGCGTGTCACACGCAGCCTAGAATGACCTCTGAAGGGGTAGGCTACACACGGTGCAAGCACAGATGTTAGATACGTGCGTGACTCACCGTCTGCCAGGTAAAAGAGCGTGAAAAAGGAGCGCGTTTGGTTGGCAACACCCCCGCCAAAAGAAGATATGTACGCTGTCTGAGGAGACAGGACAACAGTAGAAGGGAACACTGTTTGAGGGAACAGGCCCAGGTAAACCAGTAAAAGAGAAAAAGGAGAAAAATCTGTCAGAGGTAACAGGGAATACGAACTTGAAACGCCGTGAAGTAAATCGCGTGTGAACCGACAAGAAGTACAGAATTCACCCACTCGCTCTCCACGAAAAGCACGTACAAGGAAATGGTGTTCTACGCGTACCTTTTATACAGGCCCACACGTCCAGCGTCACTTACGCGGCGTCTACGCGCTAGGGCCATTTCCACCAATTACACGCTTTGTGACTTCTGCGTGTACGGCCATTTCCACCAATTACACGCTTTGTCACTTCTGCGTGTACGGCCATTTACACCAATCACACGCGATGACACTCTGACGTGCAGTCTTTCCACGTGTGCTCTGTCATCACGTGCTGTGTGGGAAACACCCGTGCGGCTCACGTCACAGACGCGCTTACGCGCTGAGGGCCTTTGGTCCAATAGAATCGCGTATGCGTGCTTACGCGCTAAGGGCCTTTCCTCGGTTTTCACGCTGACGTGCAGGATTTTCACGTGCCAAATCACTCCGTACCAAGCTGGCCACGCGTAAGCACACGGAAGACCACGCTCCTGCCCAGAAGGCCGAACTACTGCCCCCCATAGCCCCGAGCACGCTCCCACCTGCCATCTGCTGCTGCCTGACTGCCTGCTGCCCACGTGCACTGCCATTTCCTGCCTGCACATCAGCCAGGGGTGCTGTTGCTGTGACCACCCCTGCTGGAACCGAAGACTCCCGACTGGAATTCCATCGCTCCACAGCCCAGCCCCAGGACCCAGTTGCCCACCCACTCCTGCCTCTGGGGTTGTCATGTCGGGGCAAACACCATCTGTGACCACTGACAACCCCCGGCCAGAGAGGCAGAGGGGCACCAGCTTCAGTGCCACCGAAGTTGGTGTCCTGGTGGAGCAAGTCCTGGGGCAGTATGATGCCCTCTTCGGAAGTTCCCGCGCCGACAAGGAAGGACGGACTCGGATCTGGATTGACATCGTGACTGCCATCAACGCGGAGGGGGTGGCAGTCCGGGACTTACAACATGTCAGGAAGCGCTGGGAGGACTTCAGGTCCAGGACCCTGAACAAGGCCCGGCGCCTCTTGAAGGCAGCGGATGCCAAGGGGCGCCGGGGCCACTTGTCGGAAGAACAGATGGGGGTCCTGGAACGCATATCCCCAGCGCTCCACGTCCAGGTCCTAGAGAAGCAGACCCGTCTGGAGTCGAGCGGTGAGTGTACATGCATCCTGATTGTGAGCAGTGCGTGTGGTGATCATTCGCCATTGTGCCGGTTGCACATCTGTTTGTATGGGGTCGAGTATGGGTGGGGGTGTACAGGGCCGTGGGGCTGACACATGCGAGGGCTGTAATGTGTGAGACATGGATGGTGCTTGTGTGTGTGGGCTTGCATAGCAAATGCAGTTGTGCGTGCACACATGTTTGGATGAATGTGTATGTAAGTAGACATGTCTGTGATGTCAGGCATGTATGTTGTTTTCGGCTGCATGTATGAGCACTGTGTACATGTGCATGTGTGTGTATTTGACAAGGGTGCAACAGTGATGCAACATGGATGCATGTGACAGCGGTATGTGGAAGCCTGATTGGCAGATGTGACATGGATGCCCGTCTGAACAGTGCGACACTTGGCAGAGGTGTAGACATGCATGCAAGTGTGGTGGTGTGTGTACATGTGTGGTGCACTTCCTGTGTTGCATGTGATGTCTGGCTCCCCTTTGGCTGCTGATGCTGTTGTATGTGTAGGGATGGTGGTG
Organism: Ambystoma mexicanum; assembly: GCF_040938575.1. Classification (NCBI taxonomy): domain Eukaryota; kingdom Metazoa; phylum Chordata; class Amphibia; order Caudata; family Ambystomatidae; genus Ambystoma; species Ambystoma mexicanum. The sequence continues at coordinate 994,871,040 of NC_090928.1, forward strand.
GCAGTTGCGATATGGCTGTGGTATGGCTCATGTGTGCCAGTTGCATGTGTGTTGGGGATTGTGATGACATGTCTGAGGTTTGCCAATGCCACTCATGTGCAACTGTCATGCGTGTATGTGTCCATTGTACAGTGCCCTGATGCCTGTGTTTTGTTTCTCCCTGTCTGCAGCGTCAACTGATGAAGAGGGCAGAGAAGGTGCTGTGGAGAACAGCGGCGGGGATCCGACCGCCAGCCGGAGACGCAAGGCCCGGCTCCCCTCCCGTGTTGTCATCTCGTCGGGGAGTGAGGAGTCCGGTGCCGCGTCCCAGGCCGCAGCTGCCGGGGGGAGGTCCAAGAGGCGGAGGTTGCAGTTGGACTCCTCGGCAGCAGAAGGGGCAGCTGGGACCCCACAGGGCCCAACGGGGGAAGATGGCACGGAGTCATCCAGGTTGGTGGGGGGTTTGGTGGAGGAGGGGGCCGCGCAAGCACCAGAGACGGGGTCTGGAGGTGGGGATCCCACTGGTGCTAGTGGTGCAGTGCAGGACCAGGGACAGGAGGCAGCACAGGCGGCCGCGGAGGTGCCTGTGTGCAATCCTGTCCCCGATCCTGTCCCTGCATCATCTTGCACCAGCAGGGATGCCTACGTCCAGACCCGTTTTCAGGCAGGGGATGAGCTGACGTCAACTGGCCTTCCGCTGCCTGCGGACGTGGCCATCCAGGTCCGGGTTGAGCCTGTCCTGGCTGGTGTGGCGTTGCGTCAACGGGCCATGCGAGGTGACCTGCAGTCTTTTCATGGAGAGACTGCACGTCATCTCGAATGGCTCGTTGACCACGTCAGCCTGCTGGGACAGGTCACCCAGGCCGGATTCCTCCGTCTGATGGGGCTTGCTCCGACCCCCTTACAACATGTCAGGAAGCGCTGGGAGGACTTCAGGTCCAGGACCCTGAACAAGGGCCGGCGCCTCTTGAAGGCAGCGGATGCCAAGGGGCGCCGGGGCCACTTGTCGGAAGAACAGATGGGGGTCCTGAAACGCATATCCCCAGCGCTCCACGTCCAGGTCCTAGAGAAGCAGACCCGCCTGGAGTCGAGCGGTGAGTGTACATGCATCCTGATTGTGAGCAGTGCGTGTGGTGATCATTTGCCATTGTGCCGGTTGCACATCTGTTTGTATGGGGTCGAGTATGGGTGGGGGTGTACAGGGCCGTGGGGCTGACACATGGGAGGGCTTTAATGTGTTAGACATGGATGGTGCTTGTGTGTGTGGGCTTGCATGGCAAATGCAGTTGTGCGTGCACACATGTTTGGATGAATGTGTATGTAAGTAGACATGTCCGTGATGTCAGGCATGTATGTTGTTTTCGGCTGCATGTATGAGCACTGTGTACATGTGCATGTGTGTGTATTTGTCAAGGGTGCAACAGTGATGCAACATGGATGCATGTGACAGCGGTATGTGGAAGCCTGATTGGCAGATGTGACATGGATGCCCGTCTGAACAGTGCGACACTTGGCAGAGGTGTAGACATGCATGCAAGTGTGGTGGTGTGTGTACATGTGTGGTGCACTTCCTGTGTTGCATGTGATGTCTGGCTCCCCTTTGGCTGCTGATGCTGTTGTATGTGTAGGGATGGTGGTGGCAGTTGCGATATGGCTGTGGTATGGCTCATGTGTGCCAGTTGCATGTGTGTTGGGGATTGTGATGACATGTCTGAGGTTTGCCAATGCCACTCATGTGCAACTGTCATGCGTGTATGTGTCCATTGTACAGTGCCCTGATGCCTGTGTTTTGTTTCTCCCTGTCTGCAGCGTCAACTGATGAAGAGGGCAGAGAAGGTGCTGTGGAGCACAGCGGCGGGGATCCGACCGCCAGCCGGAGACGCAAGGCCCGGCTCCCCTCCCGTGTTGTCATCTCGTCGGGGAGTGAGGAGTCCGGTGCCGCGTCCCAGGCCGCAGCTGCCGGGGGGAGGTCCAAGAGGCGGAGGTTGCAGTTGGACTCCTCGGCAGCAGAAGGGGCAGCTGGGACCCCACAGGGCCCAACGGGGGAAGATGGCACGGAGTCATCCAGGTTGGTGGGGGGTTTGGTGGAGGAGGGGGCCGCGCAAGCACCAGAGACGGGGTCTGGAGGTGGGGATCCCACTGGTGCTAGTGGTGCAGTGCAGGACCAGGGACAGGAGGCAGCACAGGCGGCCGCGGAGGTGCCTGTGTGCAATCCTGTCCCCGATCCTGTCCCTGCATCATCTTGCACCAGCAGGGATGCCTACGTCCAGACCCGTTTTCAGGCAGGGGATGAGCTGACGTCAACTGGCCTTCCGCTGCCTGCGGACGTGGCCATCCAGGTCCGGGTTGAGCCTGTCCTGGCTGGTGTGGCGTTGCGTCAACGGGCCATGCGAGGTGACCTGCAGTCTTTTCATGGAGAGACTGCACGTCATCTCGAATGGCTCGTTGACCACGTCAGCCTGCTGGGACAGGTCACCCAGGCCGGATTCCTCCGTCTGATGGGGCTTGCTCCGACCCCCTCCTCAACTGGACCCCCTACGCGCCAGTCGTCCTCTGTGCCATCTTCCCACCCATCAGTCACCTGGGTGCCCTGTGGAGCTGCCTCTGACGGTGCGGCCAGGCTGGTGGAGGAGGCATCCCTGCCACAGTCGGGAGTCGGAGGTCCAGCAGGGGTGGCCACATCAACAAGTGCACCCCAGCCGGCGGAGGATGTGCAGGTAGCAGGAGGCAGTGCACGGGCAGAGGCAGAGCAGCAGCAGCAGCAACATGGTGGGAGACATGCAGGCTCGGGGCTTTCGACATCGGAGGGGCAGGCATCGGCCGGAGGGCAGGGGGACCCAGGACAGAGAGTGTCTTCCGTGTGGCAGCGGTTGGGCCACGCCATAGGTGCGGAGCGGCGGCGGGCGGAAGAGGCGCGGCTCACAATGGTCAGGGCGGAGAACTCCATGCGGAGGGCCCTGAGGCGGGCCGAGTGCCTCGAGGCAATCCGCAGGGGGTTGGAGGAGGACACAGCGTCGTCCCTGCGGACCCTCGGGGCCATGGAACTGGACCGCTTCCGGGACATCGAACAGGAGTTCGATGATGCCCTGGCCCGGGACACCACGGAGTGAGCCGCTGGACTAGCCCGCCGCCTTTGTATATAGTTCTTTAGTTTTAGGTTTCCTTTCTTTATTATTATGATTTGGAGTCGACGAACACTGCTCCACTTTTTGTATATAGTTGATTTTTAGGTAGGTTTTTTAGTAGGTTTCCTTTGTTCAGTTGGGCTCATGGACCCTTGTTATTTTTGTACATAGTTCTTTATTGCATGGAGATTTTTTTACATTTGACTTTGGACAAATTTTTTTTCAATTTGGATTTCCAGTTTTTTTTTTATACGGACATGCAGCTTATTTTTTCTCATTCACATTGTAGTTTGTTTTCTTTCTTTAGCATTCTTTATTTTTTTCAATACAATTTTGTTTGCATACTTCACTGTGTGGTATCATCTCATTGGTTTCATGCATGTCATGTTGTGTGTTTTCCCATTCAATTGCAACAATTGTGTGTGACGGACATGGGTTCATTAGCTTCATGAACATTGGTGGTGTAACATGTGATTTCCATTTCCATGTGGGTGAATGGGTTACTTGGTAGGGCTTTTTGGCTGTGGAGGCTGTCCATTACGCACATGATTGGGGATTGTGAGCACCTGGTGGAGGCTGCTCCTGCACTGCCGGGGGGTGGGGGGAGACATGAGTGGGGGCCTGGTGGAGGATGCCCATGGTGGCAGGGGGGTGGGGGTGGTGGGAGACATGAGTGGGGGCCTGGTGGAGGCTGCCCCTGGATGCTTGGGGGTGGGGGTGGTGGGCGACATGAGTGGGGGCCTGGTGGAGGATGCCCATGGTGGCAGAGGGGTGGGGGTGGTGGGAGACATGAGTGGGGGCCTAGTGGAGGATGCCCATGGTGGCAGGGGGGTGGGGGTGGTGGGAGACATGAGTGGGGGCCTGGTGGAGGATGCCCATGGTGGCAGGGGGGTGGGGGTGGTGGGAGACATGAGTGGGGGCCTGGTGGAGGGTGACCCTGGATGCTGGGGGGTGGGGGTGGTGGGAGACATGAGTGGGGGCCTGGTGGAGGGTGACCCTGGATGCTGGGGGGTGGGGGTGGTGGGAGACATGAGTGGGGGCCTGGTGGAGGATGCCCATGGTGGCAGGGGGGTGGGGTGGTGGGAGACATGATTGGGGGCCTGGTGGAGGATGCCCATGGTGGCAGGGGGGTGGGGGTGGTGGGAGACATGAGTGGGGGCCTGGTGTAGGGTGACCCTGGATGCTGGGGGGTGGGGGTGCAGGGGGACATGAGTGGGGGCCTGGTGGAGGCTGCCCATGGTGGCAGGGGGGTGGGGGTGGTGGGAGACATGAGTGGGGGCCTGGTGGAGGCTGCCCCTGCACTGCTGGGGGGTGGGGGTGGTGGGAGACATGCATTGTTGATCAGTAGTGCAAGGTGACATTTGGGTTGGCTGGGGGGCATGCCCATGGTGAATGGGCTGCCTGCGGGACATGGGCAGGGGTGCAGGGTAGTCCCCCGTGGTGTGGGCTGCCTGCAGGGGCCGTGGAGGTTGTGGAGCGTACACCTGGGAGGACCCACACGGCCAATTCACGTGTAGTACTCCCCAGAACCCCTGAAATACACATTCCCTGCTGGTATCGCGTGTGCAACTTCCCGCGCACCCCTGAAATACACGTACCCTGCTCGCACTGGGACAATCGCGTGTGGAACTTCCCGCGCACCCCTGAAATACACGTACCCTGCTCGCACTGGGACAATCGCGTGTGGAACTTCCCGCGCACCCCTGAAATACACGTACCCTGCTCGCACTGGGACAATCGCGTGTGCAACTTCCCGCGCACCCCTGAAATACACGTACCCTGCTCGCACTGGGACTATCGCGTGTGGAACTTCCCGCGCACCCCTGAAATACACATACCTTGCTGAAATCGCGTGTGGAACTTGCCGCGCACCCCTGAAATACACATACCTTGCTGAAATCGCGTGTGGAACTTGCCGCGCACCCCTGAAATACACATACCTTGCTGAAATCGTGTGTGGAACTTCCCGCGCACCCCTGAAATACACATACCCTGCTGAAATCGCGTGTGGAACTTCCTGCGCACCCCTGAAATACACATACCTTGCTGAAATCGCGTGTGTAACTTCCTGCGCACCCCTGAAATACACGTACCCTGCTGAAATCGCGTGTGGAACTTCCCACGCACCCCTGAAATACACATACCTTGCTGAAATCGCGTGTGTAACTTCCCGCGCACCCCTGAAATACACGTACCCTGCTCGCACTGGGCCAATCGTGTGTGGAACTTCCCGCGCACCCCTGAAATACACATACCCTGCTCGCACTGGGCCAATCGTGTGTGTAACTTCCCGCGCACCCCTGAAATACACGTACCCTGCTGAAATCGCGTGTGGAACTTCCCGCGCACCCCTGAAATACACGTACCCTGCTGAAATCGCGTGTGGAACTTCCCGCGCACCCCTGAAATCCACGTACCCGGCCAAATCGCGTGTGAGACTTCCCGCGCACCCCGGTATACACGCACACGTATTTTTTGTCAGCGGGTGTCCGTGTTTGTGGGTACCCCTTTGCACGTCATTTGTCCTGTAGGGCCACAGTATAGGACATTCATCATGGCAGTATATAGGTGCTATTTGTTGGCGCACCTTTTGGCGCACATTTCTTACAGCCGCAGAGACGCTACCGCCTGCTTTCTTGTGGCGGTCGTGTTTGTGCCTGTGCGCTGGTTTGAGCGTGCGCTTTTTTGCCCTATTCTATTCCATGAATACGTGTTGTAGGCGAGCGTGTGGGCGTTCCGCGCACTTGTGCCCTGTACTTCCCCCGTGACGCCCACGTTTTGGCAAGTTGTTCCCCATTCCGAGTGTTACGCCCGTGTTCCGCCTACTTTTGTAGCGTGCGCCGCGCTATGTGCGAATTTCGCTGTGGCCTGTGCGATTTTCGCTGTGACCTGGCGCACGCTGTTAGATGGCCTGTGCGCCAACGTGCGCCGCGCACTTTTTTATCGCACATCCGATTGTTTTCTCGCGCACGGCCTTCCATGAATCGATGTGCGCTGCTTTTGGTGCGATTTTCGCACTTGCACTGCGATTTTCGCTATTCCACTGCGATTCGCACGTTTTTGCCCACTTGCGCCGCGCTAATTATTCCATGAATCGGCCTCTGAGTATGCAGATATAAATCACATCCATTTCAAAATGGTACCATCAAATCACTGTATTGTGGCTTCTATGATGTCTGTGTTGGTTTCGGCTTGGTTCTGATGTTACATGTATTCCCAAATAGCCCCCCAGACATTGCTGCATCACATCGTAGAACCGTAGGGACACTGTCACCACCTGACGAAGATAGTACTATGAGAAGGTATATCAGATTTTGATCAGACTCTAGGCCCCATTGTGTGTCTGGGTCAATTTTGCACCCAACACAGTCGCAAAAATAGCGCAGCAAGCACATATTTTCCCCGCGCATGGCTTTCCGTAATTTGAGGATGATCAATCAATGAACCTTAATTTCAGTGGGGTAATGGCTCTGGGACGAGAGTCGCATTTTCCATGTGTGCACAAGAAAAGGGAAAGAAATGTACATGCCAATTGGCACGTCACCAGTTGCAGTTTACAAGGGATGTGTGGAATAGTTCCTTCTTTAAGTATACACGACTGTTCTGAAAGAACAGGAAATACAACGTAACACAACAATTTCAATTTTTACCAGCCAGCAGAATATATGTAATCCAGCCTTATCTGTTGCTTAATAAAGGCAGAGGGGAAATCCACAAACATGTGCACAGATTGTATCTGAAACGACTTGTGTGACTGTCGCAGGCTGATAAAATGTGCAGGATGGGGTATGAAGTGTATTCTGAATATCGCCACGATGCCAGTCTAACAGGAAACATGAACAATGCTTTCTGGGTCGCATATGAGAAATGGGACATGGGTAAGTACCGACATCCGTCTAAAGTGGAGCATGAATTACGAACCAAACCATCCCTGGGTGCTGGTGATAATGCTTCTCTCCTATGGTCTGCGTGCGATACATTTCCACAACTTGCGGGGGCAGTATACATATCGAGATTCATGCTTTTGTGCTTACAAAATTAGGAGTGTTTAAAGCAAAGTTTTCTTAGCTTGCCCTGTTTAAATTAAGGTGTAAAGCACACTCATTAGCAGAGGCTTTCCGATTCCAATTTCATTGCATGACAAGACCATTCACCAAAAAGCCATTTTGTCTCACAGATCACAGATTTTATGTGACACAAGGCAATAAATGTGCAGGGCATTGACTTGGCCTCCTGTCAAAAGTAGCTCTCTTCCCGTTTCTGGATTTAAGCACAATCTAGCGTTGGGCAAACACAATTAGTTGTCCAATAAGTTTTAGGAGTGAATTTATAATTTACAGCATGTAGCAAAAAAGACCTTCCAAGATATAAAAGATAAATATGCAAAGTATAGTTTAAGCCTCAGCTGCTGGGCCACCTGCAAACCTCCGTTTAATGGCCAAGATTACAGGGGACTGGCCTTAAGCCAACAGCTGAGCACTACATTTGTACTCAGTCAACAGTACGCTTATTTGCTTGCCTCAAATAGAATCCAGACTCCTGCTTGCTTGCCCCTTAGCAGTCGTTTTCAATGGGCTTTGTCGAACAAAGCAAAACACGAACTATTGTTTTGTAGTATGCTCGTTTTGGTATGCCGCTATCATCGGGTTTAGAAAGTTCACTTCAGGCGATCGATGTTTACCACAAAATAAGAATAGACACCGTTTTTGTTTAACTGCACTTAAGAGACAAAGCTACGATAGTTTATTTACACATAAGTGCTTCCTCTGTTCTTAATTCTGTTTACTTACAGAACATGACAATGGCAATGGCAATTCCGGCAGAAAATGATCTTGGGTGATGAATTGAAGCCCAGTACTCTTGTCACTCTGACTGCTTCTCGCATGGAAATTCTTTTCATGCTGCATTGCTTATCCTTTTATGCCAGCTGTCCTCTTCACCCTGAAATGCAAATTGGTCACTTGCCATTGTGTGAGTACATTGGGATCTACACTGATGGAAATGTCCCTGTAGTGCTTCTGATCCAGGGGAGCTTGGTGCTGTATTTCATATGCAGAAGATTTGACAAATGTAATCCAACCTGCTAAACAATTAAGCTTTCAGGGTGATTATTCCATGTCCCTTCAGGGCCCCGCACCTTAAGAGGGGCCGTTAGTGGAGAAATCCTATTCCTATCCCCTCTAGTTGGATAGATGAAAGTTGCCAAGCTCAGATATAGTGCGACGTTCTGAGGTGGTCTTGAGGTGGTCTTCAGGAATTACGAGACTGAACTAGTGTCATTGTGTTCAGGTGACTCTGAAGAGGTGAACAGTGGTCACATAACAGTGGCTTCACTGAAGGCAACATTAATAATAGTGGATCTTTAATATAGTGCTATCTCACTATAGTTTCAATGCACTGATAAAAGATATAATTCTTACTCATGTCAGTGGTTTCCTTCACATTCAGTTCAGATGGAAGAAAAGTTGAGTTACTTTCCAAGCATTTCAAACAGTGACCAAATGTTTTCACACAATGACCCACTGAGTTATCTTGTAGCAGTGCCCCTATGGGTGTGCTATATATATGTGACTGTCATCTCAACACAGAATATAAACGACACACTCTGGAGTTGGTCCTTTGTGTTGTATAACACCTTACTCTTTTCTTCCTTCTAAGGTTTGAACCCCTTTGCTCCCCTCAACCATTTTCTGGACACTGACTTAAGGTTTCATTTAGGCACAGAAGTTTTTCTTGAACAAAGGTTAACACCTAAAAATGTTTTCCTGGACTCATACTATAGAATAGCTTCCCTGCAGTTCCTTTGTTTTTTCCTTCATGAATTAGTTTGTTGTTGTTGTGTTTTTCACTACCAGACTACCAGCAATAAAGTATCCTCTTGCTCAGGATATCATATTATATATTTTTCCAACTGTGAGAATCTTTGAATTCAGAAATGTTGATATACCAAAGTCAAGAGCAGCAATCCTTAATTCCATATTTTGCCATAATAGTAGATATTCTCTGGAAAGTAAAAAATAAATTTTGCTGGTCTGTACTATGAGCTCCCTTTAATCAGAGCGAGCATAGGATCTGGACTTTGCTCTTACACCTTGAAGTGTCTCTGGTGCTAGATGGGATTACCAATAAATATCTCAGACCAAATAATCGGACAGACTCAAAGAATATGCCAAAGTACTACTTTAATATCAATTTAATAAAGCACGGTCAACTGGCAGACATCGCACTGATGCTTGCACACTCTCGCACAAACTTAATTACACAGAGGTTTTAAACCCCAATATGCGTCATCTATGATGTCATCCTACGTGGCAAACTGTAAAAGCTATCGACGGGAGGGATTGGTTAGGAGAACATATCTAATTATTGAATACATATGGATTAGTACTTCGTTGACTGTCTCTTATCGGTAAAACACGCCTCAAACTATCTCTAAATACATATAATACTGATTATAGCAGACAAATGGCAGCGGATTGGTCTAATGCAACATTGTATAGCAGGTTGCCCCATAGAACCACTGATTGGTTGACATTCCCACCCAACCTTGGACTTTCGTCTCTGCTAGCAGCACGTAAGCAAAATGAAAGCCAGGTGCTTGAGTCATGTCAGATTACTCCACACTTTCCCAATGAGTCCATCATCTCTCATCAGTCTGGCCATGAGCCAATGTTTCCCATTTGTAGTTGACCTTGTAGCCTGCTCCCTGTTCTGGGACGTTCAAGGGAGTGTGAGCACATCACTATCTTCATCCACAGCATAATGTATAGCCCTTGTTTTCGACTTCTGGATCACATGCGACAAGACTGCAAATGTGTCCATTTCCACCTCATATTTTCTGCTATTTGATTTAATTATGCTGGTTGTCATTGCTCCTCTTGGCCTCTAGAGATTTTCTGACTCCATCTTGTAGAAGCCTTATTCATTGTTAATTGTCCAATACTTTGGCTCTTGCAAATGTTTTCTTTAATCTAAGAGATATGTCTCACGCCCATGGCTTATCCATTTGCCTCCCTTTGTGCTTTGCAGCTATTCCTTGAAATGGCATCCTTGATCCCAGGCCAACATAGACTCCTCTTCGTTTTGCACACAGAGCTAATTCACCGTCGCATCCTCACTCTGAAGCACTGGTCTGTTTCTGAGGTAGCTGAATTAAATCTTTGCATGAGCCGGCGTCCATTTTCCCATCATGGCCATCCTTGCCACGCTATATTTTCCTCTATAGTAAGCTTCTATTTGTCTCATCTACCTTGCCTTGCTGCGTATTTACACTTATTGGTCAACAAGTTACTTCAGTCTTCTTTACATATATAATTACTTTATCGTTTTGTACATGTTTCCCTTATCACTTCAGTTACATCGTTACTCTTCAGTATTTTCATATCGCTTTATGTCCTCGTATAGTTTCTTTATGACATCACTCTGCCCACGTCAGATCGCTCAGCACTACACGATATCCAGTGGTGCATGCTGACATCCCTCCACACAACATCCTTCTACTCCTTCAGTGTGAGGATACATTCGATACGGTTGTCTGAGTGCATATTGTCTCTTGTGCACTTGATGCAGTATAGGCTTAACACGTATAGGGCCCTTCTCCTGCTGTTCCAGTATGATGGCAGTGAGGGGGCAGGAGGTAGGCATAATATGTACACCTGCTCCTCTAGAAGGCTGTCCAACCATTTCTCTGGAAAGTCTGCACTTACGGCAATCTATGGCGACCTTAGATTTTAGGAGGGGCTAGGTGCAACTGTATTCTTTGATCTATCGTTGGTAAGGTAGAGAGGGTGGAATAAATGAGGCAGTGCCTCATTATTCTTCAAGGAATCAATGTTATCCAGTAGCTGGTGGTCAAAGCCTCCCAAACACCAGCATATAATGGTTAGGCCATGACCGTGGAACACGTTCTCTTGAAAACAGAGTCTCTCCATAGGCCCAAAGCTTCACAATGCAGGGCTCTATCATCCACAAAAACTGAAAAGCAGAGTTCCTCATTTATTTATTTTATTGTTCATTTATAACGCGCTTAATACCAACGAGTGGTTTCTAAGTGCGTGATCGGGATTCAAACCTCTGTTGCGCCACGTTGTCTTGCATCCAAGACAAATGCGTTGCCTCTGATCTATCCTTCCTCCCCTAGGGAGCAGGTGATACATGTAACCTGGAAAGGATGCCAGTTAGTTTTCATAATCGCATTTCCAGGCATTTGGACAGGACTGACCGGTTTCAACATATTTGGGTCAATTTAACCACGTCTTCATCTGGGAAAACTCAATTATCCTAAAAAGATTACAAATACAATTAAATACTTCATTAACCTACACAATACACATCCATTCAATATACATGGACACCATTTGTCACCCTATTATATATCGATGTGCTCAGGAACAGATAGTGAATCCTGATGATCCCGAGAGTACCCAGGTGCCGCAAAGCCAACCCAAAACCCAACCACACAACACCAGAGCAAACAGGCACCATATCAAAGATTGACATGCAACAACCACTGAAGTGAAATTATTGCAAATGAAGTATTTAATTTTATGTGTAATCTTTTTGGGATAATAGTGTTTTCCCTGATGAAGACGTGGTTTAAATTGATCCAAATACGTCAAAACGGTGTCCAGTCATAATATCGAAAAAATAATTTCGAATGTCAAAAAAGTCGAATCAAAAATGTCGGAAAAAAAAATGTCGAATTATTTTTTTTTTCGATATTTTTGTTTGGGCTCTAGTTTATATTTAAAAAAAAGGTAAAAACAAAAAAAAAAAAACGGGGGTTGGGGGGGAACCCCCCCATTTCGAAAAAAAACGTCATAAAAAATAAATTCGACATTATTTTTTTCGACATTATTTTTTTCGACTTTTTGACTTTCGAAATTTTTGATTTCGAAATTATGTCTATAAACCGTCAAAACCGGTCGGGCCTGTACAAATGCCTGGAAATGGGATTATGAAAACTAACTGGTGTCCGTTCCAGGCTACATGTGTCACTAAATTTGTTAATTAGGTTTTTTTGTTTTTATATGGTTTCCTTGGTTTGATTCATAATGTTTTAGTTAACAATGCGTATGACTGTTTATAATGGATGCAGACATGGGTATGCTTGACTGTATTGAGGAATGTTGTTCATTATGGTTGTGACAGATACATTGTTTTTTCATTTTCCGAAATTAATTAAATTGTCTTGGATTTATTCTTGATTTAATCAACGTTTTATATTAGTTAAAAATATTTTTGATACTTTTTTAAATTGACACCTCTAGATTTCCCTTTCTTTTGCTTATTTTTGGGTCTCTATGATCCGGCAATGGCTGAGCTTTATAAACCCTTCTCAATAAATTCTTTGTTTTCATGGGCTTCTTTAAGATCTATGTCTTTTTTCAATCTTTCTATGGATCCATTAGGAAACAGTGAAATCTAACTATGAAGACCAGTCTAATATTAGTGATTTCTGCTATATGTATCTGTGAGCTTCACTCCTAATCACTCTTTTAGGAATATGAGCTATGATCGCACAATACTTTTGATACAAACACTCCAAACTATTTATCTCTTGCTTTTAAAACTTATTTCAATTGTGAGTGGATTTATTTCTAAAGCTGTCTCTGCAAACAGAATCACCTCTTTGTGCTGATCATCACACTCCAGTAGAGACCAGAGGAATAATTAACATGCAAGGCCCAAGGTGTCAACATATTCCTAAAGTTATTGTGGTATTCCTAAAGTTAGTATGATTAGGTTGCAGCCTCAGTAGAGTGGGGAGTAGGTTCCATTGTTTGGTTAACCAAATAGCAAAATAATGACATCCTCATGACGAGCAGCAAACATTTGCAACAACCAGTTATTTTTGTTTAGCTGATCTTAATGTTCTGGGGGTCTAGTAACAGTGTATTATGGAACTCAAGCATGCCGGGCCTGAGCCACAGAGGCTTTTGGGCACAAGACCTAGAATGTTAAAGGTAATTGATCAGCAGGCAATAGCGACATGAGCATTCTTCCTAACACCAGCAATCAATTGCACTGCTGCATTTTGTGCAATTTTCAAATTTAATATGCTGGACATAGAGGTAGTCGAGCATAAAACAGTTACAGTAATCTGAGCGGAATTTTACAAGGCCAGGAAAAAAAGGACAATATGCCTACGTAGATTGATTTAATAGAAACAGAATTATTTTACCATTATCATGTGAGTGGTGCGAGACTTGACAGAGTCCATAAATACTGTTACAAACAGGTGCTTCTTTGATTAATAATATATTGGTAAGAAGGGAAGGGCAGTGGTTAAGAGAGAGAGAGAACGGACTAGTCATGCCAGAGGGCCAAGTAGAAGAATCTAATTTCTGTGCTCTTAAGTCAATAACCTAGATTCCTGGATTTGCATCCACTACTAATCTACAGTTCTGTTGAAGAGACTCTTTGCAAGCATTCCGTTTGAATGGAAATGTATGACTTCATACATATACCGTGTTTATCTTTCTAATCAGGAGGGTTCTGTCGCTGACCGGGTCATTTCTTGTTAGACATTGTTAGAGGAGTTAATGCGACTCCTCTAGGCATTTGAAAAGATATCCATCAGAGCCAAGGAAGCATTGGTGCCATTCTAAACAATCTAAGAAACTTCGCGGGGTGCCCATCTTACCCATTGCCATGGTTTACACTTTTAAAGGAAATGGAAATTGGCAGTTATCAAAGCAGAAGGAAAAGGGCTTGAGACGTTCATATTTGTATAATACAAGGAAACCATGGTACTCTAAATATTTCAGTTGTGTATGTTTGGGGCACACAGCCACCTGGAAAAGCCATACCAGTCCCCCAAAGACATTTGTAGCAGTAGAGAGGTAAAAGGGCCACCATGAAAGAGTGAAAACAAAGGAGGGTTGATATTTCCGTTGAGTAATACCTCCATAGGAGGTTATGTTAAACTTGTGGATGTAGCGCACGATAGAGAATACAATGAAATGCCATTTCTTATTGACAGTTGGTATATAGAACAGTTATTATTAGTTTAGTGTTGAAGTTCAAAGATTAATGGTTTGAAAAGGTTAACTTTGTGATGCGCATTGTGTGGACACTAGAGTAGACACACCTATAGTAGATTAAATGTTCTGTGACTCAACAACCCCACATTTGAGGGCCAGAGATGTTCTAGTGGGCTGAGTTGGATTAACCAAGACTAGCCGGACACAGACGTTATGTCATGTAATTATATCAAGCACAGAACAAAACACATTTTGCCTGAGCACTCGAAGATGGGGCAGATGGCTTAAGGTGGGAGGAATATAGTTAATAAGCGGGCACTTGGAAATTAAGGGTTATCATCACAGAAGGGTAGATGGCTTCAGGTGTGAGCATAGAATAAACGTGTGAGTGGAAAACAGAGAAAGTGTTGCTGGATGGTAATAAACCTCAACAGAACGTAGATAAGAGCTTGCTTTGATCAGAGAAAGAGACCTAAGCTAAATCATTATGAGCAAATAAGAAATAGCTTCTATAGAAATGTGTTGCTTTGATGGTGAGAGATAATTGTGCTTTACTTATCCACTGACACCATAATCTAACGGATATCAGTGACAATTTCGAGAAAAAAAACGAATGGAGAAATGACCTTATTTATTTTGCTCGAAATGCCGAAAATTACTGTTACTTTTTTTCTTTTGTTAATAATAATGCAGGGGGAGTCCCCCTGCACCCACCCTGCCCTAACGTATGCCCTTACTCCAGCCCACCTATTATTTACTATACATATACTAAAATACCTACCTTTTTTCAGTCAAATAAATTCAGTAATTTCTCCTTCGGTTTTTTGTATTGGGTAATTTCTATGGATACCTAATCTAACCACAAATACTTTTTAAGTATCTCTGTGCGTGATTGTGCATTCTTTTTGACTGATGAAAATAGATATGAAGAGTTAGGAGGGAGTATTAAAAGAGGTGTTGAACAGGATACGATTCAGTACCAAGAGACCCCTTGTGATAGAGAGTGCTATGTAATAAAGATTAAAGAGACTAGACTGGTGCATGGAGTCTTGATTCTATTAAAGACAAGGTGCAGGGCATTATGCTTCATCTTGCTTTACTTCTCCACTTCAGCAGCCGTATAAACACACACATTTAATAACAAGAAAAACACAAGAGCACTAATATTGCAAATCCGATTGTATTTTCCAGAGAATTTGTAATCTTTCTTCTCTTTCCAGTCTCTTCTAATCACCCATTCAGGCCTCAGTCCATCCACCAATCCCCAGCCGGCCACCTCTAAACCTCATACTCAGCCTAGAGCCAGCCCTCTTCCTTTGGTGCTCTTCAGCAAGTTGAACATTACATGGAGGACCTATACTTTCGCATGTTAATCTATGTTGTCATTTGGAGCACAGAATGAACAATAAATAAAAAGCAACTTGCCCAGCAGTTGCTTTTTTCTGATCTGGAGGATGGTGTGTCTTGGAGTTCATCCTGCAAGAGGCTTTAAGGTTCTGCTTAGGACTGTAATTGTCTTCATAGCTTGAATAGCTGATGGCTTGAGCTATTTTGTTATGACTGCTATTTTATTGAGGTACAGTGAATTATACCTAGCCCATAGTTTATAGAATCTAATAGTTCTGGGAACAAGTCCACCGTGTCTCTTCTTCTCCCTCCCCTACCTCTTTCCCCATTTCCTCCCTAGGCATTCTTCTATACATGATGCAACACTAGGTGAAGTACAATCAAAACGGTCACACACCCTGGCTTGGTGTGTCAACCAACCTATATGACTTTAGACTGTCCTATTTTAGGAGAGACTCCCAATGCTCAACTCCAAGAAGTTTAAACCTTATAGAAACTTATTAAAATCTTTCTTAAACATGTTCATCAAGTACATGTTAAAAGTTATGTACTAAATGGCCTATATGTCCGCAACGGGATAAGATAAGCCAACATTCAAATCAAACAATTTTAATGTATCTAATCTCAACACAGCCATATGTGTAGAATTGCAAGCTTAATGCGTTTCGGTCGCGTTACCTTCTTTAGAAACATCTGAAGGCTAAAAAGAAAAAACAGCTTTTGATATATGGGCTCTAGTGAAATAATAATGGTTTTGCTCTTAAGTAAATTTGAATTTTTCATCACACACCCCTGTACTCCTCTATAAGTGGCATTTATAAGAGTACCGATATCTTCTATAAATAATCTTCCACCTATATAGTTATCTTCCTAGAAGAAAAGATTCAGTAATAATGTGATTATTTATTGTAAATACTTTTTCAAAAAGGTAAAAATAGCCTTCATTGTATCGATTTTTTTGGAAAAATGATTGCAATAATGAAGGATCAATCTTCAAAAATGTTCTGCCTGAAATATAAAAACACATTCCTTTCTAAGAAAAAAATCTGGGACACAAAGTAGAAAAAGTTACAGAGATTAACATTCCAGAAATAAACTCTGGAATCCCTTTATCAATTTTTAACAGTTCACAATCTGTGATTAAATTCTCACCAGGGGTCCCCGTTATCGAGGATGGCATAAGAATTTGCTGCACATGTTTCTCCATTAAATATAAAAGATGTGCCACATGGTCTTTGTTCTTATTGAAACATCTACTGCAGCTGCTTGCAAGGCTCCCACACACATTTCTTCTAAGGAGGGGCATTCCGTCAAGAGGTGGTACACTAATTCCAATTGCAGTTCTCCACACAAACAGCAAAAACTTTCTAACCTCGGTATGGATGACCATGCTCCAACAATTTCCAATGTTTTTGCACAATTGAATTTCAATTACAGGTAATTCCATACGAAGTTGTTCCCCAAAAAATGATGAATGTATGTGGGTTGTCCCCCCCCCGCACCATGGATATATATTTGCTAATCAAGAAAACTTTGAGGGATTTTTTGATTATTCACTCCATCATATTTATATTTGATAACTTTAAAGGCATAAAATGCATTGCATGAATAATAACTGGCAATTCGTTGTCAACATAATCCAAGGTTATCAACAAGTACGATAGCCAAATTAATTTACAAAAAGCTTTGTAGCGCGCGATAATCATTTAAACCTTTGGGAATTAATGTGTCTAAAAAATCAATCCAGAATGCCTCACGTTGAGATAACCTCTCATAGTTACCTCCTCTTTTTCGTTTCACCACTACTTCTAAAACACATATTTTCATTTGGTGATATTGTCGTTGTTCGCCACATAATGTCTAGATAAAGGTGACATACAATTTTTTATTCTGATGGTTGAGCAATGTTTGTTCCATCTAATCTTAACTTTGCGTGTGTTTTTTCCTACATAAAACATTCCCCAAGGACATTTAAGGGCATACATTATCTCTTGTGTGTTGCAGGTCGCAAAGTGACATACGAATATTTTGGTACCTTTAGACGGATAGTGACTTGTGGCACATGTCCATCATGTCTACTCTTTTACCTTCTCTACCACTTCCCCCATGCCCTCCGCAGGCATACTTCTATATATGTCCAACTATTGGCATTGACATTTCTGTCAGCTGACTTGGCAAACCCAGTGCTCTCCCTTGATATAGTGATTGTTTTTTACAAACTAATCCGGTGAAAGCCTCTACACCAACAATTCATTCTACACATCGAGATAGTGATCTGCTAGTTGTGTGATGTGCAGGCAGACACTCGCTAAGGAATAAGGAGCAAACGGCCTGTCAGCGCATATGCTTAATTCCCAGCATTGTACTTTTTTCTTAATCGCTCATTTCCGCTTTGCCATTCGCTTCCCCAGCAGTCGAATCTCTGTAGAGGGAGAAATTACCTCAAGAGTGTGAGCCCCAGGCACCATGGGGTAGAGGCGGTAACTGGATGCTCTGGGTCATTTGAGTGCTTATTGTGGCATCAACTGCATGCACTGATGGGACTCCATTATAGCATTCCTCCTGATATTGTGATGGCTGTTAAGTGTGTACGGCCAGTGTCAGGCATTTCATGGTGGTATTACCTGCTGGAGTGCGCAGTACTAGTGAACAGTTGCAGATAATCTCTGTATTTGTGAGTCTCCTTAGTTTTTGTCCCTGACAAACTCACATAGGGCCTCAGATTTGCTCTGTTCAGTCATCATGGGGAAATACTACAATACAAAAATGGCAGAAAAATCAGGCCTGGTCCCTGGGTGAGGGACAGTATTTGGAGGGTTACAAATTGCTTTATGACTAAGGTAATTACCCTGACAAAGGCTTTTAACACTGAGCTTTAAAAGAGTAGTAGAATACTCCCTGAGAGAGGCTGGGGGCAGAGGACCTTGAGCACATGAAGACAAGATGAGAGGCTGTAGAGGCGCTCTTGGGGCTCGACAAACCAGAAACAGCCACAGAAATGGCAGACCTGATTGGGGTGACAGACATTGCTCATTGACCGTAAAGGGTTTAAGTGGGCAAGTCATGACCTGAAGGAGGAAATCCTTGGCTACCCCTCAGCCCCGCTTGGTGAACTCAAGCAGTAGAAGGAACTCTTTTCCCAAACAGACAATGCTTTGGAAAGATAAGGAAATCTTTTATGGAGCGCAGGCTGGTCATCAATCCCCATGCTCCCTTCCTCCAGGGAGAGGACTATGAGGACCTTAAGCTCCTTTCCCTTCCCTAGGGAAGAACTGATTAAAGGGAATTCCTCTATAGATGGGAACATTCACTATTCAAAGGACTCGCCAAGAACAGACAGGCAGCAAAAGCCTGAAGTAAAAAGAACATAGAGGTGAGTGAGGCACCGGATGGAGAGGAAGAAGCCAGTGATTGGTTCACCTAGATAATGCCAGATATCCTAGGTCTTTGGAATAGACACCCTGCCCTAAAATACATCATACACTTGCAGCATCGTCTGCCGAAGGAAGAGCAACAGAGGATGCCGGCGAAATGTCCTGGGCTAGAAATGGCAGCTAAAGGGGCAGAAACTCCAGAACTATACCCCTGTATGATCATTTTTGTCACTAAAAGCCAGAATGTTTTTGGGGAAAGGAATGTCCACATGCTGGCATGCATGATGAGGCAAGCTATTAGACTTGATTGTGCTATTTGCCGAGATCATGGGCTCAGCAGAGATGGCAAAAGATAATGTAGAACTAGTTGAAACAATAGCCATAGCAAACTTGGCTCATATGTTTCTTAGTAAATGAAACTGCGCTATTTCTTTGGAGTGCACGAGTCGTTTCTTACTTGAGATTGATACATAGCTGGGAGATTTACTGACCTACAAAATTGGAGAAGCAGCTGAGAGCCTGCTATTTTCCAAGACCTTTGTGACTGAGATGAGGTTTGTGGGCACATATGAAGCAAAGCACAAGCATCTATCAAAGGTATTCTTGGCTCAGGTTTTTAGATGCACCAGCCACAGCAGAGGCTGCTTAACCAGATGTTTCCATATGTACTGAAGACCTCGGTTAGTTTGGGTCCTGGCACAGTTCTGGGAATATCAACGCAAAATCAGGGGCGTGCAAGGACTATTTTGGAGAGGAGCGTCCAGGAAGCCAGTCATTACAGCAGGTGAGGAATGCCTTCAAGGGGTACACACCATTAGGGGGCTGGACAGAGCCCTTTCTAGACATTTGACAGAAGCTATGTGGGAATGCCTGAGCATTACAGACTGCGGCAGGTTTCATACTGGGTGAGACCCTGCATCCTCCCATCAGTATATCCTTGTTGTAGAGCACCACAATATAGCATAGTAAGCAAAGGCACAATAGAGAGAGTGGCCTACACCGATCTAGTTTCTAATATCACCTCTAAAGAAGGCCAACCCAGGCAAGGTTGGTCTCTCTCATTCCCCCCACTTCCCCTTGTTCGTTTCTGGGGAGATCCCCTATTGGGCATCACTCTTCAGGCCAGTGCTCTCCATTTTATGCTCCCTGCAAGAAAACTGCACCTACCCAGATTCACCCCACCCCACAACCCTCTTACTTACCCGGGCACTATGGATTACCGTCTACACTCTGTGGCCCTCTAACCCTCCTCTTCGAATGCGTCCTCCTGTGCGTGGCTTTTCTGGGTGGCCTTTATTTGGCACTGTTCAGGAAACACAGCCCCAAAACCTGCAACTGATATTGGTCCCCCTAGTGGGCAGGGCAAGCATGGTTTACTGCTCTACTGGAACTTTCTATGGATTTCCCATGGATTTTCCCCAAATGTCCATGGTTGCTGAAGGACCAAGTAGGGTTTATTCATCTGCTGGTGCAAGACTGGTCCGCTAGAATGACTGCTTGTAATATATCTTTTAGCTCTGGAATCTGACAAGATTTTCAAAATTGTCATTGAGACTCATCGACAAGTTTTGGGATCGAGCAACCGCAAAGTGCTATTCAGCGGTCTGGTGCGTATGGAGGGATTGGTGTTTGGAACCCTAATGGAGCAACTGTTTCATTCCTAGCTATGTATACCTTGCTAGAATTGGTTTTACCTAAATTATTCTATTTTCAAAATAATTTGTATGGTTTTAGCTAAAATACTGTGCTCACTTAAAAATACAAATGCACCAATTGGCTTGGTTCTGTTTTGTGTTCGTATGAAAAATGCACACTATGAAGCACTCTGTCATATTCTGCATTGCCTTTAAGTCCTTAAGAATGAAAAATGCAGAAATGGTTTTTGAATTGCAAAAATATTGACATTTTAGTTGTACAGCTCAGTTTTTCCATGTAATCGGAAATACAAATGCTGATTTAAAGTCTTCCGCAGGTGTGCATTTATGTTAGTCCCTATAATTGTAACTGATTGACAGCAGATGCAGGGTTCTTCTGGAGCAAATCTTAGTGTTAATAGAAAAATAAATGCTAGTTTTAATTGCTTGCTTGTATGTTCGATAACGTACTTTATCACCATTGAATTGTTTTTCATTCCTAGAAAACGCAACACGAGAGAACACAATCTGAGAGATTATTATCAGTTAAGGATTTTGAGTCCCGTAAGTAGGTTAAATCATATAATGTGCAGCCTGTCATGTAAATATGTGCATATTCTCTCTATTCATGTTATGATGTCTTAATATGTGTTCTCAACTTTCACATGCACAGTCTTCCCTCCTCTGTCCTTCCGAAGTACTAACAGAGCACGTGGATAATTTAGCAATTTCAACATATTTAAACAAGCATGCTTTTAATGTTTGTCTCGGGAGCATTTAAATGATGACGGTACACACTAGACTGATCTGTAGAGCTGGTCTGAGGCCTGAATCGTTACTTTTTACAGTTTGAAAGGCAAGTGGTTTCTAGAACATATACTAATCTAGATAATGGTAAATTGTGTGAGAATAGATGAACATTACCATCACAAGTGGGTGAAACTCAGGGGAATGTATTACCTATTTTTCAATACAATCATGTAAACATTAAGCCATCCATTACTGCAACATGGGGTGTGCATCTCATGTTGGCACATTGTGCGAGAGAGAGGGTGCATGGTATTACCAAGCACTGAGTCCTTGATAGAAGTTGCCACAATGTGTTTGCTTGAAAGTTTGGAAGAGTGTGAAAAGTAGTAGTGCGGCAGTATTTTTAAAAAATGTTTTGTTTGTAATATCTGAATTTGCCACCAAATTCAGTAAACAATGAAAGTGTTGCTGAGCATTTGTAAATCACGAGCTCTGTGGCTGAGTATTACAAAAAATGCCTGTACCCTCACCCTCCTGCTCTTGGTTATTGCATGAGAAAAAGTGAAGCCGCAATGTGTGTCGCTCCAGAATAAGGAGCCCCTGCCTCCAAAATTCTGCTCTGTCACGTTTGCCTGCCTTTTGTGGTACTTTAAGAAGCATGTTAAAGATGCACAATTATACCAGAATCTGCCTATATGTCTGAAATGTAACTTTAATAAATAGTGCATCTTTGTTTTTGCATTGGAGATGTATGAAAACATGCCTGAGCTTGACTTTAGCTAATGATTCACCTGGATCAGCTGACAGGGAATTATTTTGTTTGCGAGGCCTTTCATAACTGTGTCTGGAGAATTTTATTGGAAGGCCCAGTTCAAAGTTCACATCTTAAGTATAATAATGTTTGTTTGAAGCACTGGCTGGCTTTTGCAGGCCAGGTGGCCATGTAAACAGTTTAGATGGTAATCAGCTCAGAACACTGTATCTGAGCCATTGCTGGAATGCAATTGAACGTATGTATCCTCTTGAAGGTGGGTGAGACCATCCCATTAGTGTCTGGGGCATCCAAGAGCTCATGCAAGCATTTGCATGCTGCTTGCTGGATAACTGCGTACTGTAAACATTCTGTATTCTGAATTCCCTTACTACCTTTCAAAGGATATCACTCCCTTATCTGAGATCGTGACCCTTGAAATTGCAGACTGCCCCGGACAGCTTTATTCATTTCTCAAAATTACATAAAACAGTTCAAGGGTTTTTATTTTGGATTTAGAACACTGCATGTTGATCAGACTAAGCGATGTCCATGACTCGTCCCTTGACTTCCTGTGGGCTCCCCTCACCCTAGCCCAGACTCTCCTGTTCCTGAGTAGTGTGATGTAACTAAACATGTGTCACACCTCCTGTTAAAGCTTTCTCTCTCTGATGTGAAGACATAAAAGCCGCAGCATTATCTACCTTACTCCCTTCCATACTTTCTAAGGATTATGTAACATGATCAGTGATTACAAGATGGTGACTGTTTTCTAACACACTCTTTTGAATTGATTGCATCCTCCCATGTATTCCGCATCTTATGATATCTCCTCCTTCCATTGTCAGCTGCTTCAGCATATTTATTTGCGGAAGAGCTCACTGTGCGTCGTCTGAGACTCAGTGTCCCTCGATGGCCTCTGTCTCCCTTCGGGGTTGACGTCATCGCTGGTATAAATGGTATGCACTGCACCAATTACTTCAGTTCTGTTTTTCTGCAAAAGCTTTCACTTCAGATACAGCGTGTTTGGTTTCTCACGAAACTTCGTCACACTCCAAGAATGTCTTCCTCTTCTACCCCGAAGACGGATTCAAGAAATGTGTCGACTGTGGATCTAAAATGTTGATAACTGATCCACATCGCATTTGTTTATGGTGCCTTGGAACCGACCACAGGACAGCTGACTGTGGATCCTGCCAATCTATAATGGCTAAGGTGCTTAAGGAACGCAATGCGAAACACAAGGCAGATAGGCCCCCACTAAAATCACCTTCCGCAACTCCATCTAAAAGGCGTTCCTCTGATGAATGGAGGGGTGACTCTCTGCCAAGGAAACGGTTGAAGAAATGTTCCCGAGCACGTAGCGGTTCTCACCATTCCTCATCTTCTTGAATAAATTGAAGAAACGACGTCACGGATCCCCGTCCTTGTGGTCCAACTCCTTGTCTGAACGCAGGGTAGCGACTAAGGCTGAATAGGAGGCCTTTAGACTGAAAATTTTAAAAATATTTGAGAAGGCGGCCCATACCCCTCGAAAGAAAAGGTGAAGAGCCATGATCATGTCGTTCCTTCCAAGGCCAATAAGGAAGGAAGTAAGGCTAAAACTTGTGCACCCTCGAGCCGGGAATAAAAGCCACCGACCCATCGAGAGGCATCGAGTTGAGGACAGACCCAGCCCTCGTCCTTCAAAGATTCCTTTGAGTCGCGGGTCGAGCCCTTCAAAGCCAATCCCATTGACGTCAAAGCCTTTGAAGGAAATTGAAAAAACTTTCAAGCCTTTTCTGAACAGAGTTATTCAAGTCCCTTGTTGAAATTTTCAAAGAGCATTAACCATCTGATCAGGATACACCACCTTTTGGGTTGGAATATGGCACACCCAATGTTCCTGATGCCTTGATTTCGGATGCATCAAGCATGAGAAATTTATATGATAATTTGCAAAGCGCAAGTGGCCTTGGCACTTCGCCTGGGTTGGAATTTGGAAAACCTGATCCATCTGAGCACGCTGAGGCGAGACAGTTGATGAAAAAGGTGACGGAGTACCTGGGATGGGGCAGGCCAGATCCACCTTTTGAACAAGATGACCTTACAGATATTTATTTTATTTATTTATTTTATTTATTTTAATTCTTACGAAGGCGCTGCATGCCCGTGGTACTCGGACCACACCAGAGCGACAAACAACAAAGAGAAAGAAGAAGCCAGGGGAGGAACTAGAGAGCCGAGCATGTGAGGGATCCATTAATTAGCCAAGTTAAAGAGTAGAGTTTTAATACTTCTCTTAAACATTGTCAGAGTTTCAGATTATCTGATAAGAGGGGACAGGGCATTCCATTCCTGTGGTGCATGAAATTCGAAGCTCGAGTCGCCAAAGTTTTTTAGGAGGAACCAGGGTTGGTGTAGATGAAAATTATTAGTGGAGCGCAGCACCCAACCAGATTGTTTCAGTGAGAGCCTCTCAATAAGATATTGAGGACAAATCAGGTTCTGACATTTATATGTAAGGGACAGGATCTTGTGTCTGATCCTTTGCTTGACCGGTAACAAATGCAATTCCTTCCTAAATGCAGTTCATGTGATCGCATCTAGACAGTCTAAACACGGCCCTCAGAACTCTATTGTGAGTAATCTAAAGACGATGTAGATTTCCCTGAGAGGTACCCGTAAGTAGGCTGTTACAATAATCTAGTCTTGAGTTCACTAGTGAGGATGCCAAGAGTGATCTATTCTTTATAGATAAGTAAGGCCTAATCTGGTGGAGTAGTTTAATAACGTGTCCACGTGATGACCGAATCTGTGATACGTGTTGCTTCATCGATGGATCGGCCTCAAGAATGACCCCAGTGTTTTTACTGATTTACTCACGGCAATTAAGCTACCGAAAAATCTGGAACTGGGCATACTGAGTATTGAGCTTCTTCAGTCGTGGACCAGAGGCCATGATGACAAGCTTAGTCTTTGTGTTAAGTGCCAGTGAGTTGTGTGGCATCCAAGCCTGGATTTCACTATAGGCGGTTCACTGTGGCAGCGTCCTTGCTGTGGTTTCCAGTTAGTTCCAATAGGACCTGGGTGTCATCTGCATAATTTGCATATTGGACACCCAGTCCGTCTAGAAGATCAAGAAATGGCCTGATATAGATATTAAACAGCAGACAGGATAAACATGATCCCTGTGGTATGCCAGATGTCACAAGAATGAGCCCTTTCAACAGCCACTCTAGATTGTAGGACCTTGAAAGGATGCAATCCATTGGGCAGCATTTTCTGATCAGTTGGCAATGGTTAACAATCTTTCATGTTATAGATTTGTGGTCAATAAGATCAAACGCCGCTGAAAGATCTAGTAATAGGAGTATGGCTGGGTGGCCCCTCTCTATAACTCCTACAATATTTGATTTAAGGTCCAGAAGAGCTGCCTGTTCCGTGTTTGGATCTTAAGCCAGATTGGTGGATGTTAATAAGTTGATTTTCTTCTGTACGTTTGCGGAGTTGCTGATATGCCACTCTATCCAGAATCTTCAACAGATATGGCACATTGGTAATTGGCCGGTAGTCCTTGGAGTCAAGCATATTCCTTTTCAGAAGGGGGTGACCCAAACATTTTCAAAGCAGCAGGTACAAGGCCTGTCTCAAATGAAGAGTTAATCATCTTGGTAATCCATTGGATAAGGATATGTAAAGAACCTTTCAAAATATCAGCAGGGCATGAGCCCCCAAGACAGGATGTAGACTTCATGTTGGGGCCAATCTGAATAACCTCGCTTTCTGAGCAGCTCTGAAAATCAAATTTAGGTACGGTAGCTGAATAGGCCAAGTGTGTGCTATTTCAGTTGGTCCTTTTTTTTATATCGAGACTAGCCGGTTGATTGAATATGCTTAGACGATGTCCAGTGATTTTATTTACAAATTCATCCTAAATAGATTGACACAACATTGAGTCTTTAGTGACAAGGGTAAATGGAGGTTATTGGCTTTCAAACTCTTTAATAATTCCTTTGAGCTAGATTTAGCATTATGCATGTGTACATTGTATGTTTTTTCTTTTAGATTCAATGATAATATGTTATAGTTGTGTACCGATTTTTAAAAATATTTCTCCACAGTAAGCGGGCCAGGATTCTTCCGCCATTCTCGTTCAAGTGCTCTTTTTATTTTCCTTGCTTCCACTATATTGTCATTAAACCATGACTTGTTAATGGTTTCACCTTTTACCATCTTTATTTCTTCAGCTGCAAGAATATCGATGGTAGCCTTAATAGCAGACGATAGATGGGAAACCAGGTCAAGGGTTTTCACAAAGGCTTCAATATTGTCCAGTTTGGTGGAAAGTAAGGTAGAGAAGGCAGTTGCTGAAACGTTCTTAATATTCCTGCAAATGATCTCTGACCTAACGTTAGTATCCAGTCTGAAAGGGGGAGCTGGAAGCATAATAGAAGTATTAACAAAAAAGTGATCCGACCATGGGCATGATTGGGTGCTAATGGACAGAGCTATGAACATTGTGGTATAAAATCCAATCTAAGGTGTGAACACACAGATGAGTAGGGTTTTTACCAATTGGATGTAGCCGGCTACTTCAAGAGAGGAACGCAGCTAAGGAGTCTGATGGGTCGTCAGCCCATAGAATAAAGCCCCCCCTTACCAATACTGGTGAATTAGACTTGGTAATGCTATTTAGTAATTCAAGAAGCTGTTCTTCAAATAACAGAAAGGCTTGGGGAGGTTTATAAAGAGTGAGTATAGTAATGGAACTATTCGGGTTAATTTTTATTTTTACCATAAGTTTTTCACAGCCATCTAAGTTTTGAGTATTCCGGGCATGACCGTCAAGGTGATCTTTCACGATGAGAGCCACTCTCCCACCCCGCTGTTCTATACAATCAACCCTATGTATTTTGTAACCAGTAGGCAGAGAGTTATTAACAGCAATCTGGGCAGAGTCATGTAGCCATGTTTCAGAAAACGCCAAGATATCAGGTTCTTGCATGCGGATGTAATCAGCAATCTCAAATGTGTGTTTGACTAATGAGCGGGTGTTCAGCATTGAAACAGTTCAGAGTTTGTCAGCGGGTATTTTATCAGCTTTTAGTTTGGTTACTATAATGCGATTGTTATCGCAGATACATTCATCCCGGTTTGTTAGACTCAACATGTTATATGGGGAAAGGGGAATTTGTGTTATGGTAAATACTTTACTATAGGTGATCACCTCATGAGGCTGATCCCTATCTGCGGGAGAAATGTCGACCGAGGGTGCAGTAGTGACAGAACGAAGTTGAAAGTAATGTCTTTTGTTATAGGAGAGGGAACATTTATAAGAATTAGGTCTGTCTCAGGAGTCAAGACGCTGACATGGAAGTAGTGCCAGGGCTAAATACTTCACCAAAATGTCTGCACGTTTGGTTTGGGAGCGGGTTCTCAGTGTGGTTGACATGATAAAAGCTGCAGTGTGAGCGCAAATATGGCAAGCTTTACCTAGGACAAACTAAACTTCCACTAGGGATCTGTGGGGTTTGCAGAAAAGGCAGTGTGTGGGTGGTATAACCGACCTTACACCAACCTTGCACAAACCAGCACTAACTGGCTCAGTCGCGCCAGATGCTATCGCGCCTGCAAGCAAAGGGCACGAGAAACTGCACATGAAGCAGGGATATGTAGTTCCACGGTGGTTGGAGCGTGCAGAGCATTCAAGATAAGAAACTCTGTTTTAAAGCGCCCGACTAACAGATGGAATATATTAGATTGGCAGTGATACTTCAAACAAGCACTAACAATCAATTACACATTTAAAAATTAAGTGAGTAAAAAATTCGAGCGAGCATAAAATGCACTCTAGTGCAAAGTAAAGCAATGTAAAATTCAATACATGAAGCAAGAAAGTAGATACAAGTACCCTTAAATGCTGGCACTAACCGGCTCACTCACGCAAGGTGCTGTTGCGCCTGCGGGCAATCAAAGAGCACGAGAAACTACACGTGAAGCTGGGAAATGTAGTTCCAAAGTGGTCGGAGCGTGCTGAGAATTCACGATAAGAAACTCTTTTAAAGTGCCCGACTAACAGATGGAATATATTAGAATGGCAGTGATACTTCAAACAAGCACTAACAATCAAATACACATTTTAAAATCAAGTGAGGGAAAAACTCGATCGAGCATAACATTCACTCTTAGATAAGGGTCCCAAAAATACCCTGTTTTACCTTTTCATGTAGCCCTTCAAAAAAAGGGTTAGAGCTAATTGGGAATCATCAGAGACAAGACCATCTGTTAATATAAATTTCACAAGACAGTACAAGCCTTCCAGTAGCGATCTGGAATATCTGTCAAAGTGTCCTACTTCAGAAAGTCTTGTGGTACAAGCTGCAGCCTCCACCTCAAGACAGACAGCAATACCATCGGACAGAGATGACCAACGTTTCGACACTTTGGAAAAAAAATGAATTTTCGGCCGCTAGTATGGCCTTGAATTCTGTCAATGTCACTTGTGCCCTTGCAAAACGTACACACACTTTGTGGGATTGCATCTCCATGGCAGCTGAACATATCCCTGAAGGAGAGGAGAGAGGGATGTCTAAATATTGTGAATGACGGGAACACGCCATGTGTGAGTCTCTCCAATCAGGTTTGGACTCTGCCGACTCATCATTAACAGATCCATGGTGGTGAGAACAGTTACACGCAAATTTGCGTGGTTGAGATAGTCTGGGTTGACACCTGATGTGCAATCTAGGCTTCTCAACATGCCCTTTGATGGCACTCATCTATTTGGCATTAAGGCTGACGAGAGCCTATAGAAATTGCATACCTCAAAAGTGGCAGCCAAATTACTCCGTGCCACTGTCAGACAACCCCAATCTTCACACCCCAGTGCACCGACTTGGAGGGGTAGGTCGTTTGGATGAGCGAGAGGACTGGCCAATCAAAGAGGCCAAAAGAAATTCCCTCGTGGTGGACGAGGAAGAGGTGCTAAGCCTGCCCATGCAACGACTTCTGCCTGAAACAGCTCTGAGGCCCTAATCCACAAAACCCCAGTGGGAG
The DNA here is from genome assembly GCF_040938575.1 of Ambystoma mexicanum. NCBI lineage: Eukaryota > Metazoa > Chordata > Amphibia > Caudata > Ambystomatidae > Ambystoma > Ambystoma mexicanum. Next base: position 994,900,023 of record NC_090928.1, read on the forward strand.
ACAAGCTCACTCAGCATCTGGAAGAATGGCGGGCCATTGCTTCCAATGCTTGAGCATTGCAAACAATAGCCCAGGGTTATTGCCTCCCCTTTTTAAGAAGGCCTCGGGATCATCCACCGGGTAGCCACTGCTGAAAAACTCTGGATCCTTTACTCTTGCAGAAAATTCTGAGCCTGCTAGAGAAAGGTGCTACAGAATCAGTACCTGTAATGCAGAGCAGCAAGGGGTGATACTCCCCTTACTTTTGGACTTGAGATACTTCAACAAGTTCCTCAGGAAGGACACATTCAAAATGGTCACGCTTTCTCAGATGCTTCAAGCTCTCCAGCTTCAGGATTGGATTATGTCATTGGATCTTCAAGATGCTAACTTTCATGTGCCCATCCATCACACGCGCATGAAATATGTGATCTCATTATCAGTTTAGAGTCCTGCCATTTGGGCTGACCTCCACCCGAGGGTTTTCACCCCTACCTGGACGATTGGCTGATCAGGGCTTGTTCTCCCAAACAGATCCTGGAGCATCTCAGCATAACCTGCCATTCTCTCCACAAACTGGGCTGAAAGTGCGAGTTCTGCATGATACCTTAACAAAATTTCCAATTCATCAGAGCAGTTATGGATGCGTCCGGGGGGGTGGTGGGGAGGTGTCATGGGAGCCTCGCCACCCGAGGTGAGAGCTCAACACATTCAGCAACCATGGCCAGAGATAACCGTAGTTACGGAGGCCTCACTCACGGGGTAGGGAGCCAACACCAACGATTTGACTGTCAGCGGTCGTTGGTCTTCATCGGAGCTCAAACTACACATCAACCTGGAGCTGAGGGCGATCAGATTAGCGCTGAAGGCCTTTCTGCACTTTATTCAGGGAAAGAATGTCCTGATAAGGACAGACGACTTAGTGACCATGTACTACCTTAACAAGTGAGGAGGAGTAGGGTCACTACCACTGTGCACAGCTGCAATGCAGCTTTGGTTCTGGGCAATTCAAGAAGGAATTTCCCTGTCAGTGGTTCACCTAGCCGGAGAGGAGAACACGGTGCGCCTTGTGTGTTCATCGTTGAGATGTCTTTTTGTCTTTTTGTTCGACCCTCCGACTCTACGGTCTGGCTTCAAGACCTGCCGGGACTGCAAGTCGAAAATGTGAATCACCAAGCCACATTGCATTTGTTTGTGGGGTTTGGGTGAGTCGCACGACACAGGCCACTGTTCAAAATGCCAGTCGCTGACTGCCAGGGCCTTGCGGGAGCGGAAGGGGAAGCTCCAGGTAGGTTGGGGTTGTAAGCCCAGTAAGTCCCGAAAGTCCAAGTGCAAAGGGGTGTCCAACGATGACTCGAGGGGCGACTCAATGCGTTGGTTGGAGGCCCGGAGTTCTCGGTCCTGGAGTGGTTCCCGCCATTCTACTTCGTCACCGGTCGCCTTCCCCGTCCTCCTCCTCCTCGGAGGGAGACGCGAGGAAAGTGCCATGCCTGACGAAGTCCTCGACTCCGGTGGAATGGGCTGCCTTTAAGGAGCAAATGTTAGCGATATTCCATTCACAGGGCACGGGTCCGGTCGCGCCTTCTAACGAAGCCAGCCAGCATCGATCTCGTACCGTGGCTCACACGCTTTTGGGCTCGGGTCTGCGACGCGACTCGCATAGGGAACCTTCGTGGTCCCGTTCGGACAAGGCTTCGGAGAGTCAAAAGAGACGTGCTTCTAGGTCTCAGTCCTCGTCCCCAGCAAGACCGTTGCAACTTTCTAAGGGCTTGATGCCGGTGGCAACTCAGTCGGCGCTGTGTCCGTCTCACTCAGACATCAACGCTTTCCCATCTTCGGCGCTCACGACGTCCAGGTTGTCGCCGCTCTCGGCGTCAAAGCCTTTGGCACTCTCAGCGCCTTTGGGTATTTTTGCCTGAAATTTGCCTTTGGAGTACCCCGATGTGGTCGATCCTCCTAGGAAGGCTACAGCGAAGTCTGTGAGGCCAGTTTTGGACTCTAGACCCTCTTCTATCACCAGGCCTGGGTTTCATCTCCCTCTGGCTGACATATATGAAGAGGAAGAAAGGTCTGAGTTTGAGGACCCTGGTGAACCTGATGAAGCTCCACTTTCTGGAGCCAGTCAGCTGGAGTTGAGGCAGACCCTCCATGATGCCAGTGGGTTGGACACTTCTCCGGAAGTGGAATTTGTTAGGCCTGAGCCTTGGGCTCGTGCAGAGTCTTCATACAGGAGGCTCATGGCTAGAGTCTAAGTATATGGGCTGGTCCAGTCCTGCTAAAGACTTTGTGCAGGATGATCTAACGGACATCTTAGATCAAGTCCCGTACTCTGACCCGGTTATACCATTTCATCTCACCTTACAGAAAAGGGTTGCAGCTGCTTGGCAGTCCCCGGAATCTCTTCCGGTTGTTAAGAAATCTTTGACAAAAGTACCGCCCTTCCGCTAGCGACCTCAGCTATTTATCTACTCACCCCACTCCCGAGAGTTTGGTGGTTCAGGCGGCTACGGCCACTTCGAGGCAGGTGGCATACCCTATCATACCTCCGGATAGGGACAAGCGCTTCGACGGTTTGGCCCGGAAAGTATTTTCTGCTGGGAGCATGGCTGTGAAATCAGCCAACTCCACTTGTGCCTTGGCAAGGTTCCCACACACTGGAACTGTGTTTCTTTAGTGGCTGAGCATATTCCCGAGGGGGAAGAAAGGGATGGGTTCCTTGCGCTCGTGCAAAACGGCAAGGATGCCATGGGCAAATCCTTTCAGTCGGGTTTGGATACGGCCGACAGTGTTAGCCGATCCATAGCTGCGAGCACTGTTATACGCAGATTTGCGTGATTGCAGAAGTCGTGTTTTGCTCCGGGTGTGCAGGCCCGTCTTCTGAACATGCCCTTTGATGGCGCACATTTGTTTGGCAGCAAGGCTGATGAGAGTCTTGAGAGGTTGCAGACCTCGAAAGCTGCGGCTAAATCATTAGCGCAGCTGTGCGTCAACCTCCGCCTTTTCATCCTAGGGGACAGCAATGGAGGGGAGGTTCTTTTTGTTACTACTCCTCCTTTGGTAGAACGAGAGGAGCCGCCAGTCAAAGGGGCCAGCGAAAAAGTACCAGTGGGGGTCCACCGGGGAAACTCTCTTTGAAGCTTCTGGATCCACTCCTTGCACAGGAAATCCTAACCCTGCTGGAGAAAGGCGCTATAGAACTGGTGCCTGTAGCAGAGAGGGACAAGGGATGGCATTCTCCTTATTTTTGGATTCCGAAGAAAGACGGGCGATTGAGACCCATCATGGACTTGCGTTGGTTGAACAAACGTCTCAGGAAGGACAAGTTCAAGATGGTTACTCTTTCTCACGTCCTCCAGGCCCTTCCACTTCAGGATTGGTTGGTGTCTGTGGATCTACAGGATGCTTACTTTCATGTGCCGATTCATCCCAAGCACAGAAAGTACCTGAGGTTTGCGGCTGGCGACTCACTTTGTTTCGGGTCCTGCCATTCGGATTGACCTCCGCCCCGAGGGTCTTCACCAAGCTAATGGTGGTGGTGGCAGCGTACCTCAGGCGAGGGGGGGATTCACGACGGCCCCTACCTGGGTGACTGGCTAATCCGGGCGCGCTCGCTTGAGCAAGCATTGGATCACCTCGTTCGCACCTGCCGCACCCTCCACAGGCTGGGCTTCTCCCTGAATTTCAAGAAGTCGCATCTGACACCTTCCCAACAGCTCCAGTACATTGGGGCTGAGTTAGACATGTCCTTGTGGAAGTGCTTGCCTCCCAAGATGAGGGCTCATCACATTGTGCAGATGGTGGACAAGTTTCAACATGCCCAGAATCTCCCGGCTTTCAAATTCTTAAGGTTGCTCGGCCTCATGACATCCTGCATTTTTCTGGTGCCAGAAGCCAGGCTGCCGATGAGATCCCTGCAACGGGTTCTCAAGATGCACTGGCCACAGTTCTCAGACAAGATGTTGGATCCCGTTCACATTCCATTCTCGGTCTCCCAGGATCTTCTGTGGTGGGCCAACGAAGGGAACCTGATGAGGGGGGAACCGTTTTGGCAACCATGGCCGGAGGTGACTGTAGTGACGGATGCTTCCCTCACAGGATGGCACGCTCATGCCAACGATTTGACAGCCAGCGGTCGTTGGTCTCCGTCAGAGTCCAAACTCCACATCGATCTGTTGGAGCTGAGGGCCATCAGGCTAGCCCTGAAGGCTTTTCTGCCTTATTTACGGGGGAAGAGTGTCCTGAGAGGCAGAGAGGCAATGCAGCTCTGGTTCTGGCCATCCAGCAGGGAATTTCGATCTCGGCAGTTCATCTGGCCGGAGACGAAAAGGTGGCGGCGGAAACTCTGAGCAGGCAGAGCACAATCTCTCATGAGTGGGAGTTGGCTGAGGAAGTCCTTCAGGAGATCTTCGCCCTTTGGGGAACCCCGCAAGTGGATCTCTTCGACACCAGTGTCAACCGAAAATGCAAGAGATTCTGCTCAAGGGAATTTCCTCCAAGAGGAGCCTTAGGAAATGCGTTTGTGGTGGATTGGTAATTCCCACTGCTGTACGCATTTCCTCCAGTCCCCGTCATTCCTCAAGTGTTGCAGAGGTTACAGAGGTTCAGTTCCCACATGATCCTCATTGCTCCGGATTGGGCCAGGAGAGCGTGGTACCTGGACCTTCTGGAAATGTCCATCTGCCCTCCACGTAGTCTTCGCTACCGAGAGATCTGCTCTCGCGCGCGCGAGGATGGTTCATGTTCTCCATCTAGAGGTCAAGACTCTCAACCTTCACGCTTGGTATCTGAAAGGTTGAGGTATAAGGATTGGGACCTCCCGGATGACGTGATGGAGGTGTTGCTTTCGGCCAGGGGGTCTGCAACAAAATCCCTGTACCGTTGCCATTGGCGAAAGTTCTGTGACTGGTGCAGAGGTCACAGTGTTGATCCTTTTCAGTGCTCCATTCCTATGGTTTTGTCTTTCTTACTTTCTTTGGCCCACAGGGGCCTTCAAGCTGGTGCCATTAAGGGTTACCTGGCGGCGCTGTCTATCTTTAAGCGCTCATCTGAAGAATGTACCTATTTTAAGATTCCTTTGATTTCTCAGTTTCTTAAAGGACTGGCTAATGTATTCCCGCCGTCCCCTTTCCAGGTGCCGGTTTGGGATTTAAATTTGGTTTTGAAATTTCTCATGGGTGCTCCGTTTGAACCTTTACACTCCTGTCCTTTGAGATTACTGTCCTTCAAGACTTTGTTCTTGGTTGTGGTCACTTCCGCTCGCAGAGTGAGTGAATTGCAGGCACTTTCATCTAAGACGCCCTTTACTGTGTTTCACAAGGACAGGATTGTACTGCGGGTACGTCCCTCCTTTCTACCTAAGGTAGTATCTGAATATCATTTGAGTCAAAAGGTGGTTCTTGCATCTTTCTACCCTCCGCCTCATCTTGGTAAGGAAGAGGAGCAACTCCATCGGTTGGATCCTAGGAGAGCTCTGAGCTTTTACATTTCTAGGATGTCCAGGGTCAGAGTGGACAATCAATTCTTTGTAGGATATGCTGGACACCGATTGGGCCAGGTTGTTACCAAACAGACCATGTCCAGGTGGATTATCCTCACCATTATGGAGTGTTACCGATTGGTAGGTAAGGACCCTCCTGATGGGTTGCAAGCTCATTCCACTAGGGGCGTGGCCACTTCCACATCCCTCCAGCAGGGGGTTCCTATCAGGAATATTTGTGATGCAGCCACATGGGCTTCAATCCACACCTTTGTTAAACATTACTCCCTGGATACAATCCATGGTCAGGATATGGCCTTTGGAAATGCGGTTCTTTATTCCGCAATCTGATTGGGTACTCTAAATTCTTTTCCCTCTTCCATTTACTGGTACTGCTTTGGGAGTCTGTCAAAGATGTGGAATACATTGGAGGACACAATCCACTCGAAGAACAAGATACTTACCAACTGGTAATGTTCTTTCGACTGGATGTTCCTCCAACGTATTCCAGCGTGCCTCTCTGGAGAATTTCCTATGCGATTCTTTTTTTTTTTCTTCTGCAAGGCTATGCGCAGTCAAGCAGGCATGAGACTGGTACCACACGTTCTGAGGGAAAAAACTTAAACTGAGGGTGCAGGCGCAGTGCAACCTATTTATAACATCCGGTGACATCGCCCTCGACGGAGGCCTTCGTGGGACATCGACCCAACGTCATCGACGCAGGACGCCCTCTGCTGAAAAATGTTCCGAAGTGCACAGCTGTGGACATTACATGTCAAAGATGTGGAATACGTTGGAGGAACATCCAGTTGAAAGAACGTTACCAGTTGGTAAGTAACTTGTTCTTCCGTAGTATTTTTCCGTTATTATGTTGTCCATATCTACTCTAAACCCAATTTTCACAATGTGCTGGTGAGGGTTCAATCCCTCCGGGGAGCTATGGACCACTTGGGATATCGAAGGTTTGGCTATCCTGTAAGAGAGGATAGTGGATCGGGCACTATTGTAACAACTTGTTTTTTCAAGGTTTTAGTCCATCAAGACTGAGAAGGTTATGTGGATACGTGTGCTTTAAAGAACCCAATTCAAATCCGATCAAGTGGCCTGTGGATGTGCTTTAAAAAAAAAAGAGCCTTTTATGTCTTTTTGATTTCTTGTTCAGGTATAGTTCGCACTTTCTTCATGTTGTGGGGAACAAGTGTCATATTGATGTTGTCTTCGGGAAGTCTGCATTGCAATTGCATTTCTCCTATTACCTTATCAGGCTGAGTAAAACTGGAGCTCGCACCATTTTTTATGAGATTTTGGGTCTCAACCTTTGTATATATTCTGGCACGTTCTAGAGTGGTTTGAGGTGCAGGGATGAAAAATGCATCTCTGTCAAAGTAAGCTGCTACTGTATGCTAAGAAAAAAGTTGTGTCCCAAGTTAGAGGACACTCCCGTCCCCTGTACACTCTTTTACTGAGAAGACTGTCAATTGAAACAATTTTCATATCATTGAGTACAGTTCAACTGGGTTGTGTAGTGCTGACAACTGTCAGTCTAGTTTTAATGCATGATTAATAAACACAATTTTAGCAAAAAAACATATAGTGATGAGCCTACGCATACGAGTATCAAACTACAAGTATTGACTTAGTCTTCTCCGTATAAAGGGTGTGCAGGGAACGGGATTGTCCTCCAATTTAGGACACTACTTGAGCTGGATCTCAGTTGGGAGAGGTTTGTTTGAGGCTTTCTTATTGTGGATTCTAAACTCTCATCAGTCTTGGAGGGTGCCTGTCAATGGTGAGGTGATAGTTCTCAATTATAAAGTTTGGGCTGATGGAAGTAGCTTTTTTGTTTCTGAGGGGAGAATAATTGTTGTTGGCGAGTGTTGAAGCATTAGACGTTGGGGTGTAGCAGAGCTCTTGAAGCAGCATTAGAGGGACCTTTGGGAACATTTGAATGATTTGTTAGTGTTTGGTCAGTATGTTGGTTTGGAAGGATTTATACTGTGGGTTGTATTATGTGGGAGTCAGTAGATTTTGGTTTTTGAAGTTAAGAGATCTTTAAGACTTTGGTCTTCCTCGTACGTTCTTGGTCATTGTGTTATTAATTTCAGGGGTGGCTAGACACATTGAGGAGATTGTGACCAAAGGGTTCTTGTCATAGTCTCTGCTGCTTGCATAGTTTTAATGGATTATATATTTATTTTTTGAGTGAACTGGATGATGTTCATTACAATAGTTTCCTTGCTTGTGTTAGCATGCCGAGGAAGGATCTGTTGGCTTGCCATGAGGAAGTCTGTTGTCCATCTGCATTCGACTTGGTGGTGCAGTATTTTACATTATTTTGCACAAGGAAGGGCTTAAACTTGCAAGAAATCGTTGCCCTTTACTTAAATCATTAACGTCCTATTGTCAAAGAGGCTAACTGTTAGTTTATACATAATGGTTCATTTTACTCTTTTTAATATAGGGTTTTCAGCCACATAGGTATACCTGCGTTGTGGGTTATAAGCAGAATGTTGCATGTGGTAGTCGTCCGGGATTGCACATCAGAAGTAAAAAAACAGTTACTCTGTTTTAGCCTTGCTGTTAGTTCTGGAATAAAAATGGTCCACAACAAGGGATTCATGGTATCCTGATCCAATTACATTTTGTTATGTTCACGCATCATTGTACTATTCCATTAAGCCTAGCACACCCATCATGGCCAGATTACAATATACCCTCTAAGCACAAGACTTTTTGTGGTAGAATGCACTTCACAGCATTCAATATGCATCACTTTGCAGGGATTGGGGTTGAGGATTGTTTGCAGAGAACAGACCGTAATTAATCTGCTCGAATTAGCGGATTGTTTGTAAATTAAATAATACAATGCATTATGCATAGAACACTTTAAAATGTCAGTTGTGCAGTGAAATACATTAAGTGATAAATATTAAACTAAAATGATCCTGATAAACAGATCATACACCACCCCCCCCCCCCTACTTACCTGCTTGCTTGCTCGGCTCTGCTTCCCCTGCACTGCTGCAGCATCAGATACGTTCCTCTAACGCGGGTCGGATCGGACGCTGCAGTGTCCCTTTTTCTTTTTTTTACTTTTTTTTGTGGGTCCCCCGCTTCCATTGTCAAGGAAGTGGGGGACACCCCTGCAACCCCAAAGTCCAAAAATACCAAACATGGGTAGCGGGGGACATCCCTGCACCCGCGTTACACATGTTGGGTATTTTTTATAATCGATCGAATGGTACTGGCCGAATTCGGTCAAATGTACCATTAGATCAATTATAAACAATGAAATTGGGTAATACCCTTTGCAGCACTCTGTGCTGCTTGAGGAAGGATATGTACAGCAAGGCATTTTTGCGATGCAGTACTTATTTCAGTAGATTCCCTCAGTGCTCTTTTTTGAACATGATGACATGGTCACCACTAACCAGCAAACATTAAAAAGGGTTACACTTTACACTGGACCATGCAGAAGGAAGGCCTGCTTAGCTAAACGATCATCATGTTCCCGACAAGAACAGTCTTGAATCCCAAGGAATGACACGTTTTGTGACTAGGAGGTTATCAATTCTCGACTCTGGATAATAGAGAGCATATAGCATTAAAACATGTTTTCCTCTGTTATTCCTGCTATACCACTCTTTACCACCACTGCTTTTAACACCGATCGCATTCTGGGTTTCTCTTGGCTGCTACTGCTGGCTTGGTACTAGCTGATAAAGAGAGATTGATGCTAACACTGCTGTGCGATTGGATTTTCTCTGAAATGTAATCACTTCTTCTTTGTCCACAGATATGGATAAGTTGGACAATGAAAAGAAAGAACTGATCCAGAACGATATTGCTGCTCTCCATCATTTCTTTTCAAAGCACTTGCAGTACCCAGACAACGCATCCCTTGAAGTTCTATTTGCACAGGTGAGCAGATCAAGAAGCAGTGTAGAGAAGTTTAATAGTATAGCTGTGGTTGTTGCTGGGTACCTGCTATTTTGATCTTTCTCTTTGGCGAGCTAGATGTCAGAAATTATTATTCACTCCAAGAGCATGTTAAGGGTACCTGCGTCCCCATTACAAAGCCTCTTCATTTCTTGGTTCATTTATATATTGGACATTTGTATGGCGCCTATACACATGTGTTTCCAGGTGCCACAAGTTTGGGGGTGGGGGGACATAGGAAAGAAAGTAGAATAACAAAAACGGTTATATTGACCCTGTGACAATCCTACCGTGCAACTGCAAGACAAGGTGGTAAGTGGGGGGGTAGAGGGTGAAGTGCAGGAGTGGGGTGCCCCCCAAAGGGAGGGTGGGGTGTTCAAGTGCTACGGTGGGCCAAAATGGCAAGTGCCCGGGGAAAAAGAGCAAGAGTGCGGTGGACAGGGTGGACCAGGTTAGGGCTTGTCCCTGGAAGGGAGCCCGAGGGAAAGTGCTTGCAAGGGATGCTGGGGGGCTGGTGGGGTTGTGGTCTGGCCACTGTATGACTCTGAAGGGACCACCTCCCGCTCGTAGAGGCAGAGGGAACGGTAGCACGGGAGGGGGATAGGGAAGGAAGAGGAGCAAAGGAAAGTCTTGAGAAGTTTCTGGAATAAGCAGCTCAAGTCTGAGGGGGGCAGGGAGGCAATTTCAGAGGGAGGAACCAGCCGAGGATCTGCTTGGAGAAACGTTTGACCTGCAGAGAATTGGAGTCAGAGGCCCGAAGGACTCTGGCACGGAGGTATTTATGGAGGGAAAGCTGGATTTAGAGAGGTCCTTAATACATACCCTTTATCTAATGCTTATTGTAGTGGTTGTACTACTAAAGTAGGCTTTAGTCTTATTGGCTTGTTTCCTGTTTGGGCCCAAGGAAGGGGGTAGGGAAAAGACCCCGATCTAACGGTACCAGACTCATAGTGGGACGAGGTATGAGACCTAGGTGCGGCGTCAAAGAAGGCAAGGACCAGCGTAGAGGGAGAGCCATGAGGAGAGTCTTTCAGGCTCTAGGAAATCTGAAACTCTCTTGGAGTTTATCAGAAAGGTGAGGCTAGTTCAGACTTCTCGACTCTACACAACTCTCCTGGGGAGGCTATCCTAGATTGCACAGGATTTAATGCACGCACCCTATCACTTATGAGAGTACTTGGTTCCCTTAAAACCAAACAAGGAGGTGAAGTACGAGAGACCAGCAGAAAGAAAAGTGGGTACGAAACTCTTAAGCCCGCAAGGCCCCATGCTTAAGACAAGAAGAGAGTAACAAAGGTGCAGAACCCAGGTGTCGCAGACTGGAGAAAATAAAACAGTGTGGGAACTCTGAAATTCACCTTTAGTAGACCAAGAAGCCTGTCATGAGACACAAGGAAAGATGTTAATCCCGCTTTGTCAAGAAATTAGGGACACTTGGGCCAAATTGCAGCCTATAATCTTGAGTCGGCCTTCCTGAATCGATTTCTCAATATTGTTGTTTTGCCACCGAGATAAAACTCCCTCCCTGATCTAAATGTTTAACCTGTTTCTACATAAAATAAAAAAACGTGCTCCAGTCCTGGAGGGTTCCATGTGTTAATATCCCCACAAAAATATCGTCATACAAAACTATTGGCATATTTTTGCCCCGATATCAAGGCATGGAACCTGTGGGGGACACCCCCCCGCAACCTCTGCATTATTTTTAAAGGAGCGGGGGACACCCCCGCAACGTCCGCTTCCAAAAAACCCCAAAATTATCCCCCCAAAAAATATCGCCTATGGCCGTTCCAGAACACCATATATACGGCAATATTTTTGGTGGGGATAATATGTAGTGGTACCTCCTGGAGATGGTGCTGTGTCTTATAAAGTGCTTGAAGTCCTCCTGGGCTTCTTCCTCTCTCATTCCTGACTGCCTGTCTGCTATCCAGGCATGGTGTACTACTGACAAACTCTGCCTTAATGCCAGTAAGACAGAGATCCTTCTCATTGAGACCCCTGCTCCCTCTTTTCCTCCCACACTCCGGCCACCCTCTTTGGGCCCCATCCCCTCTCCCTCGTGTGAAGCAAAAAAACCTTGGTGTCCTCTTCAACTCCTCCCTCTCCTTCTCTCCACGCATCATGGACCTGGCCAAGAAAGCCCACTTTCAGCTGCACCTCCTTAGAAGCATTCTTCCCTTCCTCACCTTCCCCAGAAACTCAATGTCTACAGAGCTCTGGTTCTCTGCAGGCTGGATTACTGCAACGGCCTCTTCCTCAATCTTCTGAACTCCTCCCTTTGCCCCCCTTCAACTAATCTAGAATAGGATTGCAAGACTTAACCTTGACCTAAGCCTAGGGACCACATCTCTCCAGCCCACAAATCTCTCCACTGGTTCCCAGTTGCTGCAAGGATCAAATTCCCCTCTGCATCAGCCACAAGGGTTTCTGGGTCCTGGAACCATGCTATATCCAACTCACTCTCCCTAAATACCTCCCTATTAGAGCCCTTCGCTCCTCTAGCTCTAACTCTCTTTAAATCAGATATTGTTCCAAGCACAGAGTGTGGGTGGATCTCTCTCTCCTCCGGAGGTGCGTTCCTCTGGAATGTCCCTCCTGCCCCTCTCAGACTTGAGCCGGATCTCCTTAAGTTCCAGACGCTCCTCAAGACCTTCCTTTTCTCTTCGTCCTTATCCCTCCACCTCCCCTGCTAATGTCCCAGCATCCTAGACTGCCTGAGACCGGCGGCTTGGTTCCTTCAGAGTCATTCAGGGCGCCAGGCCCTCTCCTGCCCAGTCTACCTCTGCACTTGTTCTCCCGTGACCCCACCCCCGTTCTACACTTGCCCTCTCAGGCGACCCCATCTAGACTTGGCTTGCACCCGGTGGACCATTCCAGCCCCTTAACTTGCACTTAGTTGTGGACCTCCCTTCACTCTCTGTTCCCCTCTGGCCCTCTCCATCGGGCCTCCCTAGCACGCTCCTTTCTCATGGGCCCTCCCACGCAGTTCCTGTACTTCCCCACCCCCCCCCCATGCACTTCTTGCACGACCTGAATGTCATAAGGTCTATTAGGATTGCTACTTCTCCCCTACCTGTCCCCCCCCCCCCTCTCCCTCCTGCCTTACTGCGCCTCGGAACACTTTTGTATAGGTGCATTACAAATGAACAATAAATACATTAATAAATAAAATAAAAGCTTGTTTACTTTGATTTCAAGAGCATCTTCACCACCAACGTTCCTGATCTAATGAAGCTAGAAGCTCTTGTAACCCCTTTGGGGATTTTACATAAAGAAGCCACATGATAAACATATGTTTATATGCACAGCATGTATGTGTATGTAGTGGGTTTCGTATAGTGCAAACCTGGCTGGGAAACCACGGAATGCTGTATCGTGATACAGTAATTGGATACAATAATATGGGTGCAATCAGAAGGGTGGAATGTTAAAGGCACACCTAGAAGGATATCAAGTTAGGGTTTGCAGATGTTAATAGGCAAATAATAAAAGTTAGAAATGAAAAGGAAGATCCAATTTGGGTTGTGGAAGTTCTGCAGATAATTGGCCCGCGAGATGTTTAGGAGCTGCACGTTGAGCCCTTTTATTAAAATGCAAGTGGGGACACTTTAATGTCTGATGGTATCTTGTTGGATATTGTAGGGAGCCGATTCAATTGGATTGTAACCTCATATTTTTCTCTTTGCACTCCAACTTCTAATTCTTGTCACTTATTTTGATAGTTTTTCTTTTCATTAGTTGGATATAATCTTGCGAAAACAGCTACCGATCAAATATCCCCTAACTGTACTTAAAAGCATGTATTTGTTTGAGAAGTGCTGAATAAAGATCACCAGAAGTTGTAGGATGTTTCATTGAACTGAGACGCCCTAAAAAAGGAAAAGAACTCTTGCTTCTGTTGAACGCAAGCATGCCCTATTCTCATCCATCCATCGGATTCCATCATATTAGTGGTGCAAATTAATGACCCAGTATATACATTGTGTTCTGACTCCCTCCAGTATGAAGATTGCTTTAATAAAAAAATCAATAATGCATCGAATCGGATTTGCTTATTCTTGGTTGTTGCTTCTGTGACAAAGGTCTCTGGCCTTTGGTTGTGGGTCACTTGGCCCTATTAACCAAAAGCAAACGCGATATCCTCAGCCAAGAGGGGTGGTGACACAGGTGCAGAGCCAGTGCTGCTTCTCAGTCAGCTCTTTTGACAGCCAGAAATAACAGACATTCAAGCTTTGGCTCAGCCGAGTGCCCGAAATCAAACGCCACCGTGTTCCCCTCTGCTCCAGAGGGCACACCTGACTCTCAGCCCACCCTTCCTCCCAGGTGGTGCCCTCGTCTGTCCTGACTCCAAGATGCTGTTTGCCATCCCTCCTGTGCCGCCTTACCATGAAAAGCACCCGGGAGACATCTCTGGGTTAAACCCTGCTGGCGCGGCTGCAGCTGGCAGCTCAGTGGGGCTGAGGCACTTTGCTGGGATTTGGTTGCATTTTAATAACCATTAAACATGGGGATGGTTTCTGCTGCTTCCGTTTTCATAAATGTGCCGGATAAGTGAAGACTGGGCATCACAATGACACATTTACGTAAGTCTCTAATTCTGCATTTAATCTAAATTTGTGTGTGTTGGATGCTAAGAATAAATATCCAGGCAGAAGATGAAATCTGTCCGGAAGAAAATAACAAAGTAATATGCAATATTAAAATAAGATAAGGATTATGGATTCTATGATCTGATTTAATCTCCTTTCCCCCACTGCAGGTTAACTGTAATGGCTTTACAATTGAAGATGAAGAGCTCTCACACTTGGGATCAGCGATATTTCCTGAGTATGCCAGACCCTTTTTATATTTATATTGTTTACAAAATATCAATTTATTTAAAAATGCTAAAGTGCTCACAACAGATGTGGATCTTGAATGGAATTAAAAGGCCCATTTAATTCTGCCACAATTAAAAATATGCCCTCTGCTTATAAATGCGCATTGACAGTAAGAGCATGAAAAACCCCCACTTTATTTACAGGTTGATGCCCAGAGAGGCAACCCATTCTTTTATGTGGCAGTGTGAGGCACTTCATCCGTTTGTTTAATGGTAAAATGCCTTACGATCATAGAACGCTTTATGGGCCTATGCTTCCCACCCCTGCAAATGTACTGTTTTACTATCAAATCTGAAAGGATGAAAAGTTGAGCCTCTCATCCAAATCAATGTGACTTCCCATCCTGCCCAAAGGTTTCTGCAGTACCAATGGAGCTATTAGAATGTCGGTTATTATTCATTGTCATTTGCATATTTTTTTAACCTAGAGATAGTGATGAAACTTCACCACCAATATAGTAAAACAAAGGGGCAAGTTCACCTAGACACTTACACCAACTTCAGAGATTTATTTTCATGTGAGTAAAGTACACAGACTTACCAAGGAAATGGAGGTAATCGTGGGCATTTTGCTCCTGTGAAAGTTACAGATCTTAAGTGGGTGTAAGTGCTGGTTTCCACTCCCAAAATGTATTATACAGTCACAAAGTGATGACATAATAGTGTGCTTTCTGCATTTTCTTTTTTCAACTTTGACGTAAAACCAGTGGATAGCAGTGAGAGCCTATATTGAGTGTTTTGGTATCTATATTTTGATGGATATACATACGTACCTTATCAGAATGAACATATGGTTCACAAAGTGTGGAACATAAGTTTGCTTAATTAAACAGGTGGTGAAATATAACTTTTAGATGTGCTCTAAAGCCATATTTTGACTATACATAACTGTTTTATTTCATAGTCTTTGGTTTGCTGATTTGAATTCAAGTGAGATTGAAACCTTTTTTCCAAATTCTGAAATTCAGTCCATTCGACAGAAGTCGTGTGTTTATGTATATATATTACACGGCCCACGTTAGTGACCGTGTAGTTATGGTTAAGTTGCTGTTTCCATAGGAAGAGCACTTTTTGGGCGGCCTATAACTCTGCTCCCCCTGGACGAATACTCACCAAACTTTGCGAAAAAAGTATATGGGCCAATTAGCAAAGTTTAGTGAGGTTTGGTTCAGGGGGGGCAAAGTTATAGGGGGTCCCAAAACGTCTTTTTTCCCATAGACTGAATGGGGGAAACATTTTGTTAACGTCTACAGCCCAAACCGCTGGACGGATTTTCCCCATATTTGCGGCAGGAGCAGCGGCTTGGCCCCGAAAGCGTGCTTTTGTAAATTTGGTGAAAATCTGTCCAGTACTTTTAAAAAAATTACAAAAAAGTATGTACAAAAATGTTGTGATATCTATGTTCGGTCCGCGGACACTTTTCCCTGTTCGCTCCGTGGACAGTGTCCTGATTGGTCAAACGGCTTGCGTCATGTCCGCGGACATACGACGTGTCTGCCGATTGGATGGTGAAGTGCGTCCGATTTTTGGAAATGCCCGCCATCTTGTATCCGCGGACGTCTGCGGACAGCGCGGTGTCAAATGGTGGGGAAATACAATTTTGGCAAGTGTGTTGGTCTGTAAGACAGTTTGAGGATGGTGGGGGGGTAAGAGATGGTTTGAATATTGTATCTATTTACGTGGTAGGCACCGCTGTTGTGTTTGTTGTGTCCACGGACAGTAGCGCTGTCTTTGATTTCCGCAATCGTCCCATATGGGGATGTCCTAGGGACACTATAACTGTCCGTATTGTTCGCAGGCAAGTTGAAACTGTTCTCAGGACACCCAAGGTGTCCGCGGACATTAAAAATGCCATGAGGCCTAGTTAAAAAGGTTTAATTCTATGGGTCTGATCATAGTTAAAAATGTTTGATTCTATGGGTGTGATCTATGCGTGTGATATGCTGAAGTGGTTGCTGCCAGGGCCTAGAGTCTTGGGTGCATGGTAGAAGGCCAACCTGGCGGCAACCACCGCAGCATATCACACCCATCGATCACACCCATAGAATCAAACATGGGTGTGATGTATGGGTGTGATATGTTTTGGAGTTGTGGCCAGAGTGTACCCAAGACCGAAGTTATAAGCGACTATGGGTGTGATATGTTGTGGTGGTTGTGGCAGGGTGCATGGGTGAAGGCTGTAGGCTAGATGCTCAATACTGTAGGTCCTGGCCACAACCAATGCACCATATCACAGCCATAGATCACACCTATAGTTTTGATTATCTTTCAAATGGTTTCAATTATACTTACTGCATGATTTGTTGACATTCGATACATTTTTTACATGAGTTTGGTACCTGGAGGACGTATTCTTTTTCAAGTTCTGTGATAAAAGAAAAGAGCATGTTAGTGTATGTATTCTATAAAGACATATTACATTTCATAATAGATATTTGAGCTTTTGTTTTTTTTTTACCCTCATATTTGGTATACAAACCAGTGTACTGTGCATTTTGCTCAGTTTCTGTGTTTGTTTTTGAAATCATTGGGTCTGTGGGAAAAAAAAATCCTTCTCGGATTAAAAAACACTTTTTTGTTATGCTCCAGTCTATTTGTTTGTTTCCATTCAGTGTTTACTTCTTGTTTCTGGTTAATGTTCTATCTGAAGGATTGTTGCAGATTTCTGAAGCAGTTACATACCTGTTGGCGTATTCTGTCTATTTTTTGTTACAATTTATTGGTATTCGTATATCTCTTTGGTTGTTATACAATCTTGGGCTAGTTAGATACCTGTTGGCGTATTCTAACAGTTTATAGTTTTTTCATTGAATTTTTTTTAATGTTGAAGTACAGATTAGTTATTAAATTTTTGTTTTAAGAAGATTAAAAAGCGTTTGTAAGATTTGCTGGTAATCTCTATTTTAGAGTAACCATCCACATTTTGTTGCAGATTTCTAAAGCAGTTAGATACCTGATGGCGTATTCTAACTGTAATAATTATTTGTTTTTAATTTAGTGGTAATGATTTATCTGTTTGGTTGTTAGAGAATCTTGGGGTATTAGGATACCTGTTGGTGTATTCTAACAGTTTATAGTTTTCTAATTGAAGTTTTGTCAATGTTTAAGTACAGATTAGTTATTACATTTTGGCTTTAAAAAGATTAAATAAGCGTTTGTAAGATTTGTAATCTCTGCTTTAGAGTAATGGTACTATCATTATATTCGAAACATCCACATTTCTTTTTTATATATGCAGTGTAGTGACCTGCATTGGTTGTGGCTCCTGCGTGGTAGATTATACCTATTGTTGTGTTGTGAAGGTTTTTCTACCAAGTGATACTTGACCATGTGTGAATCTAGTCAGCTTGCAGTTGTTTTTGGTACCATCTGCATTGTAACGTAGAAGCATTAGTATTAAGTATTTACTATGTGTTTGTATTAGTAAGGAGGAGCGATTATCTGAATTGCAGTTAGTACATAATCCACCATGATTTGCATGTTGTACAAGTTGCTGAAATGTAATGGATTCACAATTTGGTATGGATACATACACGAAGCGCTCAAGCCACTCCAAAGTACAGGACATTTCTGTGAGAAAAGAAAATTATATCACTTTTTTTGTATCTAATACAGAAATTTTACAAATATATAATAAAAATGAAGTACACTTACTAGCTTCTGGTAAGTTGTGTTCTTACTGGTTTGTAGCTCTGCTGTTGCTCCTAGTTGTGCAGTTTCTGTGAGGGAATTATGTTGGAAGCCTATTTTTCTACTTTTGGTATATTCCATTTTAGTACATATTGTATTTAAATGAATGGTTGATGTTACATATATGGGATACACTTCTTATTTATTACTACATATAATGTGTATGTGTACTGGTTTGTGAACTTGTGCAGTTTTCATATGGTATGATATAACAATTTAAGATACCCCCTGACTTTTTGGGTAGTGTTGCTGTTGTCCACGTCTTTCCGCGAACATACGAAGAGTCCGCGGACATCAAATTCAGTAGCAGGGGTTCAGTATGTTCTATGTTACATGCATATAAAGTCAGGGATATTATTGTTAAGCTGTGCTACTAAAAACCTATGAAATTCAGTAAAAAAACTTTGCTAAAGGGATGTTATGGTTTCAAGTAAAACCGAAAAACCCCTGCCATTCACCAGTTATGGTAAGCTAAGCAACCATAACTCGTGCCGCCACCGTGCACTGCTAAGACTAACACCCAGGACTTCAAAGATGGCATCACAATTTTTTTTCACTGAATATATATATATATATTTCTGAGGCTTGTGGAATCTGCTTAGATCACATGCTGTGCATAGGCCGACATCTAGTGGAAGCTGCGGAGTATTACAGTTTGTTTTTCGAAGTCGAAAAATGGGTGTCGACACAGGGCGTGCCAGTAATACTATCCCTAGTGTGACGTCCCCTGTACCCATGATCCCTCACGCGTCTAGGATCCCCAGATTGTTTTTTTCCGCCATTCTGGTCGGAAGCACTTCATCGGAGTTCCCTGGCTTTGCCATATTTTCACTCTAAACTAATTCTAATTTGCCCCGTTTGGCCAACCTTTCGTCGATCAACATCTCGACGCCGAACCGGGGAGGAGATCAACGTCGAATACCCGACGGATTGGGCCTTGAGGCTTCCGCCTCGGCTCGGGCCTGGGCCGCTGGCCTCGGCCCTACAAGTAGGGAGAGTGGGGGTGGTACACTTCCACACTCGACACCTTATTACCTACACACACTTGCCCGCTGCCCACAGGCGCGTATGGAGGGTACGCCCTTTCAGTTTTGCCCCAAGTGTAATAAGAAATACCCTTGGGTAGATAAGCACGCTACGTGCAACCTTTGCCTACCCAGAGACCACCCCGAGACGGGTTGCAGGGCCTGTAATAGGTTTAAGGCCAAAACTCTTAAGGACCGCTCCAACAAGCGTTGGGCCCACCACGCCAAGCTAGCAGCTATGGAGGCGGAGGGTACCTTCAGCGACGGCAGCGACGCCGAACTTTCGGACGGCGAGGGCACCAAGGCGTCGAAGGACAGCCGAACGCACGTCCCCGGCCTCGGAAGGTCGTCCGTCCCGGCGACTATGGGGAAGTCCCCCGGCGACAAAAGCGTTACACATACACACGCTAAACACAAAAAATCCACCCGAGATTCAACGTCGTCGAAACCTCGGAAAGAGGCACAGAAGGAGCGGTCCGAAAGGACGTCCTCTGGGCGGTCCCGGTCGAGGTCGCCGCACGACGTCAGGCAAGCCTCCACACTTGCACAGAGTGCCTCGACCATTAATATCCCGGAAGATCAATCGTCCGGAGACGAACACGACTTCCACCCCCAGCCTGCACCCCAGGAAAAGGGTACATCACTTGGGAGTAAAGAGGGGCCAGTTTCGAAGGCTAGTTCGAAAGACAGGGATTCCACCTCCGATCCTCGACGCCAGGCGTCGAAAGATAAGGGAAAGGGGAAACACACTTCCACCCACGGGGAAGGGGGTAAACAGCAAAGGAAACAACCCTTGCAGTCCTCCACTACAAAAGAACTGACCAAGTCTTCTCAGGGCCAATCCATAGAAAGTCCCAGCAAGGTCACCCCAAGCTCAAAACTCTGGTCATGCGAGGACATTGACAGAGTAATGTCAAGGATGTCTTCCTTGGCGAATTTTTTCGAAAGACACCCTGAACAACTCCTAGCTTTAAACCCTCAGGAAGATTCTCCCTCAGGGTCAGGGGACCCTATCCCCTCAAATAAAAGACCCCGGGTCGAGACACCATTTAGGCCTTTAGACCCCATCGAGGTCCAACCCTATTCTTACCTCTTCCCTACAGACCAAGGAAACTCTTCCCTGATAGAAGGTCAGGAAATTGACACGCCAGAAGATCCTGCAGGATCAGATTATTACGGCGAAGACGAAGACGAGGATGAGCCAGAAAATAGCCCAGATATTTTCAGAATGGACTCACCAGTCGAAAGGGAAGCCCCAGTGTCTGACTCCCCAATAGATAATCAGCCCCTCCTGAATGAACTGCTCTTTCGGGCAGCTAACCACTTCCACATAGACACACAAGGTGTCCAGGAAGAAAGGGACTTTGCGGAAGAACTAATAGGGGAAAGGAAGCCAGTAGCCCAGACCATTCCCATCCTAAAATCTGTTCAACGCAGAATAGCACCATCCCTTGTCAACCCAAACCTGACAAGACCTGTAAATCCGAGAGTGGAGAAGCTGTTTAAAGCAGCCCAGTCGGACCCCCTATATATTAGAGGTCAACTTAAGCCAGTCTCTCTAGTAGTAACCAACACCCGCAAAAGAGCTGGTACACCATTATCTTCCTCTGAGGCTCCCCCCGACAAAGAAAGTAAAAAACTTTATGGTTTTGGCAGGAAAGTAGCTTCCACGGCAGCCTACCAAGCCAGAATCGCGAATTCCACCACACTGTTGGCTAGCTACAACTGTCACCAGTGGGAAGAAGTGGCAGCACTAATAGACTCTGCTCCCGAACCCCTTAAAAGCCAGCTAGCTCGCATTTGTGTGGAAGGAAGGAACGTGTCAGGCTGCACTGTAAAAGCAACTCTGGACGCCGCTGACAATGCGGGTAGACTTATAGCAGAGGGGACTGTCATCAAAAGGCATGCTTGGTTGAGGCAGTCGGGATTCAAAGCAGAAACACAAGCTGCGCTCTTAGACAAACCAGTGGAAAATGATCTCCTGTTTGGGAAGGCAGTCGAGGACGCTCTAAAAAACGCTAAGGAAGAATTCGACACCCTCAAATCCCTTGGCCAGTTAACTACCAAACCACCTAACCAAAGAGGGAATGGCAATTTTCGTCGCCCCCGCGGCCAAAATTCCAATAGAGGAAATAGCTACTCCCACACCCAGGGTACACAGTGGAACACCAGCTCACAACAGTCTACCCAGGCGTATGGTAGGGGTAGTAAAAGAGGACGTGGTAGAGGCAGAGGCAGCCCCAGTAAAGGAGGAGGCACGCCTCCACCAAAGCAGTGACGCTCAGTTCAAGGTCCCTTCCCATGCAACCCCAGTAGGGGGACGAATATCAAGTTTCACCCAGGCATGGGAAGGGATAACATCCGACAGATGGGTGCTGTCAACAGTATCCAATGGGTACTGCATAGAACTACTGCAACGTCCCCTAAACCATCCTCCAAGACAAAAAGTCCACTCTTTACAACATCAGAAGATCCTCCTCGAGGAGATCGCCATTCTGCTAGAAAAGGACGCGATAGAACTCGTCCCGGGACACCAGGTAAACAAGGGTATCTATTCAACTTACTTCCTTGTGCCAAAGAAAGATTTAACAATGCGTCCAGTTTTGGACTTACGGCCTGCCAACAAGTATGTCAAGCCCCAAAAATTCCGTATGACCACACTACAAGAGGTAATCCCACTCCTAAAAAAGGGGGATTACATGGCAACCTTGGATATGAAAGATGCCTATTTTCATATTTCCATGCTCCCGGCGCACAGAAAATACTTGCGCTTCAAGGTGGACAGTCGCCACTACCAATTCAAGGTACTGCCCTTCGGGATAGCTTCTGCACCAAGGGTATTCACCAAGGTACTGGCGGTGGCAGCTGCACACCTACGCAGGGAGGCAATCCCAGTGTACCCTTATCTGGACGACTGGCTCATAACGGGGGAAACCCCAGGAATCTGCAGGTCAAACATTCAGAGGACCATCGACCTCCTCCACGAATTAGGCTTCTCCATCAACGAGAAAAAGTCAAGTCTGGTGCCAAGCACCTCAAAACAGTTTCTAGGAGCTATCCTAGATACTCAGAAAGGATTGACCTTCCCTTCGGAAGAAAGAATTCGGAACATACTTCTGCAAATTCCGCATTATCAGTCAGGTCAACAGATAACAGTACGCAAAGCTATGCGGTTACTCGGCATGATGGCGTCATGCATTTACCTGGTCCCCCACGCGCGTCTGCGCATGCGTCCCATGCAAGAATGGTTGGCGAAACAGTGGTCTCAGGCAAGTGGTCAGTGGGACGATCTAGTGGTCGTTTCGCCAACACTCGTACAGAACCTACACTGGTGGACAAGAGAGAATCTCGCAAAGGGGAAACCCTTTTACGATCCCGAAGTACAGGCAGTGGTGACGACAGATGCATGCCTGACGGGGTGGGGAGCTCACCATCTCCACCACACAGCTCAGGGTCTCTGGTCTCACTCAGTAGCCAAGAACCACATCAATCTGCTAGAGCTTCTGGCAGTATTCCGAGCGCTGCAGGCGTTCGAGCCCCATCTACTAAACTTGTCGGTGCAGATCAGGACGGACAGCACGACAGCCATGTTCTATCTGAACAAGCAAGGAGGGACTTGTTCACCAAATCTGTCCAAGCTTGCCCAGAAAATATGGATATGGGCACTCAGACGGAACATCTTCCTGTCATCGCAACATGTTCCAGGGGAGCTCAATTCCCTAGCGGATGCTCTAAGCAGAGACTCCCTCCCAGAAGAACACGAATGGGTCCTTCACAAAGACGTAGTAGAAGATCTCTTCTCTCAGTGGGGTTTCCCCACTATAGACCTATTCGCCACAAGCGAAAACAAACAATGCCCAGGATTTGCATCCAGGTTCCCACAACCGGACTCCCAGGGGAATGCCCTGTGGATGAACTGGTCAGGGATGTTTGCGTACGCTTTCCCACCAACTCCTCTCATCAGGAAGGTGGTGTACAAGATGAACAAGGAATCGATGACGCTCATCCTAGTTGCTCCCATGTGGGCGAGACAACCATGGTTTCCACACCTACGCAGGATGGCGGTATGCGAGCCCATCAGACTCCCAGCCTGGTACAACCTTCTGTCCCAGCAACAAGGTCAAACAGTGCATCAGGAACCCAACTCTATGAACCTAGCAGCATGGCTCCTGAAGTCATAGAGTTTGGACATCTCAAATTACCACAGAGGTGTATGGACATTCTAAAAGAGTCCAGGAAACCAAATACAAGGCACTGTTACTTTGACAAGTGGAAAAGATTCGTTATCTGGTGCCAGAGTAAACAAATCAACCCGGTTGATTGCACTCCTTCCAACGTTGTAACATACATGCTCCACCTGCTGGTTGCAGGGTTGGTTTTTAACTCTCTGAAAGTACACCTGGCAGCCCTCTCAGCCTACACCACATCCCATAACAAGGTTTCGTGGTGGAAAGTACCAGTGGTTAAAGCCTTCATGGAAGGAGTAAAGAGACTTCACCCTCCTATCTCGAACCCACCGCCAGGATGGGATCTCAATGTGGTGCTATCTAAGCTCATGGGGCCCCCCTTCGAACCCATGCATAAAAGTAGTCTCAAACACCTGACTTATAAAACGGCCTTCTTAGTAGCCATTACCTCCATAAGAAGGGTCAGTGAAATTCAGGCTCTGTCAGTGCAAGATCCTTTCTTTACTATCCACAAGGACAAACTGGTTTTACGCACACACCCTAGATTCTCACCAAAATTCATATCCAAGTTCCATGTAAACCAGTCCATCGAGCTTCCGGCTTTCTTCCAAAACCCACAAAGCTCAGCTGAGGTGAAACTACACACCCTAGATGTGCGTAGGGCGGTCTTATACTATGTAAATAAAACCAGACCGCTAAGGAAAACAGATCAACTGTTTGTCTCCGTAGCTACAGGCAGAGAGGGGGATCGCGTCTCTAAGGGCGCTATCTCAAAGTGGATTATCAACTGTATACAGCTGTGTTACTCTCTTTCTGAAAAAACTCTGCCTTTTACGCCAAGGGCCCACTCTACCAGAGGCATTGGGGCCACTCTGGCTTTCATTGCAAATGTTCCCCTTGACACCATTTGCAAAGCAGCTACTTGGAGCTCTATTCACACTTTTACTCAGCATTACTGCATTGACACTCATTCCAAGGCAGATACACAAGTGGGACAAGCGGTTCTAAGACACCTGTTTGCTCATGACCCTTCTCACATCCCACCTCCTTCTTCTGGTACTGCTCGCTAATCTATGCACAGCATGTGATCTAAGCAGATTCCACAAGCCTCAGAAGGGATACATTACTCACCGTAATCGTATTTCTGATGCTTGTATCTGCTTAGATTCACATGCGACCCACCCTTCCTCCCCTCCGAGAGAAGGCGCATGGTTGCTTGTAGTCTTACCTTTCTGTCTATCTGCTTGGACTATCTGTACTCACGCTACTCCTCATGCTACCTCATGTCAGGAAAAACACAATCTGGGGATCCTAGACGCGTGAGGGATCATGGGTACAGGGGACGTCACACTAGGGATAGTATTACTGGCACGCCCTGTGTCGACGCCCATTTTTCGACTTCGAAAAACAAACTGTAATACTCCGCAGCTTCCACTAGATGTCGGCCTATGCACAGCATGTGAATCTAAGCAGATACAAGCATCAGAAATACGATTACGGTGAGTAATGTATCCCATATATTACATGGCCACGGTAGTGGCCATGTAGTTATGGTTAAGTTGCTGTTTCCATAGGAAGAGCACTTTTTGGGCGCTTATAACTTCGCTCCCCCTGGACGAATCCTCACCAAACTTTGCAAAAAAAGTATATGGCTCACTCTGAATTTTTTGCAGAGTTTGGTGATGTTTTGTGCAGAGGGGCAAAAGTTATAGGGGGGTCCCAAAACGTCTTTTTTTCCCATAGCCTGAATGGGGGAAAAACTTTGCGCACAGCTACAGGTGAAACCGCTGGACGGATTTTGACGAAATCTGCAGCAGGTACAGGGGCAGGTACAGGGGCTTGGTCCAGAAAGCATGCTTTTGTAAATTTGGTGACCAGCTGTGCAGTATTTTTCTTTATAATTATCAAAAAGTAGGTCTGAAAAAATTAGTGATATCTATGTCCGCTCCACGGTCACACTTCCCTGTTCGGTCCACGAACAAGATACCGATTGGCTAAGGAGCTGGCGTCATGACTGTGGACATGCAACGTCTCTGCCCATTGGCTGCTGCGAGACGTGTTCTGCGTCAGATTGTTTGGATGCGACCGACATCTTGGTTCCGCCAAAAGCGGAGCAACAACCAGCGTACACATGCTCTATTTATGAAACTCTTTTGCTGTGCCACACAGCATTGGGAAAGGTTCATACAGTAAGGCATGGGTGATCAAT
This sequence comes from Ambystoma mexicanum, assembly GCF_040938575.1. NCBI lineage: Eukaryota > Metazoa > Chordata > Amphibia > Caudata > Ambystomatidae > Ambystoma > Ambystoma mexicanum. The sequence continues at coordinate 994,925,410 of NC_090928.1, forward strand.
GCATTTGTTCTGGGGGTCGGTATTCATGATGTAATTTCTATGGACACCTTGTACGCACAGTAAATGTGGGGTGCAATAACGATAGCACTTCAGTCGATGCAGTGGACAGGAAACTTGTAACTGTTGAAAGCACACGCGTATTGGTAGGCAATATTGAAATTGACAACATGCCATGAATGCATTATTTTTTCCGATGGCTATTATTATATTCATTAGTACGCCGCCATGGGTGTCAAATGCTACAGTGGTTGTGGCCAGGGCCTAGAGTCTTGGATGCATGGACGTCGGCCGAAGGCCTTACTTCCAAGACTGTAGGCCCTGGCCACAACAACCGCTGCATGTGCCACCCATGCATACACCCGTAGTGTTGCGGTTTGATTGTCAAGTTGTGGAGAGTGCGTGCAGTCTTGGGTGCATGGCTAAAGGCCATGAACCCAAGACAAAGTGATAAGTACTAGACGTGGAAGCCACTGCACACCCATCCCATGTAAGATCTACAGACATACAGCTAGGAGTGAAGCCTCTGGGCAGAAGCACTGAAGGATAACACACATGTAGAATAACCCCCACTACCACAGATCACTGAGGTGGTTGTGGGGAGACCCTGCACTCTTCGGTGCATGGCCAGAGGCCATGCACCCAATAATACACTAATACCTTCTTAATGACGTATGTTCTATGGCCTCCTTGTACGCACAGAAAATGAGGGGTCCAATAAGGCCAGTATTTCAGACCGTGCAGTGCACGGGGGAGTTGTTACAGTTGTAAGGACACGTGTGGTGTTAGGGAACATTGAAATTGACAGCATGCCCTAATTGCTATACTTTTTCCTAAGGTTATTGAATTCATCAGTACGCCGCCATGGGTGGCACATGCTATGGTGGTTGTGGCCAGGGCCTAGAGTCTTGGATGCATCCTATGGTTATTGAATTCATCAGTATGCTGCCAGGGTGGCACATGCTACGGTGGTTGTGGCCAGGGCCCAGAGTCTTGGAAGCATGGCCGTCGGCCGAAGGCCGAAAGGCCTTACTTCCAAAACTCTAGGCCCTGGACACAGCCACCGTAGCATGTGCCACCCATGCATACACCCGTAGTATTGCGTTTCGATTGGCAAGTTGTGTGGAGTGATCTTCTTAATTTGGTATGTTGTATGGCCTCCTTGTATGCACAGAAAATGAGGGGTCCAATAAGGCCAGTATTTCAGCCTGTGCAGTGCACGGGGAAGTTGTTACAGTTTTAAGGACACATGTGGTGTTAGGGAATATTGAAATTGACACTATGCCGTAATTGCTATACTTTTTCCTAAGTTGTTACTGTTGTAAGGACACGTGTGGTGTTGGGGAACATTGAAATTGACAGCATGCCGTAATTGCTATACATTTCCTAAGGTTATTGAATTCATCAGTACGCCGCCATAGGTGGCACATGCTACGGTGGTTGAGACCAGGGCCTAGAGTCTTGGATGCATGGCTGTCGGCCAAAGGTCGAAGGCCTTACTTCCACAACTCTAGACCCTAGCCACAACCACCGTAGCATGTGCCACCCATGCATACACCCGTAGTATTGCGTTTCGATTGGCAAGTTGTATGGAGTGATCTTCTTAATTTGGTATGTTGTATGGCCTCCTTGTATGCACAGAAAATGAGGGGTCCAATAAGGCCAGTATTTCAGCCTGTGCAGTGCACGGGGAAGTTGTTACAGTTGTAAGGACACATGTGGTGTTAGGGAATATTGAAATTGACACTATGCCGTAATTGCTATACTTTTTCCTAAGTTGTTACTGTTGTAAGGACACGTGTGGTGTTGGGGAACATTGAAATTGACAGCATGCCGTAATTGCTATACATTTCCTAAGGTTATTGAATTCATCAGTACGCCGCCATAGGTGGCACATGCTACGGTGGTTGTGGCCAGGGCCTAGAGTCTTGGATGCATGGCTGTCGGCCAAAGGCCGAAGGCCTTACTTCCAAAACTCTAGACCCTGGCCACAACCACCGTAGCATGTGCCACCCATGCATACACCCCTAGTATTGCGTTTCGATTGGCAAGTAGTGGGGAGTACACCCAGTCTTGGGTGCATGGCCAAAGGCCATGCACCCAATAACAAAGTTATAAGTACTAGATGTGCAAGCCACTGCACACCCATCCCATGTAAGATCTATGGACATACATCTAGGAGTGAAGTCTCTGGCCAGAAGCACTGAAGGATATCACACCTATAGAAAGACCGCCACTACAATACATCACTGAGGTGTTTGTGGAGAGACCCTGCACTCCTGGGTGCATGGCCAAAGCCCATGCAGCCAAGACTAAAGTCATAAGCAGTGGATTTACAAGTCAATATGGGTGTGGTGTAATGCGCAAGTTGTGTTGACACCCTAGTGTCTTAGCTTCATGGCTGCAGTCGATGGTCCGAAAAGTACATTTATAAGTAGCTAATTTACAAGCACCATGGTTTTGATATGCAGCAATGGTTGTGGATAGGAACTGTACCTTGGTCGTAAGGCGTAGGTGGTAGGTTACTCACTGAAGATGCAAGGCCACACTACAGGCACAGGCACTGCAGCATATTAGCAGCATAGATTAGATGTGTAGATTCCCATGTGTAGAAAATTACTGCCAATACACTTACTCCTTACTTTGTTCAGAATCCACATCCATTTTTTAAGTGGCTACCGTACTTGGCGGAAGTATCACTTTTTCCATTTTCTGTGATGAAAGAAAAAGTTGTGTTAGTGTTTGCATTTTTTGAAAATGTACTACATTGCATAATAGACAGTTAACCTTTTTACCTTCATATTTAGTTTACAAACCAGTGTACTGTGCATTGTGCTCAGTTTCTGTGTTTGCTTTTTTAATCCTTGGGTCTGGGGAAAAAAAATCCTTGTCGGATTAAAAGAAAAACCTTTGTTTCCTATGGTACCAACTACTTCCTTGTTTCCTTTGAGTGTTTCCTTCATCTTTCTGAGCAATGTTCTGTTTGTTGCCTTACTGCCCATTTTTGACAACAGTTAGATACCTGCAGGCGTATTCTACCGATGCATTTGTTTCCAACAATTTGTAATAATAATTTATTTGGTCATTCTTCCATCCTGTTGGGTAGTTGGATACCTGTGGGTGTATTCTAACTGTTTGTAGTCTTTAATATAATTTGTTGACAATCTCGAAGTACACATTATTTCATAAATTTTGCCTTTAAGAACATTAAATACGCATTTGTTAGGTTAGCTGGCAATCTCTGCTTTAGAGTAATGGTGCTATCATTACATTCAAACCATCCAGAATTCTTTTTAATGTATGCAGTGACCTGCATTGGTTGTAGCTCCTGCATGGTAGATTATTCCTACCGTTTTAAAGGTTTTCTTTCCAAGTGATACTTGACCGTGTGTGAATCCAGTCAGTTTGCAGTTGTTTTTGGTGCTATCTGCATTATAACGTAGAAGCATAAGTATTATGTAGGCACTATGTGATTGTATCAGTAAGGTGGAGCGATTGTCTTAATTGCAAATACTACATAATCTGCCATGGTTTGCATTTTGTACAAGTTGCTGAAATGGAATGCTCTCACAATCTGGTATGGAAACATACACAAATCATTCATTTGGGATTGCTTCCTATATCACTTTGGTACAGAGAGTGCATATATGTTTCCACATGTACGAAATTTGGAAGATTTCATTTACAGGTATGCTTTTGTTTTCCAATACTAATAGTATGTACATTAGAAATTCTTGTGGATCTTCTTGTGAGTTCATAGTGAATCTCACCATTCCAGCACAGTCGCCCAACTGTTGCCTTACTCCATGAACACTGTATGTGTTGTCAGGATTGCTTGTTGCATTTCTATGCAGCACTAACATTTGCAAACACAATTGGTCTGTACTGTGCAGGTAAATATTTTTAACAATTGGTGGCAATTGAAATAGAATATTCATTGCTACACTTGCATAGCAACGTACCCCACTTTCATTTGCAAATTTAAATGGCCCAGCAAGTTCTGTATCTTTACATTCCCAAAGAGGTTGTTCTATGTTTCGTTGTAGATATAACGGAAGACAATTTAATGGATACATGTCCAGCTTACATTCCAGATTAAGTTTTAGTTGTCTTTTGGCATTGATGGTCGCTATCCAATCATCGCAAGCACGTTTTTTTTTGTTGCTTTCCCTGGGCGCTGAGTTAGCTGTTCGATGGATATGTCTGCTGTTAATCTGATATTTTCCATGTGGAATTTCCAGATTTGTAGTGCAGTTGCCTGAGTGGTACGATCTTTTTGCTGGAAAATGTGTAACGCTGGAATATGTGAGTAAGAGACAATTTTTCTATAGAGATCTAGCTTTCGCCATGTTTGGAGTGAGTTGAGGGACTGAAGTGCAAGTTTGTATCGAATACGGGCCATCGGAAATGATTGGGGTAAAGCAAGAACTTTCCTCCAAAACGTGCCTTCCAAACGCAACCATATGGATCTATCGATGTTAATCATGGATTCACTTCCATAGAGTAGAATAGCCGTGACTTTTTGTCTATAGAATGATATTATTGGTTTAAATGTGAATTTTCCATATTTCAAATGTAGAAACCGTCCCAGGCGAGCTAAAGATAGTTTTCGCCATTAAATAGCAGGACCAATTTGTTTCAGTGGGTGATTGATTTATCCAAATCCCCAAGTAATTAACTGTTGGCACTTGTTAAAGGGGTTGATTATTGAGAATAAATGGCTTTGGGTGCTGTTTTGGTCTATACGATGGGGCTAGGAACATCACTTTTGATTTTTGTGTATTTATTTCAAGTTGGTTTGCCTTCATATACACTTCTAGTTTTAGCAAAGCTGTTTGCAGGCCTCTTGGAGTTTGCGAGCACAGAACAATATCGTCTGCATACATCATGCAGGCGGTAGTTGTAGCATTTAGTTTTGGTGGGTTTGACAATGGCGAGTTTGTCACAAGTTCATAATCAGATGTAAATAAGTTGAAGAGCGTGGCTCAAGTGGGCAGCCTTGTTTGAGACCATTGTTAGTTGGGATGGATTCAGTTACTCTACCGTCTTGTGATAGTCGGACTCCGATAGATGTTTTCCCGTAAAGTAACTTTATTGGTCAAGATGTCATCAGGACAGCCCCATTTTCGCAGTTTCGACCATAAGAGTGGTCTATTGACTAGGTCAAATGCGAGTTTCAAATATATAAATGCTGCATATATTTGCCTTTGGTTATGGATGGCCTCTTGTTTCAACAAATTGAGTAGGAGTAGGTTGATGTTGGTTGCCACAAAACCCGTTTGTCTAGGTGCGTCTATGTTATTCGCTTTGGCCCAAATGTTCAGTTTGTCCAGCAGAAGATTAGCAAACATTTTCCCCAGGGGATCTAAGAGGGCCATGGGCCTATAGTTGGATGGGTCTTTTATATCTCCTTTTTTGAAGATCGGTATCAGAATTGCCGTTTGCCAAGAATGTGGAATAGTCTTGGTTTTGTTGATTGTTTCATAGATGTAGGAGGAGATAAGTGCCCAAAGGGTTTTGTTAGCTTTGATAAATTCATTTGAGAGGCCACCCGGTCCCGGAGCACGTGAGGGGTTGAAGTTGGTAATGGTTTTTTCTAGATCTTCTGGCTGCCACGAAAAGGACCAGGTATGTTGTTGGGTACGATCTTGGATATGTTGGTCAGAAATTATGTTGTTAAGGTTCTGAAAATGAAATTTCCATCCGTGCTAGTCAACGTCAGTTGTCATCTTTTGTAGCTCGGGTGTTTGCGGGGCCAGTAATTTCCATAGGTCTCTGGCATTACGATTTTTAAGAGCAAGCAGCATTTTTTCAGCATCGTTTTGACCTTAAAGTACTCTGTTAGATCTCATCCAGTTTTTGTACTGTTGTTTTGATACTCGTATTTTGTCATGATCTTTGTGTGGAGTCTGCTGTATTTTTTTTTTATTTCGCTCCTCAATTTCTTTTTTTTCTGCAATTATAGTTAAATAAGCATGTGTATGACAGTGTTTCTTATGGGTATTTGTTGCTCTGGATAGTTTGAATGGAACCAGAAGTTGTGGATAGTTTAGCCGTTTATCATCTGTCGTAGCTGGTGAAGCGATTTGCTGTGCAAGTGTTCTCAGGGCCTCTTGAGAGATCCTTAGTCTGTTCTGGGCCGAGTTTACGACTAATTCTGGCAGGTTTGATTTTGTTTTCTGAGGATTGTACATTTCCCACATAATTGTCATTAATGTATGATCGCTGTGATCTGTTTTTATATTTCTTTTCTATATTAACTTCAGTGCAATCTGATTCAGTGTATAGATGTAGTCTATAATGGCACCAGATGTACCACGGGGGTATTCATCGGCTTGTCGGTTTGAGTGTCAAGGAAGTGCACTCTGATGAGGCCCCGGTTAGATGTTTCTTTCAGCCATCGTCGAACTCTTGGCGACATGTGATTCCGTTTTAACTCTGTCCCTACATAATCATAAAGATGTAAATTCAGATCTCCACATACTATTGGTAGAATACCTGGATATTTTAGGGTGATTTCATCGATATAGGTAAAAAGTTTATCGATTTTACAGGTCATCGGCAATGGCTATTGGATTCCAGTAGGTATGAAGAATTCCAAATATGTCATGGGTTAGAGGTGTCTTTATTTTTGCTGTCTGGAGTATCGTAATTTGGATCCAATCATTTATTTTAAGTGAGTCCTTGATTATGACGTTACTTGACATTTTAATGAGGGTCAGAAGGCTTGCAGATGGGTGTCCTCTTTTGTTCTTTATTGCTGGGACCATCATCGTTGTGTATCCATCACAGATTGGCTGTAGTGTGATCCAGGATTCTTGGATACAGATGATGTCATACCAAGAGAGGTCTTGTGACTGGTCGCTGAAAAGGTGGCTGTGGCCTCGAGTGATCCAGGAGCACAATGAAATTTCCGATCTAAAAGGTTGCAATGGTGGTTAATAGGTGGAGTCTGCACTCTGAGGTTGTTAATTGCGACCATTCCATTACTCTCCATATATGATGCATAGTATGGTCCGGGTATTTATGGGAGATTTTAGGATCTGTTTGATTTATATTTTGTGTCTGCCAGGCCTGTTTATTGCAACTTTCGTCATAGTGATTTTATATATGAAAGCAGTTCTGTGAGAATCTCTCAGGTTTCCTGGCTCAGTAAAAGGAACTGTTTCTTCCCATAGACCCTGATCTATAGAGCCTTATTCCTGAGAATTAAGCATATTGTTGCTTATGAGATTTAGTGGCAAATCAGGCAATAATGTGTGGTTAGAGTAGAGTCTTCCAATTAATATACAGAAGTAGATTGCTTTGTTTTTGTTGCAGGTCCTTAGGCACAAAGATAAACCCCTTCGTGCCACACTGAACAGGGTCAAGTTCTTCAAGACACGTTTTGCTGGTTTTGTGAGTTTTACCTTTCAGTTATTGCTGCATAGCTACATTTTCCAGATGTAAAGAAATAATGACTTGCCATTTTGTTGGCTTTCTCCATCCTCATCCTTCCATAATAGAGCATGTTTGTCAGTGAGATATAAACTCTAGCTTCTCTAGCGCCCAAAGCCGTCAAACCTACACCGTCTTGTGATCTGGGCTTACTAAGCTAGAAGTCTGGCTTTCTCACGGGCCGACTATCAGACAGAAAAATTAGCAAACTTCAGACTCTTTCTTCCAAAGATCCTTGCATTTCTGTTCACATGGCTTCAGTTGCCCTTTGTACGGTACCATCCTTCATTTCCAAAGTACATTCTGCCTTTCATCTCAATGAAGAGATTATCCTTCCAGTCTTCCAGCCTAGACTTCATGCTTCCTCAGCAGAGTAACCTAACATAATCTGGATATGATATGCTATTTTATTTATATTGCGCCTATACACAAGTGGTTCAAAGCGTTACAAGGCAAGGGAGGGGAACAATGGAGGAACAAGACAACGGTCAAGTGACATTGAGATCGCATAAGTTCAGGGGAGAGGGAAAGGGGAAAAAGCGCCAGGCGAAGAGGGAGGAGCAGAAGTGCGAGACATAGGAGAAGACATAAAGTGCGGCCAACAAGTGGCAGTGCAGGGGGTTAAGTGCAGACAGTAGGGGTTAGATAAGTGCAAGTAAAGGGGCTGTAGGGTTGTAGATACAGCTGTAGTGCAGGGGTGCCAGAGGCAGTGCAGGTGTGCAACTGGGGGGGCAGGGGCCTGGGCCCTTTATTCAGAGGGTAGCCTGGTAGACCAGTGCAGTATTAGACAGGAGATCAGCAGGGAAGCGGAAGATAGAAGGCAGAAGCAAAGAAGAAAGTGCTGAGCTGCTTCTGTAACCAGAGATGCTTTTTCTCAAGTTTCAGAGAGACAGGTGGCTGTTGCTGAGGAAGGTGCCGCCGAAGAGAGGGATCTGCCCCCGGCTCGCTGCTTAGAAAAGCACCTGGCTCTCAAGAAGTTAGAGGTTGAGGAGCGAAGAGTTTGAAAAGGAAGATACTTCTAAAGAGAAAGCTGGAGATATTTTGGTCTCAGGCCCCAGACGGCCTTGTGGACAATGCAAAAGGTCTTGAATTTGATCCTTGCAGCCACTGGGAGCCAATGGAGAGATTTCAGTGCTGGAGAGATACGATTCCTTGGCTTAAGGCCAAAGACCAGTCTCGTAGTCCTGTTCTGGATGAGTTGCAGAGGATGGAGAGTAGAGGTGGGTAGATTTAAAAAGAGGCTATTACAGTAGTCAAGCCTAGAGAGAACCAGTGTCTAAAGCTATGTAAACTTTATTTACCTGTTGAAAATGAAACCATTCAGAACTAAAGATCAGCTTTCTGTTACTCGTGAGTAGCAAAAAGAGGCTCTAGTTTTGAATGTTTTATTTTTCATGAGGTTTACATTTGCAAGCTATAGAAACAAGGTTTTGTCCATGGCAAGAAAGCAGCTATCAATGCTTTAGCAAGATAAATTAACTGCAATTCTCATTCTTTCGAACCTTAACAACTTAAGTTACCTCTGAAATGACTTAATCATAGCACATTTCCGACCTGTATCAAGTGGCTTTCTCTTCCCTTCCAAAGAATCGCAGAATATAAATGTCCTTACCTGATTAGCAACAGAGCCATCACGTTGCACATGGCTTGGGTCAAGAAACTGCCAGTTATATCCTGCATTTACCAAAGCTCTTAGATGCCACAGACACTCACTCTCTTCCAATGTTTACGTCCCTTTGGACGATCTGGATAGTATCTTAATTATTGCCAGCTCATCTACACATGGCATAAATTTTGTAGATTTGGAACCCACTAAAACCTACCTTTTAAAATAGCAGCCCTGGATGTCCAGATGTGGTTGTGCTAAACGATAGAAGTTATTGGAAAACAATGGTGGGTAGAAGTGTCGGTTAGTAACTTTCCTAACCACACCCAGATTGAAAGGGGTTAAAATTCAGTATCTTAAAATTCTCATGATTTGAGCAAATTACTGGCTTCAGTATCGCTGAATATAGCCATCCGTTTGTCATTTCGATGGTCTATTGTCTATCAGATAGCACCATCAAATTGAGTGAATTCCCAGCAGTTCCACATAGACCTTTTAAGTGTTGCTAAAAAGTGCTTGATATTTTTAGATGTTAATTTATGGATAGATGCACAACCAACAATCGATGATCGGCACTTTCGTGACTCTAGTAATACATGTTCCTTTTTTCACATGATGTAACTTGTGTCATGGTTGTGGCAGAACACACTCTGAATTTGAAATGTATCTCCACATCCACGATTGGTCCTTTTCACTCATGCCTGCTATCGTGGTGAGGCTGTGTTGCAGTCACTTTGCTTTTTTCAACTTGTTTAACTCGGCTAATTATTCCTTGCCTAAATATTGATTCACCTCAACTTGACATATTTAAATAATATAAAACTAATGATAGAATAAATGCTGCATACGGAGGCCCATGCTGGGGACATGCTAGTTCCTTTGAAATCATCTGGTGACAAACCCCACACCATAAAAAGTACAAATTGTGCATGAATGATATTGGGTCATGGAGGAAAAAGTTTCCATTTATAAAGAGAATTGAGTCAATCGGGTGCTCAGGTTGACAAGAATGGCCTGTATAGCACATTGAAGGTAAGTAAATTACTCTGTTAAGATAGCCAATAGAGTCCCTTCAATTGATATCCCCATTCTTGCTAGGTTGATGCCATTACTTCACAGGGTATTACCAGGTTTGAATTGGAAGTGCAAACATTTAGGATCTAAGTGCCATAGGGTTTAAAGCAAATACCTTCCTAAGGTATACTTTTTACTCTTAATGTTTCTCATATACAATACGTTGGTCGGGCTAAGGCTCTTTCTAGATGTCCAAAATCTAAGCAGTTCCACAATCTGGGCATATTCATGATGAGTACCTTAATTCAAAGCTGTGCCTTGGTTGAAATGTTTTTTATTTATGTATTGTATTAATATGTTTGATTTAAAAATTCAACCCTTTATACTCAATAAAATATAAAATCATGAATAAAATTATCAATAGGTTCTTCACCTTCCACATTAAAACATACCCATATATAATTGTACACATATCCATTTCAACAAATATATTGCACACACTAGAAGTAATATATTGAAATGAAATCTTAAGAGCCAGGCCCTACAAGGGGAAGTACATTTTAGAATATAAGTCATCAGTGAATGTAGACCATCCGAATAGGCTTTAAAAAGCTCTAGTTTATATACATTCTCCCTGCATTCTTGGGTTCTCTATCGCAATACAAGTCTCTATATTTAGTTCTCTAAGGTTGAGTTCACATTTCGTTATAAATTCCCACAGGAATTGATCACCCTCCTGTTTGGGTACTTTGCATAAAGAGAAAAGAGAATTACTCTCCCCGTCTTAAAACTTTAAGTGAAGATTTAACTTATACCACTGAACCATGTTCTGCCATGAACCATCGCGATCAGTAGGGAAGGTGGAAGACCCATAGCCGAATGCCACAAAGTGCCTTCAAGTACATTTAAACAATTCCAGTTGTTTCAAAACATTCAAGATCGTACTTTATACTCCAGTAACTATTTTTGAAAAATGCAATGAAGGTTTGGAGGGAAAAGCTGTAGTGTTTGACAAATATTATTTTCATTTGGACGGTAAAGGCACTTATTTTACCATGCAATGTGTCTTTCACCAACTCTATTTTTTGTCCGCTATTACAAAACCTAGGTACATGATTTTTTTGACCGCCTCAATCTTGTTATTAATATATCATGTACATTCCTTAGGTTAAAGCTCCCTCTTAAAAGTGATCATTTTTGGCTTAATTTCCATGTTGTTGGCCTTTATGAATTCACTGAAATAATTCAAACTTCTTTGCAGACCTATGGGTGTCGAATCAAAGAGAATAATATCATCCAGATACCCTACAGGGGTGGAGCTTATTTAAGGAGGGAAAGAGGTTAGGCTTACATGATGCTTCCTCTGTATCAGCCATATATACATTACAAAGACATTGTGCTAAAATGCACCACTGTCTGTCCTGAATTTACGTTAATTTCTTCAGAGAGAGAACCTCCCACATCTAAATGAATTTGAAGGCTGTTATCTGTATAAAATAATAGGAGTATATTTAGTAAACATAGCAGGATCTTCGTCTCTTATCAGATTTTCCAAAAGGCGATTTCAGTCTACCTCATCAGATGCCGCAATCATATCATCAGTGGCTGTATACAAGGCTGAACCTTTATTTCTTATAGATTTTTGTTAACATAAACCAATACAGAAAAATGTGGGAAGTCCCCCATATGTTTCAGAAATCCCGTTTGGTACATACTTTGCCTTCTCACCTTTCAGCCCATATCCAGATCCTTCAGCACAAAGGAAGCAAGAATTTTACTAGAAGAATCAATCAAGGATATTGGTCTGTAATTCAAAGGCGAATTACGTTTGCCCTTTTTTTGTAAATAGGGCCAATTGGAGCTTTTCAGCACTACAAAGGCATTGTCATGGTGGAAGCTACCTCTGAAAATAGGTACCAGAAACGATTGGACCACAGCCGAATATCCGTTTCATAGGTTATATTTTCATACCATCTGGGCCGCATGCACTGGAGTTTTTTAAAAGGCTTAGGGCTGATTGTAGACATTTGATTTTCGCTCATCCCCGAGTAACGTCAGGTAGATCAAAACAAGAAAACACATTAGATCGATAGTACAATTTATGAAAATGAGCACACTATGCAGATTCAGGGATGCGATTAGCTTGAACACGAAACTGAGGCTTCTCATCATCCCCTGATGTCCTTTTTTAGCAATATTGTAATCATTCACATACTAGTTTTTATATAATTACTTATTTTGTACGGTTTAAGCCAATTTTTATATGCTAATTGTATACGTTTATTTAGTAAAGAGCATTCTTCTTACTTGATGTCCCTCTCACCATTTGCCCCAATTCGGATCTTATATTCCTTTTTCTGTTCCTTATATTGATATCAAACCAGTGTTTATGATTTCCAATTAAAGGATGTGCATTGCATTTGTTCTTGGATGTAATCAGGGTAATACTATTTCTGTCTAATTCAAATTCGCAGGCAAACATCTAAGAAACCTTTCTAGGTCTCCCCAATTCTCCCACAAATTGTTGGAACTATGATTCAAGTTTGAAGTATGGTAGAATGAGATCATTTCAGTCTATCCAGTGAATTATTTAAACACAGATTTCTACATCTTAGATCTTTCATTCTAGCTTCCCCCAAAGCAATGATTAAGTTCCAAAACTAAATTGACATGATCACTCTTCAAGGAATTAACTACTTCTAAGGACATTCCTTTCTCAAAAAGATTAACTGATCAAAAAATGAAGTCTATGGTTGAGTGTGAAAGGGATCAGGACCAAGTTGTTTGACTGGGACAATTTCCCCGTATATTCCCAAAACCCTCTTATAAGGTTCCATTTAGCCATAAAGTCAGACCAGTTGGTACCTCTAGATTTGCTCTTACTAATCTCTAAGGCTTGAGTATGATGAGAGGCCAAATTTAGAATTTTCTTTTTTTGATGGTGCAGGATTCCTTATTAACAGCTCTCTTTAGGGCAATTGTTGTTAGTACCTTTCCCCCAACCTGGATTTGAAAATGTAGCAGTGGAAAATCCTGCCCATTTCCCTGAACATAGTCCAAGGGTTGTACCGCATTCTATAAAAAGATGAAGGCTTCATAACCAGAGATCGATAACTTTCATCACTACCATTACTTGTACGATTGACTGAAACACCAAAAGCAGACTAGGTCCTTCCATAGGTCAACATTGTGCCATACTGAAAATTGACAATGTGTTAGTGAAGTGCTGGATACTACCTTTCTGGACTATATTCCTGTACAAAATAATGCATTTTCTCAACTGTGCATATGAAACATACTACTTGTGCTTTCAGGTAGTGAGTTATGCTAGAGCTCCCATTAGAGAAGACCATGTGAAATTTGCTAGAGCTCCCATTAGAGAAGACCATGTGAAATTTTCTTCATGTGGGTTCAGAGTATGATGAACAGGAGAGAAAATGTGTACATGTCTTGGCCCTGATTTCAATTACATTAGATTAAAGCCAGATTAGATGCCCCATCAAATGAAGCTGGCTAAGACTTCCATTGCACCCATAACAACCAATCCATTGAAGTAGGTTTGGCAATCTACTACAACACCTGATTTACGCTTGTACTGTAGTCTTTGAAGGACACCATGTTGCACATTGGATTTCTAATTTGATTGACTAAAAATATTTCTCAGCCTTTCAAAGGAAAGTGGTCCTTCTCTACAAGTAACAAGTACAGCTTTAGCAGCGCAGCATGTTCTACATTGAGAATTCGTATTCCCAATTCCCATACATATTTTTCGAGGGGATTGGGTCCTCCGACGTATTCCATATCTATGACATGTAATCACCACAGCTGTGCTGCTTCGGAAACTTTTTTCGGCGTCTGCGTCCTGCGTCGATGACGTTGATGCGCCGTCATCGAGGACCTCCTCCGACGTCCGACGTCATCCGATGTGATAAGTAGGACGCACGACGCCCGTAGCCTCAGTTCCATTTTTTCCGCGAACGTGCTGCTTCGTGATTCTCGGTTCACGCCTCGACTCTTTAGAGTTCTGTTCTTCTCGGTTCTTCGAACCTGTTAGTTTTGTGAAAATCCTTCGTGTGAAGAGGTCTTCTACTTCGTCTTCGACCCCGCGTCCGGGTTTCAAGAAGTGCGGGGAGTGTGGGTCCAAGATGTCGGTGACGGACTCGCACGACGCCTGCCTCTGGTGCCTCGGGGAGGCCCACGACACAGATGACTGTATCGACTGCCAGTCGCTCACGTCCAAAGAAGTTGTCGGTAGGTCGGGTGTCCAAGCCCAGGAAGTCGAAGTCTGCGGGGCTTTTGACGGATGATTCAAGGGGTGACTCTCCGCGTCATCGTCGGAAGTCTCGTGGGTCTCCTTCTAGGAGTCGGTCTTGCCACTCCTCAGCCTCTTCGAGGCATTCTCGGAAGCGCCGACACGGTCGTCTTCCAGGTCCTCTTCGGAGGACTCTGCCCGGCACGCCGCTTACCCCACCAGCTGTGCGACGCCGGAGGAATGGGCTTCCTTCGGGAAGACATTGCTGGCGATTCTTGAGTCGCAGGGTACTAAGCCGTCCGCGCCCCCGAGTGGGGTCGGTCGTGAGAGGTCGAGAGACACCGCTCGCAAGAGTGGTCGGCACGAGTCACGGGAGAGGTCCCGTTCGGACAAGGAGACTCGTTCTCGACGTACCCGTTCCAGGTCCCAGTCCTCGATGCATTCGAGACCGCATGCACCTGTGAGGTCTTCGAGGAAGACATCGACGTATGAGGCGTCGAGGGCGTTGACAGGCTTTCTCGAGGCTCTTGCTCCGAGGAGGTCGTCGAAGCCGTCGACGCTCAGGTCGTCGAGGGACACGCTCGGGGCTCCGGCTTCGAGGGCTGTGTCGACGCCGCCGATGCTGGAGGCGCTGCATCTGACGCCGACGCCGATTTCCTCGAAGCCGATCCTCTCGGCGCTGATGCCGGTTCTCTCGACGCCGGCGCCGATTCGCTCGACGCCTTTCGTGTCGGAGGTACCCCGTGGCACGGGAGAACCCCCTAGGAAGGCTCTGGTTAAGAGCAAGCACTCTCGGGTGCCTTCTTTTCGCCACCTGGACTATATTTCAGAGGCGGATGAGGATTCTGATGGCCTGGTTCCTAGTCGGGTTCCAGATGAAATTGTCTCGGGCCATAGTCAGTTTGACGATTTGAGACAGTCACTGCATGATGCCAGTGGACTGGACACCTCTCCGGAGGTGGAGTTTTGTAGGCCTGAGCCTGGCTCTCATGCCGATTCCTCGTACCGACGCCTTATGGCTAGGGTTTCTGAGTACTTGGGATGGTCTGCTCCCCCAGGGGAGTTTGTGCAGGATAATCTGACGGACATCCTTGATGTTGGTCCCCCAACTGATCCGGTACTGCCGTTCCATATGGCTTTACAGAGAAGGGTGGCGGCGGCTTGGACTGCTCCGGAGAGTCTCCCGGCGGTGGGCAGATCCTTGTCGCGAAAATACCGTCCAGCCAGTAGCGACCCCTGCTACTTGACCAGGCACCCCACTCCGGAGAGTTTGGTGGTGCAGGCGGCCACAGCCCCGGCAAAGCAGGCGTCGTACCCTACCATCCCTCCTGATGGGGACTACAAAAGTTTTGATGGCTGGGCGAAGAAAGTGTTTTCTTCTGGTGGTATGGCGCTTCAGGCGGCCAACTCCATTTGTGCCTTGTCTCGTTTCACACACACTCTGTGGAACTGTGTTGCGTTAGCGGCTGAACATATTCCCGAAGGGGACGAACGGGATGGTTTCCTTGCTATGGTCCAGGATGGTAAGGATGCCATGTGTGAGTCCGTTCAGTCGGGTTTGGATTTAGCTGAATGCGTCAGTAGGTCCATGGCGGCGAGCACCGTGATACGCAGGTTTGTGTGGTTGCGGAAGTCGGGGTTTGCTCCTGATGTGCAGTCTCGGCTCCTCAACATGCCCTTTGACGGTGAACACCTTTTTGGCATTAAGGCTGACGAGAGCCTTGAGAGGTTGCAGACCTCGAAAGCTGCAGCAAAGTCGTTGGGCGCTGCAGTTCGCCAACCTCCGCCTTTTCGTCCTAGGGGACAGCAGTGGAGGGGTGGTTCCTTTCGCTATTACTCGTCCTTCAGTAAAGCGAGAGGAGCTGGCAGTCAAAGAGGCCAACGCAGGGGTACCAGAGGTGGACGACCGGGCACCCGTGGTGCCAAGGCCGCTCGGGCAGTTGCCTCTTTGCCCTCCGGTAACGCCGCGGCCGCTCCCACTCAGTCATGAGGCCATATCCCATGGTTCGCCGGTTGGGGGAAGGCTGGCGCAGCATCTTGTAGAGTGGCAAGCCATTACTTCAGATGTGTGGGTTCTGGAGATCATAACCCACGGCTACTGTCTTCCCTTTCGGCACAGGCCTCGCGACAATCCACCGGGGAACCTCTCTTTGCAGAGTCCGGATCCGCTCCTTGCGCAGGAAATTCAAGCCCTGCTGGAGAAAGGCGCCATAGAACTGGTGCCTTTAGCGGAGAGGAACAAGGGATGGTATTCCCCTTATTTTTTGATTTCAAAGAAAGACGGGGGATTGAGACCCATCATGGACTTGCGCGGTTTGAACAAACTCCTCAGGAAGGACAAGTTCAAGATGGTTACTCTCTCTCAAGTCCTCCAGGCCCTTCAGCTTCAGGACTGGTTGGTGTCACTCGACCTCAAGGATGCTTACTTTCATGTGCCGATCCATCCCAAGCACAAGAAGTACCTGAGGTTCGCGGTTGGCGACTCGCACTTTCAGTTTCGGGTCCTGCCGTTCGGATTGACCTCCGCCCCGAGGGTTTTCACCAAGCTCATGGTGGTGGTGGCAGCGCATCTCAGGCAAGGGGGGATTCACGTCTACCGCTACCTGGACGATTGGTTGATCAGGGGGAGCTCTCCCGAGCAAGTCCTGGATCATCTGTCCGTTACCTGCCACTCCCTTCACAGGCTGGGCTTCTCCCTCAATTTAAAGAAGTCCCATTTGACGCCAACACAGCGGCTCCAGTACATCGGAGCAGTGCTCGACACTTCCCTGGGGCAGTGTTTTCCTCCCCAGGTGAGGGCTCTTCACATTCAGCAGATGGTGCACAAGTTTCAGCATGCCCAGATGCTCCCAGCGTTCGAGTTCTTGAGGTTGCTCGGCCTCATGGCATCCTGCATTCTTCTGGTGCCCGATGCTCGCCTGCGGATGAGATCTTTGCAGTGGGCGCTCAAGACGCAATGGTCGCAGTCCTCCGGCAGGATTTCGGACCCGGTTCAGGTGCCGCCCTCGGTCGCCCGGGACCTTCTGTGGTGGGCCGTCGAAGGCAACTTGATGAAGGGGGCTCCTTTTTGGCTTCCCTGGCCGGAGGTGACGATCGTGACGGATGCATCCCTCACAGGTTGGGGAGCTCATGCCAACGGGCTGACAGTCAGCGGTCGTTGGTCTCCGTCGGAGTCCAGACTCCATATCAATCTGTTGGAGCTGAGGGCCGTCAGGCTAGCCCTGAAGGCTTTTCTGCCGACTGTGCGAGGAAAGAGTGTCCTGATCCTGACGGACAACACAGTGGCCATGCACTACCTCAACAAAAAGGGGGGGCAGGGTCACTTCCTCTGTGCAGGGAGGCGATGCAGCTCGAGTTCTGGGCCATCCAGCAGGAAGTTTCGATCTCGGCAGTTCATCTGGCCGGAGACGAAAACGTGACGGCGGACGCTCTGAGCAGGCAGAGAACGATCTCTCACGAGTGGGAGTTGGCTCAGGAGATTCTCCTGGAGATCTTCGCCCTTTGGGGGACCCCTCAAGTGGATCTCTTCGCCTCCAGTGTCAACCGGAAGTGCGAAAGGTTTTCGCAGGAATTTCCTCCAAAAGGAGCCTTAGGAGACGCGTTCGTGGTGGAGTGGTCGTTCCCGCTGCTGTACGCGTTTCCTCCAGTCCCCATCATCCCGCAAGTGCTGCGGAGGTTACGGAAGTTCGGTTCCCGGATGATCCTCATTGCTCCGGCGTGGGCTCGGAGGACGTGGTACCCGGACCTTCTCGACTTGTCCATCTGCCCTCCGCATCGTCTTCCCTACCGAGACGATCTGCTCTCACGGGAGGGGGGTCAGGTTCTCCATCCAGAGGTCAGATCCCTCAACCTTCACGCTTGGCTTCTGAAAGGTTGAGGTATAAGGATTGGGACCTCCCTGAAGACGTGATGGAGGTGTTGCTTTCGGCCCGAAGGCCAGCAACAAAGTCTCTGTGCCGTTGGCGTAAGTTCTGCGACTGGTGCCGAGTTCAGAATGTGGATCCTTTTGCATGTGACATCCCCATGGTTCTGTCCTTTTTACTTTCTTTGGCCCACAGGGGCTTGCAAGTGGGTACCATTAAAGGTTACCTGGCGGCGCTGTCCATCTTTAAGCGCTCGTCTGAAGAGTGTTCTTACTTTAAAATCCCTTTAATTTCACAGTTTCTGAAAGTGCTCACTAATGTGTTCCCTCCGTCACCTTTCCTGGTGCCCGGTTGGGATTTAAACCTTGTTCTTAAGTTTCTTATGGGTGCTCCGTTTGAGCCTTTACATTCTTGCCCTTTGAGGCTGTTAACTCTGAAAACTGTGTTTTTAGTTGCGGTTACTTCCGCTCGCAGAGTGAGTGAGTTACAGGCACTTTCAGTTAAGCCACCCTTCACTGTATTTCACAAGGACAGGGTTGTCCTTAAAGTTCGTCCTTCTTTTCTTCCGAAGGTAGTGACGGAATTTCATTTGGCCCAGAAGGTTGTTCTTCCGGCATTCTATCCTCCTCCGCATCCTGGTAAGGAAGAGGAGAGGCTCCATAGGCTTGATCCTAGGAGAGCTTTAAGCTTTTATGTTTCATGCATGTCCCGGGTCAGAGTGGACGATCAACTCTTTATTGGTTACGCTGGAAAGCGTTTAGGGCAAGCTGTGACGAAACAGACTTTGTCTCGCTGGATTATTTTGGCCATCTCGGAGTGCTACCGCTTGGCGGGTAAGGACCCACCGGCTGGCTTGCGGGCCCATTGTACCAGGGGTATGGCTGCATCTACTGCCCTGCAGAGGGGTGTTCCTATCCGCAACATCTGTGATGCAGCCACCTGGGCTTCAGTACATACATTTGTACGTCACTATTCCCTCTATTCCATCCGAGCACAGGATCTGGCCTTTGGCAAGGCGGTCCTTTGCTCTGCTATTTGATTGGCTATTCTAAATTTTGATTCTAAATTCTTTCCCTCCTCCTTGCTCTGGTACTGCTTTGGGAGTCTGTCATAGATATGGAATACGTCGGAGGACCCAATCCCCTCGAAGAACAAGTTACTTTCTTACCTGGTAACGTTCTTTCGATGGGATGGTCCGACGACGTATTCCATATCGCTCCCGCCCTGCCTTCCCCGCTGCAGAATTTCTTTGCGATTGCAGCTTACGTTCCGCAAAGCTTTGTGTCTGACTGGCAGTTGGCTAGTGTCACACGCTCTGGGGGAAAAAACTACAACTGAGGCTACGGGCGTCGTGCGTCCTACTTATCACATCGGATGACGTCGGAGGAGGTCCTCGACAACGGCGCATCGACGTCATCGACGCAGGACGCAGACGCCGAAAAAAGTTTCCGAAGCAGCACAGCTGTGGTGATTACATGTCATAGATATGGAATACGTCGTCGGACCATCCCATCGAAAGAACGTTACCAGGTTAGAAAGTAACTTGTTCGTCTTGAAGCTTAGGTAGGTCACGCCCAGCCCCCATTTGTGCCACAGAGACACTGCTTTTCAAACAGTCAGTTCAAGCCTAGGTATTGTGGTGTTCCTGCAACCAGGTTATTGACATAAGATGTATTTTTTAAACGCTTTATTAAAACAAAGATGGTCAAAATTGTTAGGTAAATTCTGGCTGACTGTTGGAGTTGGTGTCCTTACAGTTCAAGTTTGGAATTTTTCATGCGTGTTCAACCCACAGCCAATCGGACCTCGTACGAATGCAGTAGTGGCATCCTGACTGCTGTCAAACTCTTCTGGCAAACCTTTGTTATTAGAGTAGCAGCTTATTTTTAACCCCTGAGGGCTTCTTAAAGAGGCAGGGAAAAGGTATCCCCTGTGACCAGCTCTTCAAATAAGAAATGTACCAGCCGGTTATCTCTGTACAAACAGGCAAATACTCCACCAACAAAAGAATATAAAATGTATATATTTAAAATCAAAATGTGTTTGTGGTGAGATTTGTGACTGTGTTGTTCTTTATCCAATTCCACGTAATTTCACCAATTTGCACCAAATTCTGCATAGTTACCTGTTGGGACCCTCCAGACATTAGTAGCTACATAGCATTCAGACAGCCCTCCCCGTTACCCGGATTCCAGCACAAGCCAACATTTGTTTGTGGGTTTGAGGCTTAGAGAAGCGTTGTTCCATATACAATTTCACATAGTTTCACCAATATGCACCAAATATTTCATAGTTACCGGACATTACTAGCTACATGACATTTGGCCACCCCAATCCTTTACCAAAATTTCTGCACCTTCACAAATGAGACGGTTGCCTGAAATCGGTGAAACATCAATGTGGTCGTAGAAGGACCAATCCCGGAACGAGGAAAAAGAAACTCGAGGTCCAGGCCCTAGGATGCACGGTTTCCAAGATATTTGCATTGCAATGCACCACAACAAACTGCACCACGCCAGGGTTAGGCGGCTGGTGGGGAGAGAGCACAGAAGGTCCTAGTATGCAGCAGCACACCAACTCTCGCCTCCCCCCAGCGTCTGCTCTGGGGTGTGCCAGCCAGCCACATGCGCCTATTCTCAGTGCAGTTTACTTCATGGTGCAAAGCACATCAAGCAATAAGCGAATCGGAACAGCGACCTACAGTATCAGTGTTATCATGTCTGTCTACAGAACCCGTTCGGAGAACGGGTACTTCTGCTAGTACCCGATAAAGAAACAGACGCATAGGGGTATGCCCATGCTTTCACCCACACGGTTCCACAGTTTTTTTCATCTCAGAAGTACCAGCAGATTAATGCCACAGGAAGAGGAACTATACGGTAAAAACATGTTTTTGCATGATTAGGTGCAAAGAAGTATTGATGCAAAAAGATATCAATTTTTGGAATTAAAATATATTTGTATTCACCTATAAATTGTTCCTGTTGGGATTGAGAATTACTTTTTTATTCCCTAAAAAAATATTGTACTGTAAATCATAGTAACAATCTCTTGAAAAATGTATCTGTAGTCTGACCTGTGACAGTCTGTCCTCTGGCTCCAGCTTGGGACCAAGGGTTGTGGTCCAGTGAATCCCTCATGCACTTATAGCCAGCACCACGCGTCAGTTAGCCCCCAAGACCCTCACTTTCATGATCCACAGGCAGGGGATTTTATCACATCTCCCAACGTTCATTGGAGCCCCACCAGGGCTAATGACAGGGTGCATGCTTAGAAAGTCCAAATAAGCCTGCCAGTGGCCCTCCCTGTGTGATCTCACAAAGGTGTATCATTACAGAGTAGGAAACTATTTGAACACCATGGCATTGGTGACTTCACGCAAACAGGTGAGAGGCGCATAATGGTAATTAGTTTAAGCTTGCAGTACATCAAGTAATACTTGGGGGGGTCTCAATAGCCCATTTAATAGCTAAACATTCCAACACTGCATAGTTTATTTCTTGTTTGAAGATCATTCCAACTGATATATAGAATGGGCTGTTTAAACCTGTTACATTCTTTGGAAAGGGCAGCCACATGAGCCATCTATTTGTAAGATGGATTTTTGGTAAAGTCCAGAATCTTAAGAATCTTAAGAGCAAGGTTTTCAATCTCGTGAAGACCTCTTTTGATGTGGTAGTCCATTATCTTCTTATGTTGAGAATCTTTGAGCTGGTCTGTCAGGGGCCCTGCATTTGTTGAGAAATCCAGGATGAATTGTCAGTGTTGTGGATGGTGTTCAGAAGAGGAACTTTCCAGGATTGCTTCTACTGGTCTCCTGAGGTTGCACGTTCCCTTTTCTCACCCTGAACCTATGAGACTTCACAGAGGGAAAAACTAGTTGGCACTTTTTTGGGTTGGCTTGAGACCTACTTTTTTTAGGGTTTTGGTTACTAGATTCGAGTGGTGCATTTGTTCTACCCAGGGAATGCTGTAAATGATGATTTAATGGAGAAACACCACATCATATTATTGATGGTGCAGAAGGACCTAGCCTGTAATGCTCTGAAATGTTGCAAGGACTCCATGAGCCCTAAGGCATATGACAATGAAATCGAAAAGACCTGCAGCTGTTGAAATAGCCTTTTGAACTGTCTTCTGGAGCAGGGGGAATGTTGCAATCGCCCATGGTCAAGTCTGGGGTAAAGATGCGTTTAGCCGACCCAGCTCTTTCAGTCATCTGATATATACAGGGATATGTTAGGCATCGAACTTGGACCAAGTCTATGCAGAACCTCCATGTACTGTCTGGCTTGGCAACCAACATGATGGATGATGACCAGTAAATCTGGAAGGGCTTGATGACTCTGAGCTTCAACATGTTTTCCACTTCAGAGAGTGCTGCGTGCCAGCAAGCTTTTGTCAAGTGGTAGGTCTTCATTGGCCAGATTTTCTCAGAAGAGTTTCACTGTGGTAAACCAATTTGGTCACCTTTCCAGACTAATCCAGAAACGGATTTCTCAGAAGTGATCAAGAAAGTCTTGCATGTCATTACCCTAAGGAATCTTGAGGTCTTGAAGAATCATCTTCCTTAAATTGATGGTTAGGTCATCAGTGGTGTATAAACATCTGTGCTTGCCATAACTGCTGGATCTTTCAGGTCTCTCCATGCCCTCAGCCCATTGATATGATGCACCTCAGAGGTCTTCTGGTGATCCTCTTGCTAGACTTGATAATTCATGTCGATAAGCACTTCTGTGATTCGATACGGGCCATACCTCTTCACCAGGAGCTTTTTCTCATATGTGGGGAATATCAATAAGACCTGATTGCACTTTTGAAATTGTCTTATTGGGCTTGACAGTTCTAGAATGGCTCCTGTTATTCTCGGCTATCATGAAAATGTTGGTTAACAAACGTTCTCACCAATCCCATGTATTCTCACATAGCTAGAACAAATTGAGGGATATTCTGACCGGTCTCCTTTTAAGCTTATCATGGGTCCCTCTCGGCTTGTGTCCATACACCGGTTCAAAGAGGAAGAAAACCTATTGGGGCCTGTGGTTCTTCCTTACAGCAAACGGGGCCCATGAGAGGAGATGGTCCCAGTTTGGCATCCTTATCTACTAACTTCCGCAAGAGGTTCTACAAGAGGTTCTACAAATTCTGACTAAATCCCTTGTCTAAGAGCTTGATGTCTCTAAATGCAATATGTCTTCCAACATCAATTTAGGCATGACCATTAACCTTTTTTTAAAACTATAATCATGTCCTTTGAGAAGCCCACCCGAAAAGAATAGGAAACTTAATGTTAGATAATCTGTTGGGTCATGTTTTTTCTTTGGGGGAAAAATCTCTGAATACCATATAGTATATTCCAAAATTACATAAAATGTACCTGTTCCCTGCTTTGGAAGGACTGGGGGGGGGGACTCATAATCTCCACGACTAACCTGGAAACTAGCATATAAAAAATGGCTGTGGATTGTAAGGGGGTTCACCTTACATCGATTACAGAAATATTTTTTACAAATAGTACATTCATCACAAATTTCTTGACCTGATTGTCTATGCCAGGCCAGAAAAACATCAAAAGTCTTGGGTCTCTGCTACACCTTGATGGCCTTCTGTCATGTGTGAATGTGCCTGCTCTAACAGTATTCCTAAATCGAAATGGTACCAAGAGCTGGTATTGGGTTTGGCCATCCCCTTGACATTATTCTCAGCTCCGTAGAGCAAACTTCACTTTTCCAC
The DNA here is from genome assembly GCF_040938575.1 of Ambystoma mexicanum. Classification (NCBI taxonomy): domain Eukaryota; kingdom Metazoa; phylum Chordata; class Amphibia; order Caudata; family Ambystomatidae; genus Ambystoma; species Ambystoma mexicanum. The sequence goes on from NC_090928.1 coordinate 994,949,312, forward strand.
AAAATGTGGCTCCTTCCTACCCAGGCCCTCTTCCACTGCAATTGTTTCATGAATAGGCAGACCAAAGAGATCTTTCTCTGTGCTATAGCAAATTCAGATGCCTTCTGGGTCTATCTTTGTGTTAGACTCCACCTGGGGGTGGATTGACCCATGTACTTCACACCCGAGGCTCTTGGTCAGTGCTATGACATTCACAATGGTGATTTAAAGAAAGTGTTGCAGACTAATTGGGGCACTGGAACCCCTCCTGCACTCTTAAATATGTCAAAGCCATGGTTGTACAGTAGGAACTTTAACACGCCACAGTAATCTTCATTCACTCCATCAGTCTCAACATCTAGATCATACTTCACTGCCAATCGGCCTGAACAAGTGGTCTTTCAGACCAGTAGATAATGCCCAGCCACTAACCAAATATTCACACTATCTATTTGCCTGGAAGGGGGAGATTCACCCTCCTGCATGTCCTTACCACCTCTAATATTGTGACTTGTGGGCATATTGGGGTATCCTATCGATCCGTGCTGAGCCAATATCTGTCAGCATTTGTTATGAAGGTGAGTAGCACTACACAAAGCCTTGACACAAATGTATATTTGAACAGATTTATTAAGTATCTTCACAGGATTGTGCCAAAACATGTAAATTTAACTCAAAACTACAGTAACAGGATGGCCTCTCCTTGGTTTAAGAAGGTTTAGTCTTAAGCTTGCAAGTCAAAGTCTGAGGATCCTCTCTGGATAGACGATCAGTGTTAGTCACTCACAGGCCAGGGGATTCTGAGTGTCCCTAAACTTCTTTCTGGTCTCCTTTCTCTGTGGTCTCTGGGCCTCTTCTTCTCTGACAAGACCCACTAGTTCTTGAGCCTTGGGTCCACCTTACCCTGCACACTACGTTTGCAAGAAAGCAAAGGCGGGGGCTAGGTAGAACCTAGTGGAGGCCCCCGAGTATCCATCAGGAAGCTGACACCTTGAGTTTGCTTACTTGAATTCTCCACTTCCCTGTCACGTCTTTGTTCTGGGATCATGGCTTTGTCTCCTATATGTTGACCCCCTTGTTCTCCTCATTGGGTCACAATGGTCATCTTGTCGATAAAGGAACCTTTTCTACATTGCATGTCCTCTCCCTTGCCCATCCTGCACCTACTTGATGCTTCGCCACAAGCCTAGAAATCCTCAACTCCCAGGATCACCCAGATCTATTCTCTGGTTCATCGTTCCTAGTAGATGGTAGGAGTCAACTGTCTGTATATAATAACCCAGTGGTTGGGTTAGGGTGGAGGTTCTGTACAAGGTAAGAGAGAGTGGGGGTGCCATAGGCCCCACAAAATCTTACATAAAAACCATTTAATGCCCTCTGAGACTGGGTATGATTGTTGAGCTGGCTGTGGCATGGCTCACAGCCCCTGTGACATCCAAATCCATGACCCCTCCCCACCCCCAGGTCCAGCCAGGGTACATCATCACAGGCTCAAACGTCAAAGCTTGACAAGGGATTTATGCCATGGTGGATAGCAATTCAGCTTGTCGTTGATAAACTTGTATCTGACGTGAAGACAAAAAAATATGACCTTGGGGCAAGATTATGAAGTAACAACATGCAGATACATGACCTTCCAGAGTCCATCTTGATCTCAAACATGGAGCGATTTAACAAACAATTCCTCAAGGAATTATGTTTTTCAAATAGTCCAGTCTATTTTGTTTCTTCTAAAATCGGAGAAAGTATATTAAGCGTGTAGCAGTTTCTGCCCTACATTAGTTCTCCATGGGTTGTGTTTAGCCGTTTAAGATATTGCTGGACTATACACATTTCAGAATGTCATTTATCTGTTCTACTACTGCACCAGCACTAAACTAATGTATTACCAGCACTACACCTTCGCCTGTGGTACGATGTACTGCTATCTGGGGCAGTTTGGTGGTTTGTTCTTATCTGTAGTTTCTTGCAGAGATGGTATGTATCAGAGCAGGTTATACTTTTTATTTTTATTTAAGCTGAAGGTTGGTTGGGCACAGATTTGGCTATCCCTGGTCTCCCTGTCGATTGCCTATGTTCTCATGTATTCAGGAGCATGTTGTTGGTCTCCTGCAGCTCTTTGGTGAATAGTCTTTCTGCAACATTTGGATTTGCATTGTGGGTGAGGGTGAAGCAAGGCTTATTGGTTGTCTGTTAAAATGGTCACAACACACTGGTTCTTTGTCGTGGACGTGTTTGCTAGGGGGCTAAATCTCCTTTACATTTATCACAAATATGGATAAAGGAGCATGTGGTCATTTTGTGGCTCTCAAAATCTTAGGTTGCAATTTTTAGGGCCTAAATAATGTTGTCATGGCTGGGATGATTCTACTTGGCCTAAATATGCATTTCAATGATTAAGAAGATGCACCTTAGAGGCCCCATGATTGGCACCTTTTATAAGAGGTGGTGGAGCAGGCCTACTCTCCAAACACGAGGGGAATGATGGCCTTAATATATACATTTCCGAGATTTCATCCTGAAGCCGTGGACCCTGTTGGGGGGCCGATGGGCATTTGCCATACATCTCCATACAGATTGACATTGGTTAGCTCTTTATGTAATGACACAATCCTTACGTCTTCACTGTTTTAGCAGAGAAATGCCATAGATATAATGACACTCAAATTGTATGGTATCATAGATAGAAGGCCTCATATGGCGACAGTATGATAGAGTTTTCAGATGTTATTTCCAGAGCAGATTGATGCTTGGCAGATCTACCATTCAGCTTTGAGAAAGTAGTCTTTCTACTCCACTGTCCAAAATATGCATTCAAGAGTCAATCTATCCCTTATCCTAATAACACAATGCTCGACAGACTTATGATACTTTCCGGTCAAATTAGAACTCAAACTAGGTAGAGTGCTTGTGGCCCTGCTCCTTAAAGGTTCAAAGCTGTGTGAACATTGCCTTTCAAAGTGTGGTCACGTCACACGTTATATAATACTTTGAGATGAGTACAGGTTCAATGGCACATGCAGCTACACTGTGGGAGCTGGTGAAATATAGATCTGAGGGATCTGTTTGAGGGTGGAAAATGGGACCTTCAGTCTGGAATCCTCAGTTAGAGCACTAAAAATGAATGTCTCCATTACTTTACTTTTACTTTAATATATTTGTATTGCGCAGCAATGGAGCCGGAGGCATAATGGTTGGATTACACAGAACAGACACATAAACAAATAGGTAAAAAAATCAGAACCAAAGGGGCGTCGACAAGCAGGGCAGGGAGAAAAATGTAGGCAAACAGCCAGATCTTTAGCTTTTTCTTGAAAGGCTCGAGTTGCCGTTCGAGCCTTAGGTCCAGCGGGAGGCTGTTCCAAGCACCAGGGGCCGCCACTACAAAGGCTCCCTTTTCTGCATTTTTTGATCTGCTTCTGGGGATGGTCAGCATTTTAAACTTGTTAGATGTGAGCGTTCTGGAAGGGTTCTTAAACATTATCAGATCACTCCGGTAATGCAGCATGGTCCTCAGAAGGCACTTAAAGATGATCGTAAGGAGGCGAAAGCGAATTCACGCCTCCACAGGGAGCCAGTGCAGGGCTCTTCTTGCTGCTGAGATGTAATAACATCTCACTAGGCCCATAACCACCCTAACGGCCCCATTTTGGAACAACTGGAGTCGATTGGTATCAGCTTTACTAATGCCAGACAGAAGACTACAACAATAGTCCATTTTAGCGCCTATTATGGATCTCGCTAGGGTTTCAGCATTGGCTTGGCAGATGAGAGGACGCACATGGGCGAAGAGTCTAAAATAGTAGACTGCTCCAGACATCACACTCCCCACACGGGCTTTCATAGAAAGATGCTGATCTAAAATAACCCCAGGGGATTTCACCTTCTTGAGTGTGTTAATATTCACATTGCCTAGTTGTAAACTCCCGTAGGCAGGATCCTGCTTGGCGAGTGTGCTAGGGGACCCTACAATCGTAAGCTTGGTCTTTGACCTAGTAAAGGCTACACCGTTCGCAGCCATCCAGTTGTCCATGCATGTATAGGCTTTATTCAGCCTGACTTCATCTGATGAGTGGGACCCTTCCAGTGGTATGATACACTGGGTATCGTCTGCAAAATTTGTGAACCAGATCCTTTCCTGTTCCAGCATGGCAAAGAACGGGGCAGTAAATATGTTACAGAAGCAAGTGGATAAACTGGCTCCCTGTGGAACTCCACATTCAGTCGGTATAGCAGCCGCTTCTGCAGTTTCTGAACAGACGCAGCTTAACCTGTTGTGGAGAAATGATGCAACCCAGCGGGAAGCTGCGGGTGAGAAGAAGGCCACTTCTTCGAGCCTGGAGACCAACAAAGTGTTGTCTACCAGGTCAAAACCAGCGGAAAGATCTAAAAGCATAAGCATAGAGGCCAAGCCTTTGTCAGTTCATGAGAAAAGCCTCGATTTAAGTTCCACCAAAGCCGTCTCGGTGCTGTGACCGGCTCTGAAGCCTGATTGTCGACAGTTAAGGATAGGCGAATTGTTGAGATGAAGGGCTACCAATTTATAGGCAACCGTGTGCAATATTTTCAACAAAAAGCAGTATTAATGATGGGCCTGTAGTTCAGTGGATCTTCCTTAGATAGGTCAGGTGTTTTATTAATAACAGAGTCACCCAAGACCGTTTGAGATCATCAGGCACGATGCCCTCTCTAAATGATGCATTAACAAACTGGAAATTAGCATCCAGAAGAGGGGGATGACAAGTTTTAATAATGACGGCAGAGTACGGGTTCCCTTTACAGCTGGTAGTCTTGAGGTGAACAACCACTTCCGCCAGCTCCTCCAAAGAAATCGGGGAGAAGGGGAATTCGGGAACAGTGGGGCATTGTGTAAATTCCTTGCGGCCAGCAAGGATGGTCTCCTTGGCGGCAGCGCGTTTTTTACTAAGGATGTTAGCCTTGATGCCCTCAAGCTTCGCACCCATCGCATCCTGGGTCCCTTGACACCACGCTGAGTCTTTCACCACTGCGCCCATATCGGGGGCTGTGGTAGACTCTAGTTCCTTGAGGATTTTTAAGAGTTCTTTCATCTCTGATTTGGCAGAGACACTCCTGTCATTGAAGGAATTCTTTTGTGCTTCCAGTAGAGCGGTTTTGTATGCTTTAACAGCCACTTTATATGCAGAGAGGAGGCTGGAGATAGGATTCCCTTTCCAACCATAATAAAGCTTAAGCATACAAGATTTAAGCCTGCGGAGAGCAGGCGTAAACCAGGGCTTGTTTTTGGGCAGCACTATGCTGTTCTTCATTTCTTCCGGGGCCAGAAAATGTGTGATGTCGGTAACAGTGGTAATAAGGGCCTTCGACATGCTCTGTACTGAACATGAAGTAGGGAAGTTGTTAACATCACTCAGCAGTGGGTTCATGTTTTACATTGTGAGAGAGTGTGGGCTTCTGCCCTTGTTAGCGAGCACATCTTTAAACTGTATCAGCTGAATGTAAAATTATATTTCTATGGCATTCTTATTATGCAAATAATTTGTATGTATATATTTGTGCACAGAAAAGTTGCATGTCAGTGATTCATATATCCAAGCATCCAATATTTAGAGATGGAAATAGAATATTTCGGTGAAAGTTTCAGAGAGTAAAAAAGTAAAAATCTGTCTCACACATATCGCCTAGATGAGACTAGCATCATTTGATTCACCTGAGTGAGCGCAATGTGCCGAACCAATTAGTAAGTTAATCACATGCATGGAACATAATGTTTTAGAAAATCACAATCGTTTAACATCAAAAATGTGCAAGATGGCAACCCCTGAAATGGGAGGGAAACTGGGTTAGATATGTTACTCCCAGTGGACTGCTTTCTTCCTTAATATGCCCAATGATTACAAAGGGGATGGTTTAGTGAGATATCCCTTTTGGAATACAGTCCAATCACATAGACTGACCAATTAACATACAGAAATAATACACAACTCTAAAGGAAGTGGTCTTTAACCTATAAAAGTCCAAACCCTGGATTTCAAGGGACTAACCAAGTGGAAAGGGAGACTGACTGGAAGAAGGGTAGAAAAAGAAGAATTAACAACAACAGAAAGGAGAATGGTGTAGCTTGCTTTCCTTTACATTCATTTTGGATTGCTTGCAAACGACTGTGGGAGATGTGTATATGGAGTTCAATCCCAGGCCTTGCTCAGTGGAAAAGTAGATAGGCCAACACAGAAGGAAAGAAACCCGATGGTGCTGACCCATCTTTCTGACTGATGCCCATCTGCTACTAAAGGGGGAGACTTGAACCAGTCCTTGAGAGTGTACCCACTTGTTCTATGGGAGTATAATGCCAAGGGAAAATATAATTTTGGAGACTGGTGTACTCTAAAGGGTAATTATTAAATCCCACCCCTCTTATTTGTGAAAGTACTGAGGGGGCTATATCAATTGACTGTACATCCTGGAAAATGTGTAAATATTTCAGAATTCGAATTGCCTCTGGAAACTTAAGTTGCAGATGGGGGGGCAAATAATATCTCACGTTGCATATGCCTAAGAAAATAATGTAACTGAAGTAATTCCCTGGTTATATCACCAAGCAGAGTCATGTTACTGGTTATGAACCACTCAAGAAAAAGGAGAAAGGATTTTTAACTGCCACCCGTTTTTCCAACTTCAAGTTGCCCATTGCAAAACGACAAAATGTGCATTTCATACACGTTAATGAAAAGGAAACTCAATTGAAGGTAATCTAGCAAACATTCACAGAAATAGACATTTTTCTTTTTGCAAGCAGTGTACACACATGAATGTCAAGTAGCCTGCCTTTAAATTGAGTTTTCTAAAGTGCTGTTTGAAACACTGACATATCCATTGTGAAAAAAGAGGCATTTATTTTTAATAAATACAAAATAGAGAGTGTTAGATAGGCCGGGGATTTTCTGATTTAATTTATTCTGAAGCCTTATCAATGTTTTATTCCTGGTGAATGTGCATGCAGGGTACATCTAATGTACATATGGGAACATGAGTCCTTTCATAAAAGTATATATTGAAGTTAGGTGCAGCATTGACAATTGAATTGACCAGTGTTTTTTGATCATTCATCATTGTAGTAACCGTTGATATCGGATTTCATAATGAATGCTACTAATGTATAATGTGTTTATATTTTAAATCGATTTGATTTTGTTTCTATTTTTTAAATAAATAGACCTTCTGTGCAACCCAGGGTGTTTCTTGTCCCAACAGGGAAGGTAGTATGTAGGGAATCAATACTGCTAAACTGGCAGGTCCCAGGTTCATAAAAATAACATGTTTACTTTGTTAAATAAAAAATTGTGCATGCCTGATTTGGGGTGGGTGGAAAATTCCCTCAAACTAGATATCTCCCAATTTAAATAATTCTACAGTATTCACTATGTATAAGAGGACAGCCTTAAAAAAGCATCAGATGGTGCAAAAAAACTTGCTGGCAACAACAACATACTGTTATGAATCGCTGCCAAATTAAAAACTAATTTCATGCACAGTAAAATGTCTCAAATTTGGACACCCATCCCGACTGATAAAACTCAATCACACTTGTGAACTTGTTTCATTATAAACATAAGGTGAACTGTCTCATTGATGATACAGGTGTGCAGCTGCCAACATTGATGGATGGACACTGGACAGATAGATTAAATATGGTGAACAGCAGCCAGTCACTCCCTCACCAGCTTTGTTCTATTAATCTATAACGCCATTGTGTGAAGTTGTTGTCCAATTAGTGTTTTGTCTGTAATGGTGTAGGGTCTTCATTTTGCTTTTAAAAACTGGTCCGTCAAGATCGAAATTCCACCCTCTTTTTTGTTAATACATTCATTGGTAGAAGGTTTGCTTCAATATCTAGGATTTTTCTGCAGTTGTGGCGACCACAGCTATACTACATGCCATGTGGTCTTCAATAAAAGGAAGGAAATCAAGCATACATTTGCATTAAGTATGATCTCCAAATCTGGAAAATTAACTCTGGTACTTCCATCATCTAGCATCCTGACAAAGGTATGATTACTCCCTTCTGGTCTGGATCTAGGTAGCAGGGGCATTCACGTTCTACTTTGAAGCTATGGCAGATATCACAATGCAGCAGTTGGCATTTCAAGTGTGTATTTCTTGTTCAAAACATTGGCATTTTCCATAAATTACTTTTCATATAAATTGAAATCATTCAGATGTAAACATTAGAAGGACTAGCATTCACTCAGATTCGTAGTGGATGGTTTTCACAGAGAACTGTTTTACTGTTTGTGGCCAATTAATAAAACATGTTTTACTTGTATAAATGTTACAGCTGAAATCTGTGCTCATTGCTTTTCACTTTCATTTCCAGTGTTGCACTAATGAACCACAGTTGTTGTCCGAATGTGATTGTGACGTACAAGGGGACGCTGGCTGAAGTCAGAGCTGTCCAGGAGATTTCAAATGGTGATGAGGTAATTACAACTTCTTGAGAAGGTTGATGTAGATGGTATCTCACTGACCCAGCCCAGTGAGATTTGAACTCGCCATCATAAGAGTTGGTTACTCAATCAAATTGAACCCCCTTTTATATTGTTTCAAGAAATGAAATAACCCATAATTGACCTTATAACAAGAGGCCTTGTGTGATATTTTAGCAATCTAAGGGGTCGTGAAACTAGCTGGGTTTAAACATATATTAAAAAAAATGCTTACCTCGCTTTACCTTTTGAGTGGATGAGATGACCCATGTAAGTATGGGGAAAGATATAAAAGAATTGTGGACTCTACCTTCAAATATCGGGTGTTAAAAGAGCAAATCAATATCTCTTGTAGACAGAGTTCATCAGCTCACTACATGGCCCTCAAACATTCGATGGACTTTGAAAAATGTATTGATTTTCCTGTAATAAAGTTAAAAAAAATGTTGTTTGTGAAATTAAACGTAGGTATTTTAGTGCTTTTTAAATTTACAAAACAATGGGAAAATATAAATCGGCTTGATTCCCTCTTTGTGTCCATTAGGATGAAGATGAATTTCTTAATTGCATTTTATGTTTTTATGACCCTTATACCAACATCCTAGAAGATATGTGGCTAAATTGAATGGACACGAAATGAGAAACACAATTGTGCTACTTAAACAATGTGACCAAGAAGACACTTTAAATGCTTCAGTGACCTTTCTAATGAAAGCGCGGTCGATAAAGAACGTTTTTTTATTATTACGTTGACAAGTATTATTTTATACATATGTATGTGATTTATTAATGTTGATTTTAGGGTGGTGAAATGTATATTTTTGTATTACAGCTAAGAAATGATAATGTATTTGTAATTAGTAATGTTTTATGGCTGCTTTATTGATGTAATGTTGCAATACAGCAAATGAAATGAGTATTGTAGGTGATCGGGGAAGGGGAAGCAAATGAAGTCTAGATGAGGGAGGATCTCTGAGGCTAAAGTGCTCCTTTAAAAGAGGGTAGTTCCAAAGTGTGAGAGAAATTTGGGAAATATTGGGTGTACATAAATGTGCACATAGACGCATCAAAGATAACCACTTACCATGCAGTTGTCCCACAAAAAGTTAAACATACAAGGAATGGCACTTGCTTAGTGTAGTATCTTTGTGCTTATAAAATGCGATTGTCCTGTTATTTATAAAGCACTTCATGTAGGGATTTTGCAAGCTTCAAAGCGAAGCCGAGATGGATACACAAATGGGATTATAATGAAGATGAAGCAAAATTACAACATTCACACTGTGCTGGTGATCCTTGGCTGGCCTGTTTGATTCTTCTAACTTGTTTTTCAAACTCAGGAAGTGAGTGACAATCCTGGAGCACCCAACAATTCATTAACACGTAACCAGCTAGAATGGCTGTAAGCACAGTTCTACATAGCCTTCTCTCACTGCATTATTCTAGTGGTGGCAGTAAGTGCTTGCTTTGAAATTAAACAGAGTGAAATACTTTTTAGGATGCAGGGGGTTAGTTGACATTTTTTAATGTCTTTGGCTTTTTATGTCAACGACTATGACATTTTCTTGGGCAAGGGTACAGCCACCTTTGAAATTTCATTGGAGAAGTAATTTGTATTGGACAGTGTGGTGGAAAACAGATGTAGGACTCGCATCCCCAGAGAGGATAGCAATACTGCAGGGTTAACAAGACAAGAAAAACATACATACGCCAGCATGGCGTCTGGCATGGATTCACATGCTCATGAATATACCGCGTCTTCCGGCTCGGAATCCTTGGTAAAAGAAAAAAGTTTCACTTTCACTTTAAAACTGTATTTCTCCTCTAAACCAATCACTGACCTCTGGGTCTTACTACCCCACCCAATGGCAGTCCTCTCCCTATGTCCCGCCTCGGGTAGCCATCTTCAGTTTTTTAACGCACGCTTCAGTGTTGGGAGTCCTCGAGTTGCTCTCTGAGCTATTTGTATGTTTTTTCATGAAAGATTTGATTTTTCCACCAGAGCCTGTGTGCTCTTTCCTCATCGGCCGGCAACGGGGATCCTTTGTCGGTGAAGTTTTGCGCCCCTCTAGGGTGAAGATTCGTCAAAGCTTCCAAGAAGGCCACCTTGGGCCTACCTCACTCCCTCTGACCATGACAGAGGTGAAAATGAAGGGAAGGACCCTCTTCAGGCCCTCCACCAAATGCGGGCTACGGAACGTCTTTGTGGAGGGCAAACAGCTTCAATGGCTTTACTATCTGTCCCCGGACCACATGCAGGGGTAGTTGCGAGATATGCCTGGGCTTCTCGAAGAAGACGATGAAAGACAGGCACAGCAGGCTGGCGGCATGGCTCAATTCGAACAAAACCTCTGCCCCGTGCTCCGAGCAGGGTCATGCCTCGCCCAGGACCGGCTGGTCCAAAGAGCGGTCTACTTCTGGGAAGAGGTCAAAATCCATTGAGGTCGCCCCATCCGTGGGGTCCAAGATAAGGCCAACAACCGCAATTCCGATTCCACCGGGTTTGCCGCTGATGCGGGTCCCAGCTTGGATAGGCTGCGATCACTATCGCCGTGCACCTCTGGAGCCACACTCCATCGAGCTCCTCTTCTCAGATAGACCCAGGACAGAGGATTAGAAGAAGGATTTGCAGCCCAAGCAGGCTCAACCGTTGCAGCCGAAAATCCTTGTCGACCACTTTGACGACACTTGCTGCGACAACCACGGCAGAGGTAGGTGCCAATCTAACAAGGGTGGCTACTCTGGCCCGAAGGGTATCCCTGCCTCCAAGGCGTGACACTACCGGCGAAGCGGCAACGAAGGCTGCAAGCACCCCTGGGGGGGTTAAGGCACCGGGCCGGATCCTGGTTCAAAACCCTCAGGGAGGAAAAAGGAGGGGCGTGGAGGACCCAAAACAGCCCTCCAAGGTTGTGTTCAACTGATGGACATCTCATCCACGGGCCACGACGACCAAGAGTCCATCCATGCGGTCCACAAGGACGACGACGGCGCAGGGCCTACCATTCCATTGTTCCTTTCGCAGCTAAGGGACTTATCCATGGACATCCTGTCGACTCTCCACACCCTGCTGACATAGATCCAGCAGAGATTGCCCCCAGCACTGACACCTGTGGTGCCGCAGGCCCCTGACTGGCCTCTGCGTAAGAAGAGAATGCGTCACCCGATGCCTCCACATCAGCCTCCTCCACCACGTCGGGCTCTGACTCCACTAGCGGACCCTGACACAGGCACTGATACAGACATGGCCATGACAGCCACAGGAACCGACCAAGCTGAGGACTTTTTCCCGACAGACGATGAATCACCACACCTGGACGCCCCTCATAGAGTCTCTCCACCAGACGAGGTGGGATCATTCGACTCAATGATCTCCAGTGCCTCTGAGCTGTTCCAGCTGGTGCCCAAGGAAACCAGGAAAGAGGGCTTCTTTTATCGGCGACAAGATTCCAAGAGGAAGACGATCATGGCCGTGCCCTTTCTGGATGACATTTGGGAGGAAGGCCTAGCCCTCAATAAGAACCCGTGCACGGCTCCAACCAAGCAAGACAGGTTGGAGAAGAAATATAGGGTGCCAGACTCTGCGGCCAAGTGCTTTAGGTTGCAGCTGTCGCCGGACTCTAGTGTCGGCTGCCGCAAGGAAACGTTCGGCTAACCCGGCTTCATCATCATCAGTTCCCCCGGGCAACGAGTGGAAGAAGTTGGACGAAATGGGCAAGATAGTCATGTACACGGCGGCATCCACGATCAAGGCGACTAATGCTCTGGCATTCTTGGCCCGATACCAGGAGCTTTGGTACAAGCTGGGCCCGATCCTAGAATTCCTGTGCAACGACAAAAAAACAGAAGCTCTCTAACCTCTTTCAAGAAGGGGAGGTGGCTTCAGAGCATGCCATTACAGTGGAAGTGGACATCGGCAGCACAGGTTTCCGGCAGATGAGATACGGAATCTGCCTTCGTCGGCAGGGAGGGTTGAAGGCCACAAACGTTCATCAGGACGTTCCTGCAACGGTGCTGGATATGCCTTTCGACAGGGAAAATCTATTCGGGAAGGCGGTCGACAAATCCCTTCAAGCCATAAAAACAGATACAGAGATGGCACGTTCCCTTGGAGCTCTTCAACAGCATCGCTTGTCTTCTTTTCGCTCCGCCAATGGTAAATCGAGCAGATCATCCAAGGGATTCTCCTCATCACACAGACAACTTCCCCGATCTTTCACGCAGGAAGCCTGCAGAGGTCGCTCCCAGACGTACAGTAGCGGAGGTCAGCATCGCTATCGTCCACAGGGCAGGGCGCTGGCGCCCAAGCAAGTCTGTACCGGCCAAGACGTCATGCCCCCACTCGCGCACCCTGGTGGGAGGCCGGCTGACGAGGTTCGTCAGCGAGTGGAGAAAGATCACCACTGACAGATCGGTGCTGGACGCTCTTGCCCAGGGACACACCTTGGAGTTCCAACGCAGGTGCCCACATATTCCACTGGTTACCCGTCAGGAGTTTCACATCCCTCAGCTTCTGGAAGAAGTGCGAGCCATGTTACGGAAAGGGGCGATAGAGCTCGTTCCTCAATGACTCAGGTGCTCCACAGTCTATTCCAGATACTTCTGGTAGGAAAGAAGACAGGGGGGGGGGCATCCTGGACTGGCACAAGTACCTGCAGTCCCAGAAATTCAGGATGGTCACGCTGCAGCACGTGCTCGGCCAACTAGAAGAAGAGGATTTCTTGGATGTCGTTTGACCTAGAGGGTGTGTGTACTTCCATGTCCCCATCCACAGGAAACACTGAAAGTTCTTACGGTTTGTGGTGCAAGGCCAGCACTACCATTTCAAGGCCCTACCATTTGGCTTGAAATCCGCCCCAAGAGTGTTTATGAAATCCCTGACTCCGATGGCGGCCCATCTGCGTCCGCAGGGCATACACATATACCCATACCTGGACTATTGGCTGATATGCGCCTGCCCTCAGGAGCTGGCCGATGAGCCCATTAATGAGACCGTCTGACTACTGACGGAGCTTTGGATTCTCCGTAAACTATCCGAAGTCCTGCTTGATGCCATCGCAGGATGCGCTGTTCCTCTGCACCAAACTCAACGGAGTGACTTGCCTGGCTTTGCCCTCAGAGGAGAGGCTAGCAGCCATTCAAGGGAAGGTGCAACGTCTGTCGTCGGCAAAGACGGCCACGGTGTGGGCCATAAAGTAGTTGCTGGGCATGATGTGATCCTGCATCTACCTTGTTCGTCTATGCAGGTTGCAGATGGAACACCTACAGAAACTCGTGGATTCACATTGGATACAAGTATCTGGGAGTGTTGCGGACAAGATCCTTCTCAGCAAGGAAATCCAGCGGGTGACAGAATGGTGGCGGGTGCTCGCCCAGTTGACGGGATTTCAAACCCCACCATACCAGGAGACGGTCTCCACAGATGCCTCTCGGTAAGGTTGTGGGGCTCACACCAGACATCTACACGGCAGAGGTCTGTGGCTTCCGGAGGAGAAGGATCTGCACATCAACATCCTGGAGCTATGGGCAGTGTTCTGGGCCCTCAAGTCTTTCCTGCCGTCTCTGAAGGGCAAGGTGGTGTGGATTTTCATGGACAACCCCACCACCATGTTCTACATCAGGAAGCAAGGGGGCACTCCGTCCCCAGCACTCTCCAAGGAAGCTCAGGACTTGTGACACTGGGTCATCATACAAGGGATGCTCCTCATCCCTCTCCACTTGGCAGGCATCAAGAACACCATTGCAGACTCCCTCAGCAGGGAACGGCGCTCCTGCCACGAGTGGGAACTTCGTCAGGATCAGGTGAACCGCCTGTTCGTCAAATGGGGCAGACCCCGATTGATCCTTTTGCCACGGCGGCAAACTCCAAAGCTTGGGGGACGCTTTTCCTTCATGTCGGAAGGTCTGTTTCCGTAAGCTTTTCCCCCGTCTACTCTCCTGCTACGTGTCATCAACACACTCACAGTGTTGATGCAAGATGATAATCATTTCTCTGGCGTGGCCGAGGAAGATTTGGTATCCGGACCTACTGAGCCGAATTCTTTTTTTTGTTTTTTCACATTTTTTTTTGGGGTGGGGGGGGGGTCCCTCCCCTCCCAACCCCCCCCCCCTTTTTTTTGTTGCTAAAAACCCCTTTTTTCCCTAAACGAAAACCTAAAAAAATATATATAACTAAAAAAAAAATTAGATCATTTGTCCTGTCGACCAAATTGTGTCGACCATTTGACTAGACACCTTTGGCAAAAGCTAAATTGGCTCACAAATCCATCAAGGTACCTGGCGGCCATCTCACGCTACACCTGATCCTCTGGAAGATCTTCACTGTGGTCTGACAAACTCGTAAAGGAGTTCCTCCAGGGGCTTTTCCGTTCTTTCCCGCTGGTGAAATCTCCTGCCCGGGCTTGAGATCTCAACATGGTTCTGACAGGGCTCAAGGGGGCACCTTTAGAGCCAATGCATCAAGCCCCACTGAAGTTTCTTTCGTGGGAAACGGCTTTCCATGTGGCCATCACCTCTGCCAAACGTGTGGGTGAGATCCAGGCCCTACCCTGAAAGCAATCATATCTGACTTTCCAGGAATCGAGGATGGTACAGCATACACACCCCTCCTTAATGCCGAATGTTTTGTCGGAGTTCCACCTCAATGAACCTTTGGTGGTTCCTGTTTTCTTTCCGAAACGTTCATCGCCGGCGGAGAGGGCCTTGCATTTGCTGGACGTTGCTTGTTCCTTGAAGTTCTATGTAACACGCACAAAGAGTTTTCGGAAGACAATTGTTTGAACTTTAGTCCTGTGAACCATGAGAAGGCCTTGTCCAAGACTTCCATTTCAAGGTAGCTCTCCGGCTGTATCATGCACTGTCATCGGCTGGTGAACCGGCCTATGCCAGGCACTCCGAAAGCCCATTCCACCAGAGCAATTGCTGCGATGACGGCGTTCCTTTTCTAGTGTGCCGCTGCTTGACATCTGCAGGCTGCGACGTGGAGGTCCATGCATACCTTCACAAAGTTCTACTGTATCTACAGCAATGTCAGGGAGGAGTCCAGGGTCAACCAGGCAGTACTACGCAGCCTGCTCGATTGAAGGGATTCTGTTCCAGGGGTAAGTGTTAATTGCTTCTGTTGAGCCTTGCCACCTCCTGTGGTTGTGTAATGTGGTACTGCTTTGTATTCATTATTCATGAGTATGTGAATCCATGCCAGACCCCACGCTGGGTCTGGCATGGATTCACATGTGAACCCTCCCTCCAGCCTGCCTGCGGCTCTTCTTGGTCATACTGCTGTTAAGATAGATTTCTAAACTCTGACCTGGTGGGCAGAAGTTTAGGAGGCCACCTTCGGTTTAGTGAAACAGGGGAACCTTCTGGACAAGCCAGACCAATCTAAGTAGCTTGGCAGGCGGTCAAGACTAAGTCTCAGATGGGGCGAGAGAGTGATCGAAAGCTCACAATGAGCACGCAAAGTAACGAACCACAAATTACTCTTAGACAAGTGTTTCTAAAAAATATCTTTACATTTATTGTCGGCAGGACCAATAGACACCGTAAGCCTTAGTTACATAAAAACAGTTACCACACAAAATAATTTACTATATAACATATGTACAATATGTTTCCTAATGCAACAGTTGAGTAAAACAGAGCCACAACCTGTAAATGGAAGGCTGAGTTAACACAATAGGAGCATTAGACAATTCTTCAGAGTCTTTCCCTAACTTGCGAGTCCAGCCCTAAAACGTGGGGAGTCTTGTGCTCAACAGAAAAGTTGTGCGTAAAAACACACAATCGCGCAGTTAGAACAAAAAGTGGGTCTTCTTGGGAGAGCTGTAGCAAGTCAGGAAGGGGCTTGAGACGATGAAGAATTGGTTCCCACTATTCGAGTAGGGTCTGCCGTTGGTGGCAGAGCAGTTTTCAAAAGGTGAAAATAGCTAGGGAACGCAGGCTAACCCAGCCAAAAGCAAATACCATTTTAGGGATATTCGTGTGTAATAGAGATCGGTTATGCCAGAGGGCCACTGGTGAGTGATGAAAGTACTCACCGACCCTCGGCACAGTCAGGATCAAACATTGCCAGTTTAGTCAAGGTCGATAGTAGATTAGAGTCCTGCAGTTTCGCGGCACTCCGGCTCTCAGTGGCTGCAGGATACAACGATCTTCCGTAAAGGGACAGTTGCCTTTTCTTAGTTTGCGAAGGAGATGCAAAGAAAAATCCAATGCAGCAGGCTTCCGGGCACAGGATAGCAGGTCAGCAATACACCTAAAGTGACCATCACCAACAGGTAGTGACGCAGGAATCACAGATAGATGCAGTGTTACACACTTTCCTAATTCTGGACCTAGAGGATCTAGGCCTGCAGAATTTGGCATGAGAAGGCACAGGACCACAAACAAGTATTATCCCAAGACTCGTGCTTCCACCCGAGGCGGCAGCGATTCTGTGGGATACCCTGAGGTATAGCTGGACAGTTCACTGGATGGCCCAGGAACGCTTCCTAAGGGGCTCGTTTAGTGGGTAAGCAGGGGGTGCCGAGAGGAGTTGTTCACACTACTCCAGAGGGGCAAAGTGCCTTGGCAGGCCTCATTGATCGATGAACAAAACGGGTCAGATGGGACAGCAGAGGGTGAAAAGTGCCAAACCTTCCAAAGCGTCTCTGTTGGTTCAACAAGTCGGTTTCTTCGCTGCAGGATACTTGGCTCCTTCTGTAGTTCGGCGTGAACTCAGGGGATCGACCGGGAATGGATGCAGAGCCCTTTCTCTTATCTAAGATTAGCTTTGCAGCAAAATCGAAGACTTCCAATTGAAGATCTGCTCTCATGCAGGCTTCCCAGTCGTGGACCAATCAAGGTCCATGGTGGTCCCAGTCATTCAGGCACTCCAGACATCCTGGCACCAGTAGTGTGGATTGGGACCAGACAGTCCCAACCCGCTTCCTGGGCACACACACGTGACAGGCAGAAGCCACTGAAAGAGATCGGTTTTCGCAGGAGGCTGCATGACCAAATAAGGAAAACACAGGTTACTTGACCTGGGTGAAGGCAAGGGACAAAATGGCCATGGGACAGAACAAAAGATTCTGTGCCTCGGCCATTTTCGGACCTGGCCACATTCTTGAACCAAACACGGTAAACGTGATGTGATTCAGTAAAAAGAAGTAAAACACTTATAAAAAGTAGCTGCTGCCTCCAGTTTGTCCCAGGCACACTCGTTCACTCACCAAAAAATCATTTGAGGGTGTCTAGGGCCCTACAACAGAAAGGACCCTAATGCATGGACTGGAAGGTACATTGTGCACTGTAAAAAAGTTACCAAGAAATGGCAACATAGTCGTAGACTAAGAGAAACATGTTTTCCCAGTACTGACCGTCTGAAGGACGTGTCAGTTTCCCCATAACAAGTGAGCAAAAGCCGAGGGGAGCGCAGCTGAAGGCTCTGCTCCACTGACAAAAGTCCGGATAGGATAGCCAAACAAAATCAAAAAGTTTGGCCGTTCCATAAATGGAGGGAAAATTGCACATTAATGAAATATTTCCTAGCAACAGCCACTTCACATGCTTAATGCTTACCAAATCTGAATATGGCTGCCGGAGGTGGGAGAGGACTGTCATTGGATGGGGGCAGTATGACCCAGAGGACAGTGATTGGTTAAGCAGAGAAATACAGTTTTAAAGATAAAGTGAAACCTTTTTTGCTTTTACTGAGGATTCTCAGCCCGACAACAGAGAATATTCATGAGCATGTGAATCCACGCCAGACCCATGCTGGAGACAATAGTTACAGGTAAGTAGCTTAAACCATCCCCATGCAATTTAAGACTTTTACCCTGCCCCACTATATACTGGTCTTTATACCCTTTCCTCCATAGAAACCAGTGGAAGATTTCATGACCTCACTAGGGAGGATTTATGTCTTCCCCAATTGACACAATGGCTGCTTCTGTAGAGCCACCCAAACGCAGACACCCAAGATCACTTTCCAGGAGATAACCAATGTGCATGTGTACTTCTAACAAAATTAAGCCTTTTACTCCCGTGTGAAGTAGCTTTATGTGGCTTACTATACTTTTGGCATTGTAAACATATTTCTAAATAATTTGCTACAACAGCAGAGTACAATCATGTGAGTAAACACATTGTTAGTAGCAAAGTTTCTCTTCTCCATTCCACCTACAAACACCCATTTAAAAATACATTCCTTTCCTCTGCTGTTTTAGACCTAATCTTTGTATATAAACCTGAATGTATGTACGTACGTATGTGTGTGTGTGTATGTTTGTCCGGCTATACAAAGCCACACCGTTGAACCCACGTCTACCAAATTTTGCATGGATTCCTCTTTTGTCTGGGTCAAGATTGTAGTCTGTTTGGATGCAAAAAATTCACTCCGTAGATACCCTAATTTACTGATGCTCACCCCGATTCACTACAGTAGGTACTAGAAGGAGGCACAATTTGGAAAAGTATCTGAAGCAAAATGTTCGATGTGTTGGTTATTCCTTTGAAATGTATTACTACTGTAACCCGTTCAAAAGTGTTTAATAAAGCATTTTTAAAGGGAATTAAAAAAAAAGTGTAATGTTTTATTTTCATCACGCCACTCCAAATATGGGAAATGGCAAGGTTACAGTTTACTTAAGTTTATTCACGAGAAGAGAGCACAATCAATCAATCAATCTTTCTTGGACATTTTCTCAAATGTGCTGAAGCAATTAAGAGACTGAAACATGTCTCACAAAAAGCAAAGATCACTTGGAAAAGCTCCATCTGATGCAAAGCGAAAATCAATATCAAGTGCTTCTGAAACACAACAACAAACAGCAGCACGACTTGCCGACCAGCGGACAAGAGTAACTTTCTCCAGGACAAATGGGATGCCAGAGCAAACTGAAGCAAGACTTGCTGAAATGAGGACAACGACGACATCCTCCGGGGCACGTGAAACACCACTCGTTCAGGTAACAGGCAAAGCCGGGTACCCCAGCTAGTATTAAATAAGGCCTAGCCTTTCTTGAATCACTTACAATGACATTCCCATCAACTTTCTTTAAGCATTCATCTGCATATATTTGCAGATTTCCTCCACAACAGGGCAAGATTAAGTGACCCTTGTGCGTAGGTCTTTGGTAGATATATTTACAGGGAATCTCATTTTAACACTTTAAAGAAAATAAGGAGCTAGACGAATAGGTTCCTGGTCCACCATTGAGGCAAATGTGACAGCTTTCCCTATGATCAGCCAACAAGCAGGGACAACATAGGAACAAGGTTTGCGTGTCTGAAAATAGCTACCCATTTCTATCGCCAGGACCAGTGGGCTATTTCTGTGATGCATTGCAAATGGGGTTGTCCAATTTCAAATCAGTTATATTGTGTAGCCAAACCTATTACAATTGCTACAATCATAATAACAATAACATACCAATGCAGTAACAAGACTGATCATTTTGCATGATTTAGGATTAATATTGTACCAATTCACATAACTTTCATATTGTCAACAGTTTTCACTATATTAACACACTCAAAGTACTATGCTAATCATTACAGTCCATCCAGATACATATTTTTCCAGAATCAATGCACCCTTCTTCTCTCCCTTCATGCAAATAGTGGGCTACTGCTCCAATTACCTTTCCACATAATGTGGAGGCAAACAAATACATATCAGCATTACATGATCCCATACCGCTTTCCCTAAAAAGGGGTATAAGCCCTGTTGGGAAGGAAATAGTAGATGACCCCAGACCACCAACCATAAACCCAGTGGTCATAAAAGATCTAAAAGAACACAGCCATTCCACCTTATTTCATAATGACACACTTTGTAATACGAGGTACAGGGAGGAATAAATTATAGTCGAGGGTCGAAACCTTGGGTGTGGAGAGTATGACATGGAATGAGAGAATCATTTATGGGTCAGCATGATCTTAAACCTCCCACTGTGCCAGTCCCAGAGCTTCCCAGGTGCCCACCATAATGATAGAATAGCATTGTCTTATAATAGTAACTAATGAGGAACATGACCTTCATTCCCTGGAGATGAGCCCAGCTGACCCAATGTGATGGAAGATGGACGGACGGGTCTGGGACCAATAGCAGCCTGGTATCCCCTTTGGAGCAGGCCGTCCATATATAGGGCCTCACCAACCAGCGAAGCATGTTTTTACTGTATATGTGACCTCACTAGTGACCATGTGTTTCCTTATAACCTTCTGCTTGTACTATTTTTCGGCAGAATGTTCTTGAGCAGCAGAGTTCTTTGCTGGCCTATCTATTTTTTGTGTGTGATTAAACCCTGTTATCCCCTTGCAAGAATATCTTGGCCTTTTTCTCCTAATGGGTTCTATTTTTTTCTGGTGCGAGTGTTCAGGGTCGTGCCTTCCTTTGCTGACCCCGATGTGATCCCATCAAACCTCCTCCCCCCGTAGCTGCAGAGGTGTCCAGGCAGCCACTCTGAAAGGGTCACGTCAGCTACAGCGACCTGTCCCAAAAACGCATATCCCCGAATGGCTTTGCAAGAGCATTCTTTGCAGAATTCCTGTCTGCTCTTTAGAGCGGGGAATGGGGGGGGGGGTTCGCAGCTCCGAAAGAAGGGCAGGCCAATGTTTTTGGAATCCTGTGACGGAAGAGTTAGGGTGAACATGCGCACGTTAGTATAGCCTTGCAGGGGATAGATGTATGGGAGAGTGTGAACAGTGTGAACACGTGGATATTGAAATTGGAGGTGTGGCATGTATGTGGATTATTTTGTTTTTCGGTATTATATACATTTTTTATGGAGAATATTACGGAAAGGAAAATGGAATGGTAGGAAGCCTCCCCGAGTAAGGGAAGAAGGTGGCGCCACTCATGTTGTTTAATGGAGGAAAAAGGAAATACATAGGACTAGTAGAGGTTATTTTAGTTTGTTATTTTAGCTTGTTTTATTATTTTTTTTTTATTGTGTAGGGTAAAGGCCTAGGAGGGGCGTTGTGCAATTTGTGGACAGTGTGGTTTGTGTGAGTTGGGAGACTGAAAGAAAAAGAAGAGGGTGGGAAAAGAAAATAATTGTTTTTGAAGTTTTTGACAAAGTGAGGGGGGAGAATTGAATGTGTTTTTTCACAACCTACAAAACTGTGTGTAGCGCTTTAGTACAGGTTTAGCAACAGCAAGGGCGCAGCCAACGCGATTATGGGAGGAGAAACACCCATACAATACATGTGCAAGGCCCTGTCATTGTACCATGACAGAATTAAAAAATATCATAACCAGTGGGTGACGGAGACAAAGAGGGAGGATGTCCCGCTAGTGGCCAGAGCAGGGCTCCTATGACATAAGTATTCTGGAACATATGTCCGTATTTTTTACAGCAGAGTACAAAGGGAAGCTACAGAACATTAGGGAAATATTGAAACCCTGTAATATGTCTGAGGATACAGAGGAGCGCGAGAGATCAGGAGTGGTGCGCTGCGATAGCAAAGACGCAGGTTTAAGTGAGGATTGGAAAGCGTCATCAGGCCACAAGGGAATATATCCCTTAGCAGCACTCCCCAGTGTGGGCTGCACAAATCCAACTTACATGTCAACACCAGCGATAGTCCCACCACCCCTATATATCTCCCCACCGGACATTGCAGTGCACCCAGACGTCAATAAAAGAGATCTAGAGGCAGCACTGGCATTGACACGCACAGAAATAAACAGACTGCAGGAGGCACAGAACCTGACTAAGGCAGAGAAGCCAGCAGGGCAGGGGACAAATGAGTGGAAATCAGAAGACTTTTTGTTCAGGATAGACAGTGCACCCATAAAAATTGAACACGTAGATCATGACAGTAAAGCAGATAGCCATGGGTATGAGAATTTTGGTTCCTGTAGGGGAGAGGAAGATGGATGGAGCACATTCAATGAGGATGAGGAGGCAGAGCAAGCATCTCAACGTACCCCTAGAGTAGAGAGCTTATGAGATGACAGATTGAGAGAGAGGTTTGGCCGAATGGCAATAGCAAGGAAAAAGGGAAGTGCAAGGAAGGCGGAGGAAAGTAAAGTAAAAATGCAAATGCCCCTAATACACAGATGCACTGTGAGACCGCAGTATGTGCCATAGGCACAGATGGACCAAAACAACTAAATAAAGAGCCGCTTCTGCCCCTTAGGGCAGGCACAGGGAAATGGATATACGCATTTGAGAAACAAATGGCAGGAGTACCCCTATGAGTAGGAGATATCACACGCTTATTGCTAGCTACCGTCGGAGATCCGGCTTCCGATGTGTGAGTGAAGGCGGAGTACCCTGGAGTAACCCTGGGCAACGATGCATATGATAGAGTATCCTTTAATAAGATTAGAGCAAAAATAAAAAAATATGGGATGCGCTGCAGCAAGCTTTCCCGGACACACCTGACTTGCAGTCTATTATGCAATGTACCATGGGCGATGATGAAGATAACGCTCAAATCATTCTTAAAGTCCAAGAGCTGTGGAGAGCAGAGACGGGTAACGCATGGGATCAAACAATACCCTTTTTCTATTTTATTGTCAAACGTGGCCTACCCAAAGAAGTGCAAAAGGCACTAGACAAAATTGTGGGAATCGAGGTGAAAGGGTGGCCCAAAATACAGGGCATAATAGTACACCACTGCAGAAGAATAAAAGAGCGTGAAAAGGAAACAACTCGGAGGCGACAGGCAGAAGAAGCAAAACTAGTACAAAACAAATAGCTAAAGTAGCTGTAGAGGTGTCCGTATCGACGCGACACAGACAGAAGTGGCAGGATACACAACCAATCTCGCAAACTCCAGAATAGAAGCGATGTAGTCAGAAGGAGGACAAGCACAGTTGGTTGGAAACACACAATACCCCAACCATGCAGTGGCAAGGAGTACAACAGCAAGGTCGAGGTGGGTTCTGAGGATCAAGGGGAGGGGATGTGGAGGAATGGGGCAATGTTTGTACTGTGGGAAGTGGAGACACTTCACAAGAGAGTGTAGATGCAGACATGGGATGGGGTACAGTTATGGTCAACAATATTATGGTATGCTCTCTCAAGGGGCACCTCCGGGGCCGACTCCCAGGATGAACTCCATAACCTATGAAATACACCAAGCATGCACGCAGTTGCCCTCGCAGATACCAGGCCCTCCGCCACCGCAGCAACCACAACAGACAATGCAACAATTCCCACCTCACAACAATTTCCAGCAGACGGAAAACATGAACCCCTTTAACAGAACAACTAGTGGCACAGTAGCCCTGTTCCAGGAAGCAACAATGGTGGGAGGATACCCCCCTCTCCTTTCGGGGGACAAATACCTATCCTGATTAGGATAGCCCACAGAGACCACTTGCGTGTCTTGTCCTGTCGATGACCCTCAGCCCAGAAGCCTTGGTGGGGGCAGAGATAGGAAACAAACAATTAATTTTTATGGTTGATTCGGGTGCTGAGAAATCATGGATCAGTGAAGGAGACTTCCCGTTATCTGGCAAAACTCTCGACATGCAGGGATTCTCGGGGGCTATTTCCACGGTCCCATACACTAAAGATTTGGATGTAAAGGTGGGGGGAAAGTACGCGCTCCCCTAATATATCTGCAGAGTTTGCCAGTCAACTTGCTCGGCAGAGATCTGCTCAGCAAGTTGAACATGACAATCTCGTTTACGGATCACAGCATTTTCTGCGCCATGCCAGGGATGTGCAACAAGAGAGCAATGGTCATTATACATGCCATGGCACGTGAGATAGTGGTGCGAGGAATAACCTTCGACAGAGACATGTTCCTATATGGCATAACAGTGCTCGTGAAGCAGTGCTGCAAATTGCCAAAGCCTGCTGGAGAGTGCCGACTGATTTAATTTTCCACCCTGTCGTGTCATCAAAATTGGTAGCAGGCACAATACTGTCCCTAGACGTACAAGGGTTGTTAAGTGTCTGCAGAAAGAGTAGTTGTCCTCAGAATAGACAGAGAAGGGCACCATTGGCGTACTGTATTGTGCATCCCACCGTACCCCTCAAAGAAGTGACAGATGCCAAACATGACAATGATGGGGAGATAATACTAGAAATGTGCATCCCCTGCGAGATCACATTGCAGTACAGAAGAGTGCAGTGCCCCCTAATGGCTGTTGTCCCACCACCTCCCTTTATCCAAGCAGATTTACAGTATATCCCAGCACAATTCTGGACAACCAACCCACATGACGTAGGCCTACTACAGGAATTGACCCCAGTGCAGATCACGCTAAAAAGTTGAGCAGTATTAGCCTGAGTAAAACCGTACCCATTATCAAGGGACACGGAAGAGGGGTCAAGAGACACGATACAGGCCCTACTACACCAAGGGATAATAGTGCCCTTTACCTCACCATGCAATACTGCCATATACCCTGTCAAAAAGCAACGGGGGCAATTGAAGAATGATCCAGGATCCAGGATGATGTGGTACAGAAAGAATTTCCTCTAGTTTCAAACCCTGCCCCCATTATGTGTAGTATCCCTAAACAGGCATCACACATCACAGTGATTGATTTAAAGAACGCCTTCTTTTCGATACCCTTGCACCCTCACAGTACCTCACAACCTTCACACATGGAAGAAAGCAATACAAAGACACTTATTTGCCCTAAGGGTATTGCGAAAGCCCAAGCATATTCAACAGAATATTATACAAAGACTTAGGAAACATCCATGTCCGCAGCACGGTCATCCAGTATGTGGACGACTTACTGGTTTGCAGTGACAGTGAGCAAAATTGTCGTAAGGACTCCAATACCCTTCTACAATTCTTGTCCCGCCAGGGGAAGAAGGTTGACATGGCCAAACTCCAATGTTGCCAACTTGAGGTGCTCTACTTGAGACAGCTGATCTCAGCAAACGGCAAAAGAATAATACCAGACAGAGCAGTATATGGGCACGCCACACCAAAACCTGGTACAGTAAAAGACATGGAAACATTCCTGGGGTTGTGTAATTACTGCCGGGCATGGATTCTGGACTATGTAGCTTACACAAGGCCGCTTTTACAGGGTCTCAGGGAAGCACAGAAAGGCAACCACAAACTAATGGACAGCAGACATGGTACAACATTTTAATGATTTGGAGGAAGTGATTTCCACAGCCCCAGTTCTCGCCCTCAGATTACACACAAGCATTCTATATATTCTCGCATTCAAACCGCACACTTCTGGCCGCCGTACTAACACAGAAAAGCACAATGGGCCACAAGCCATTGGCCTACTACTGCGGTACACTAGATTCAGTGATGCAAGGGCAGTTCACTTGCAAATAATCGCTCACTACCTGCATTTGCCATTGAGAAAAGCTCCACAATTGTAATGCGATGCTCACGTGGAGCATTCAGTATTTGCGATCTTGTAGAGATCAAAGTCTACCCTGACAACCCAGAGCGTATCGGCATACAAGATTATCATCTGAACCCCAAATATTCATGAAGTGCGATGCAAAACAGTAAATCCAGCCACGTTCCTAGTATTTCTAGTGAGGACAAATTAGTATAAAATGAAATATGGTTTCCACTGTATTGTTATCACAGGCACAAATACGTAACTGCCGATCCTTTTCCCACTTTATGGTTAGATAACCCAGAGGAAGGTTCCCAAACCTGAACTGCAAGTTCCCCTTAACCCCTTGCTTCCATTGAAACATCCATGGCCATGTAAGCTTCCATTCCCAACCTATGCCCATGAGCCATATACCAAGGTATTATAGAATGATTCCAATTTCTTTCTCAGATATCTTCTCATCTTTGAAGCACCACAGAGTTGAAAACAGTAATGTGCCTTAGGGGTGCAAGGTCCAGAGCACTCATAGCTACCTAAATCAATGCCACCTGTAGGCTATTCATATGTCCATCCAGGCATAGGAGGTCTTTAAGAGTAGCTTGATAGACTCCAGCATCTGGATTATTCCATGATGTAGTCCAAAATGCAGAAGGTGATAATGCAGTACAGTCAGCAATTGGACATACCCCCGCTGCAAAATCAAGGGGCACAGTAAGGGTCCCCCTCGGTAGTGAAAAAGGAATCATAAAAATGTACTTTCAGCAATTAAAACAGGGGTCAAACAGCATATCTCTAGATTTCAGCACTATATTTCAATGCAGGTATTCTGGTAAACATCTGCACTGGGCAATCCTCTACGAACTTCCTTTGAAACCTTAGCACACGCCTTGCATATTGTTTCAATTTGTTTGTAACTTTTCTTCACCTGCGGGCTATCTCAGATTTTATTTGAAGTAGAAACCGAGGTGGACAGAATGGGGAACTACTTATTCGAAATATATGCATTAACAGCAAATCTCTGCTAAATATTTGCCATTAATGGCAAATCTTGCCCTACGACTCATTATTCTCCCTTCCACCATTGGCTGGGTTTTATTAATAGTACAATAATTATGACTGCAATATTTATGTAGAATACCCAATAATCTATGCATAGACAATTTGTTACAAGTAATTAAAACTGTATCTTGTCCCTCCTCTCCTTTGCATACCCCCCAACCTTGGCACATCAATTTCTGGCATTTAGAAATAGGCTAAATAGAGTGGGTGCCAGGAGACAGGTAACTGTATTGCCTTCATGAAGAGCCTCCAGTTATATGTACATATCCTTCCCCCATCCCTTCTTTCTTTAGTGATTTCCACAACAATTTTCCTGTTAATGGAATTAAAAACTTTTAAAACTTCGAAAATTAGAGGGGAAAAGATGCCCACTTAAGAGTAGTGTATTTTGAAACACATAGTCTATATGTGCATTATAAAAAAAACAATAAATAAAATAAAAAGAAATGCATGTAGCTAAAACTGATAAAGCCTAAAGCATTGGTTGATCATATTCAGGTTTGCCCTAATGCCTGCTGGGTAACCTTCAGGATGTTTCCTCATCCAACTAACCTTGTATCCCTCATAGGAGAAGTTTGCAAGGAGTGTTACCTTTACGTGTTTATGTAATTTGCAGGCTTAAGACAACCCAAGTAAACCACATAATCACGATTTTCCAAAACTTTAGTATAGGAAAGTCTTGATTATATGAACGACACGGAGGTGAGCATTACACTTCTTTCTTTTACTGCTGATATGCGAGATACATAAGGGGTCATTACGGGCATGCCGGTCCCGAAATGAGGTGCCGGTAACAACGTGTACTGCTACTCTGCCACCCGTAATATCCCGGTAATACCAGGATATTGGGCAGCAGAGATGGTAATTCAGCTTTCCCGGTATCCCGCTGGAATATCCACCGGGAAACCGGGAAAGCTGTAATTACCCCCATAGTAATAATTTTCTTCATTTGAGTGGATGTTTGTGGGCGCTAACCTGTGGGAAGTCAGCGGGAAGCAGTCTGCGAGGTTGCAGCTGTCGTGACACAGTTCAAACATTTGCCCAATAACTAACAAATTAGGTTGACTTAGACATATGTCATGGTGATGATGCAAACTCTTGCTTTTTGCCGGTGATGCAGCACTTAAGCATACTAACAAATGCTTACATGATTTACCTGTAATCCTTATTACTTTTAGTTTCTCATCACGGTCCGTACAGATGCGGCAATCCTGCCCCTGACTGTAACCTCTGTCACTACCCTGGAAAAATTGACCTTGTCCTACTCTGCAAAGTCTTCAGGAGGATGGTACACAGACAGTCCTTCCTGAACTAGCTATTTCGTCCCTCTCCACAAGGGCCAAACATTTAGGGCCTGATTTATGGAAGTGTTTTATAATGGCACACTCCCAAGGGAAATCATTCCATGAATCAGGCCCTTAGTGTCTTTGCAGACAGCAACGCAGAGAATCAATCTAAACTGCCTTCTGAAATTGTTTTCTCTGACCCTAACAGAGGATGCAACTTTGAGATGAACATGAGAAGGGAGGGGGCAGAGCTCAATAAGGATCACATCTTTACATAACCAGTCAGATAAACTGGCAGCAGAAATTTCCTGTGGTGTCCTTCTGAGGGAGGACCTATTTAACCCCATGTTCTCACACACATAGGCCAGTACGTGTGCAAGGATATCTTTTAAGACCTACAATGCCTTATGCTGTGCCTTCAGAACCTTCTCCAGGCATTTGACCCCTTTTATTTCTTACTCACCCTGGCTGCCTTAATTCTTTCTGCCACATGATTTTTCTTTTCTCAACTAGCGTGGGAGCCCTACTCATATTTTGCGTTTTTAAGGCCATGGCTAGAAGATAAAACTACCTTTCCGAGGATCATGAAGAAGTCTGCTCATGCCCACATGCATCCACGTCACCTCTTGTTTTGAGGCTTAGGACTATTAGTAATGGATCCAAAACTGTGAAGTGCAGCAATAATGGTGAGAAATATTTACATCTGGGAGCACCATGCTTGCCTGTCTCAGGAACTTTATGACCACTCTAGTTAAGCATTTGTGAAGTCCAGCTATACACAAGCACTGTGATCACCTATCCAGGCTTGGCACACACCCTGCAGTCCAGCCTCTGCAGCACATGGAGTGAGTTAATGGCCCACTTTTGCTCCTTTACGTGCAAGAAGCTGTGCTGCTTTTGTGAAGGCAGATCGCTGCCATAATTACACAGTAAAGCTGAACCCTCATTAAGCTCTTCCCTGTACCGAGATTCCAATGCTTGGGATGTCCACATTATGTTGTAATAAAAATGCAAGTTCTGCGCAGTGAAAAGATGCACACTTATCAATTGCGAGAGTAGCACTGTAAAAGGGGAGTGGGCTCCTTTTAATCGTTATACAAGTCAAGCCCAAATTAAAAGTAACTCGCATATAAGAGAAATGCAGGGGGACAGGTAAGTATAACCACACTTAGAGGTAGGCTGAAACGCGGTAAATAGGCCTTATAGCTTTCTTTTCCAGCAAACGTGTGTTAGCTTTTTATTAATCTGCAACGAAGCCGCAGGGGCTGTTGACACATCGCAGGTCCAACGATCCCAAGCGCTGCTATGGTAAGAAGCAGACAATAGTTGTTATTCTTTCGAGGTCACTGATTGGAACCCATGGGTCTGGCCGAAAGGCAAGGAGGGCATACCATTTGTAATTCAAAATGATTTTCAAAATACGATTTTCAGATGGAGTCAAAAGAACCCTGGCCGTTTCAAATTAACCATTATTTAGAATTTAAAGGGAAATTGAGCACTAAGCACCATGCTGGTCACTTGTCATCCAGACGTAGGATATTCTGCAATAAGCCGAATGTACAATCCCTCAATTAACCTTGCCTGAAGGAAGCTGCACCCTTATTCTAGAGTGTTTAAATGGTGAAATCCATCCAGATCGGTTTTTTTTTAGTATATTTAGTATATCAGGACCTAAGAAGAGTTCTATCCCAAAAAGGTCCCAGTTGAAGGGGCAAATAAAGGGACCATTTGGTTTGATGGGTGAGGTATCTCAGGAGGCGAGGAAATGGCAATGGCAGCCCCAAGTGACAACCTATGGATCATAGAAAAAAGAAGGAAAGAATATAAAAGGGGTTGTTTAATAAGGAAGAAGAAAAAGGGCAAAGCAGCCAGGGAGGAATTAGCAGAGGCGCTGGGAAATAAGACTCTCAGGGTTTCTGGATGATGGTGGCCAAGGCAGGAAATCGATCCAGGAATCATTTGAATGAGAATAATGTCCATGTACCAGATTGAGTATCCCACTATAGTAGCATCTTTTCTAAAGAACAAGACTACGTTTCTGTAACCCCTGATCTGGCATAGACATTAAAAGACTTAACCATCTTTTTAAGTTTGGGATATTCGTTTTCGCTCTACTGCTACATATACGCCAACACTATTGCATTAGAGTAAAGAAAGGGAGAAATGGCATGAGGAGGGACACAAACTCTTGTTGTTTGCCCACCAATTGACTGCCCCTGGCCATGCTAATCCCTATGGTCATTTCCACCCAGTTCCTGCCTTACCCGTCCAAAACACCACCTCATTGAAACTATTTGCGCTCGCTTTTTAATCAAGCCTTACCATTAAACTTTGAACTCAAAGTGCTTGCCAATGTTTTGTCAAAGCATTCCTCTGAGATTTAATGACTTGATTGGGGTTGTAAATGCGCTACTAGAGTAATAAGCATTTCTTAACCAGGTCTGCCTTCAGCCACTCGATTTATACACGCTCTGTGTGTCCTTCGCTGAGGTTTTGTTAAAAACAAGCATTAGCAAAGCCAACAGTTTTGGCTTGTGTATAAGTATTGTGCATTTACCAGGCTGCTATTAGATACCCAGGTACTCGCACCATTTTGCACTGTGATCAAAATCCAGTTAATACCACTACAGCAGTGCCTGCCGGGTGCCTTTCCCATGCCTACACAAAAGCCCAATCTGTCGGCATTGCCAATGCTTACTTATTATGCTGACATTATTAAAGCTATTATTGTATAAAACCTAAACTGGTCCCCCAGCCCAGGCTTTATTGCATCTGACCTTTGGTGGTCAAATATTGATTTATGGGCACCTCTCCTTTATGATCTTTTTTTGGGCATTATAAAGAGTAATGTAATCCCGGCACTTGGCACAGAGGGATAATACAACCGATCAATAAAAAGCGGGATACATTGGAACCAAAATCACATTGCCCAATCTCTCTCCTAAAATGGATCCTCAAAGATCTTTGGGACTGTGGGGAAAGATAACCTGGTGGACTCAATTACTTAATCCAATATCATTTTAGATACCCAACTTGAGGTTAGGGAAGTCTTGGGTTCGCCAAACCAGTCACTGAATTTTGTTGCTGACCTCCAAATACACAGTCAATAATAAGGGCACTATTTATTAAGCATTCCTTAATCTATCCACAGCCTATGGACTGGTCAACAGGGAACATTTGTGGACGATCCTTATAGAAATGGTAGTGCGTTCTAATATTGGAGGAAGATGCAGAGCCCCTTTTTTAGACACACAGGGGTCTACGTCAACGGTGCATTTTAGCACCTATTTTTATTTATGCATTTCAATCCATTTTGGAAAATACGTAACCGCAAATGTCCCACATGTAGGCCCAGGCGTCTTGCCTTACTGGCATATGCCGATGAGGTGAAGTTATTTGCCCAGACACATTAGTCCCTAACGATACTACTGGATTATACGTTATCTTCATGAACAGTAGGAGGTTAGAAATAAATGTTGCAAAATCATCAGTTATGGTGATGGCCAAGGCATGTAAGCTAATCCGAGTACTTGAGGTTAATGAGTCTCCGCTAGAGGGTGTCTATTACTTTGATCATTTGGGTGTATGCTTTTCTGTATGCTGTCATGGTAAAGTACGCATAGCAAAGCAAACAATTAGGATGCTCCTGGCCATAGTGGGAATACTGTTTTGCAAAAATTATAGGAACTCGTCCTGTGGCAATAGTGACTTTGGGCTTCGTTGTGAGTTTGGTGGTCATTAAGCTTTTAATCCGCCAAATGACTGCCAAACTCGCTTACTGTTACCGCCTCTTGAACCCGTGGTGTTTCCACAGGATTACAAGTGGTGGTAAGGCCCCATTTCTGCAGTACATAGGACTCCTTCGGTTTTGTTGCTGGATTTACCACTGGTGGAATTACCACACTGTAAATCAGGTGAATTTTGGCAGTAAGGAAGATGATTTACCTCCGACATTTGCTGGAGGTTTATCTTCCTTTCGACCACCGAACTTGTAGTATTGCAGTGAGGTACTGCAGCAGTAAAGTGGCAGAAAAACGAAATTACTGCCAATTTACTGCCATTTTTACCCACTGCGCTGTACTTTTAATGATGTCTTACAACACAAAAGCGCTGGCTAATGGACTCTATGGTGCTGAGATTTGGGGTGTCGATTCAGTAGATAAACTACAATATATAGAATATAAATGTTGACAAACCCTCCTTTCCCTTCTACGGGGTGTGCCAACCTTCTCTATTAACTGAGAACTAGGTTTGGACCATTTTGAGGACTGTACATCTTAGCCCCTGTCTAGATGTTGCTTTCCACCTGGGTTGACGCTAAAACCACATTATCGAGGCAGGTAACAATGGAAATAATGGATTGCGATTGTGGTAATACGATTAGTTGGTTAAGGCCTATTAGAACTACTTTGGGCTCAATTAAAGGAATGGTTCGCCCAAAAAATGTTATTTAAAAAATAGATAGGCAACATAAAAAAAAAAGATTGGCGTTTTTTTTTTTCGATGTCCCTATGTAAAATTTTGAGCAATTCAAGCTCAAAGATAGCACATGGGGGCATCCATTTTGTGAAATGGCTGCCCGCCGCTGTGCTCGCTTTGGCTTTTGCGGCACTAATGAAGGAAAAGCCAGCCAGCTGTAGTAAACAAAAGCTACCACTGGGTGGCTTTTCCTTCATTGGTGCTGTACGCGGAGGACAGGGACCGGAGACTACAGGCAGGAAAGCTGCAGCTGCATCTCGGTAAGTGCTATTTTTTTTATAAAAATAAACACTAGCTGCGTTTTTTTCCGGGCTGGAGGAGCCCGGAAAACTTAGAAATAAAACCGCAGCTTTAAAAACGTTGTATTTATGTTTGCGGTCGCTTTTGAAGCGACCGCAAACATAAATACAATGTTATTGTGTTTGAAAACGCTGCGGTTTTTCTTTCTAAGTTTCTCAGGCTCCTCCGGCTCGGAGGAGCCTGAGAAACTCAGAAAGAAAAACCGCAGCGTTTTCAAACACAACCGCGTTGTGTTTCTGCCTGCCGTGGCTATCACGTTGGGTCTCCGGTGCTCCCCCATTGGAGCACCGGAGACCCAAAGTGAAAGCAAAGGCAGGCAGAAACACAACGCGGTTGTGTTTACATGCCGCGTTGTTTCTGCCTAAATCTGATTTCCTATTTGGGGCTCACTGGCTCCCCACGGGGGGCCTGAGAGCCCCAAATGGGAAATGCTAAATGCTGCAGTGTTTCTGCCTAAATCTCCTTTCCCATTTGGGGCTCTAGGGCTCCCCAAATGGGAAAGGGCTCCCCCAGGAGAGCACCGGAGACCCAAAGTGAAAGCAAAGGCAGGCAGAAACACAACACGGTTGTGTTTACATGCCGCTGTGTTTCTGCCTAAATCTGCTTTCCCATTTGGGGCTCTAGGGCGCCCTGTGAGGAGCCCTAAAGCCCCAAATGGGAAAGCAGATTTAGGCAGAAACACAACGTGGTTGTGTTTGAAAACACTGCAGTTTTTCTTTCTAAGTTTCTCAGGCTCAAAACTGCAGCGTTTTCAAACACAATAACTTTGTATTTATGTTTGCGGTCGCTTCAAAAGCGACCGCAAGCATAAATACAACGTTTTTAAAGCTGCGGTTTTATTTCTAAGTTTTCCGGGCTCCTACAGCCCGCAGCTAGTGCTTATTTAAAAAAAAAAAAAAATACCGAGATGCAGCTGCAGCTTTTCTGCCTGTAGTCTCCGGTCCGCGTCCTCCAAGTCCCGGCACCAATGAAGGAAAAGCCACTTAGTGGTAGCTTTTGTTTACTACAGCTGGGTGGCTTTTCCTTCATTAGTGCCGCAAAAGCCAGCACAGGCGGGCAGCCATTTCACAAAACGGATGCGCTCATGTGCTTGCTTTTTCAATTTTTGAGCTTGAATTGCTCAAAATTTTACATAGGGACTTTGAAAAAAAAAAAAACGCCAATCGTTTTTTTTATGTTGCATATCTATTTTTTAAATAAAAGTTTTTGGGCGAACCATTCCTTTAACGCAAGACATTTGTAGCCCCTGTTTTTCCGGACCTAGTCCGTGCAAGGGTGTACTCTTCCCTTCCCTGGAACAGGGAGAGTTCCCATGGATACCACCACGTCACCCCGCAGCTCGCTGGATAGGGTGGGGTGCTGCAGCTGCTAAATAAAATTGCTGTTAACAGGAGATGGGCTACACCCTGAGTTCTTAGATGGCTAGGGACACCGACACCGACACCAGAGTGAATTGTTTATAGAGACCCCAACGGGCCGCTCTTTATTAAACACCCTATTATTCTTAAAACCTAGATCCTAGGATTCCCCTGGTGAGAACTACATTTAAGCGGGGACCAGCTATGTCTGCCCACCCTCTCTTGGAGGGATATCACAGACCCTAAGGATGAGCTTGCCGCAACCAATCCCCTTCCTAAACTCAGGTACCACATGGAGAGTGATGCCAGAGGATGGCCTCTGTTGGTGGTCCCGTCTTGCAAGGGGGCCTCGGGCCGGGCCGCAAACCTATCCATCTACCTCACACCAGGGTACCTCCCCTCGACCCCAATTAACAACAATGACCATCTACATAATACATCTAGATACATCATTCCCCGTATACCCCAACTCTCTACTTCCCCGGCTTAACATTTACCCTACATAGCATTAATCACCTATACAGATAACCACTCATACATATATACATAGCCTCACAACATACATACAACATAAAACACTATATTACAATGGGGTGACTGCTGCAGTCAGTCACCCCTTCACAGTACCTGGCTCTGAATGGGTGAAAGGCTGGAGAGTACTGTTTGCAGGCTGGATGGTCCTGTTGACATTTGATGGTGTGGGCCCATTCCCCACAGGTCTGGTCTGGGGCCTGGCCTGTCTTCTGTCTTCAGGGTGGCCCCGTCCACCACGTGGGTCCACCCCAACTCACTGGTATCCAGCAGTGTTTAAACTGTTCTAAGCGGCCCCCTGCACGCATGGGAGATCGCCCACACTCACTGGCGCACAACCCCAGTGTTTGATTTACTCTGGATGGGCCCCATTGGCAGGGGGACCGCACCCGACATCACTGCTGCGACCCGTGTTATGAATATTATTTTAGGGTGAGCCCCATTGGCTGGGGGCCCATCCGACATCACCGCCACAACCCGCAGAATGTTTAAAGGTCCATGAGTGGGCCCCGTTGGCTGCGGGGCCCACCCACATCACCGCCGCAGCCCAGGCACCATTTTTGTTTAGGCAGTGTCACCGTTGCTATGTGGACGCCGCCACGCTGACTGCGGCCTCCTCATGGCCCGCCCCCTCAGCAATGCTTTGCAGCAACGCAGTGGGTGGGTCGCATCTTTACCCGGGCCGCTCTCCTGGGCAGCCCGGGGCATTCTTCACCCAGGCCACTCAAAGGAGTGATCCGGGACATCACCACTGCCTCCTCTTCCTCTTAAATCTTCACTGCTCCACCCTCTTGGGTGGGGCGGGCTTCCGCTGCCTGTCTTTGCATTACCTCCTGGGCTGCTCCTGACATATGCAGCCCGGGAGGGGTTTTTCCATGACAGGCCTGCCTCGCTGACCACGAGGCGGGCCTTTGGGGGGCACGGCCGGGCAGCCCATTTAGGGCTGCCCCCCACATGTGGTCCTGGCTGGGCTGTTCTTAATGGGCCCGGGCAGCCACCGCCACGATACCCAGGCCATAAATGTCTCTGGGGCCTGTGCCGTCTGGCCCCCGGGTCGGCCGACTGGGGTCACTGCCCAGGTGCAGCCTAGATGCCCCTGACATAGCAGCTCAGACCCCTGCTAGCAGTCTCTGGGGGGCTCCCCCATGCCAATATATATATATAGGAGACAGAGCTCAGTAGAACAGGTTACACAGAGTATTAGGATTCATAAAAAACAAAATATAAACTTTAATTGAAAATACATCAAAAATAGAATATTCATGCAGCTAATAACAATCAAAGAATTCCTATACAAAATATCTATTAAGATCAACATATAACACAAGGATTTTGTAAATTCCAAACAAATGGTCAGGTAACACAAACTGTGAAATACATTCAGCAATCAACTGGCTCTGTATCAGTTTCTAATCAATATTCGATAACACAAGTTGTTGTATTCCTGTATACATCCAGGAAGGTGTCTCGACATGTTTCTGTTCAGGGGAGTTTACTCGGAGAACATTCATCAGGAGGGTTGTCAAAATCACGAAAATCCAAATTAAAATATTCAACTGTTATAATAGTGGAACAGTATAATGTACCCGTGCAACCTTTCGTGGTGCTCGTGGGGGCTCACAACGCCAGTAAATCGGGTTATGGTCAGCTCAAAAGTAGCTATGGACCTTAATGTAACCAAATCCGTAATCACTTAGGAAAAGAACTCCGTAATATGTTTGGAAATGCAGAAGAAGTCCCTTAATGTGGCTCCTCTCCACAAACTCGGACAATTACCATTGATGAATCGTTTATAATCACAAGATCAATGTCACATCGTTAATTGAGTGGACTGTATATCACAGTGTACCAGTCTCACATGTATGCCTTACAGTCTGGAGAAAATCCACTTCGGACCAATATCTGCATACATGTTTCGAATGCAGAAAAACGGGCGTCTGATTAATACGCAGATGATCCAAAAGGCAATAGTTCCTACGACACGGCCCTAATCGGCGGCGTCTCTAACCTTGCCCATGCGCCACCGGGTGCTCATCAAAGGATGGATTAAGGCCCCAGGGGGCCGCTCGAGGCAAAAACCCTCCCCCCCCCAGGTCTCTCTTGCTCTGCCTTTTCTGAACTGTCTCTTCAACTGTCCTTTTTTAAATCCTTCTGGATTATTTTCTCTCCCCTGCCCAGCCCATTCTTGGGCACGGGAGTTTTTTCTATTGCTTTAACATTCCATCCAGCTCCATAGTGGGCTGGCTGGATCCTTCTAAAACACACATAGAACACAAAGAAATAAACACACACTAACCCATTAAGGTGGGTGGGTCTCCCTCATCACTCCAGCCTTATGTAGGCAAAATGCCACAGTTGATTGGATCATTCCGAGCCTTCTACAAAGGGACTCTCCCAGGTGCTGTAAGAAGAGTCCTTGACCTTCTGATGTTATTGAGTGCC
This sequence comes from Ambystoma mexicanum, assembly GCF_040938575.1. Taxonomy (NCBI): domain Eukaryota; kingdom Metazoa; phylum Chordata; class Amphibia; order Caudata; family Ambystomatidae; genus Ambystoma; species Ambystoma mexicanum. Next base: position 994,986,477 of record NC_090928.1, read on the forward strand.
CTTTCTACAGGAAGTGGGCAACGTGGGCGCCCTAGAAAACCCCTGGATAATGGATACTGGATAATGGAACCTTTCTCCCTCCGGGTGGATCTAACTTCGCATCCTTCCTCTCCTGTAACCCACACCTTAGTAGGAGCTATCCGTTGTACTACCATGGCAGCTTTTGAAGCACTGGTTCCCACATATCCCCCTGTGAACATGTCCTGTTCCTTGTTGAATGTGACAAGCCTTCTCATGGGGATAACCAGAGGAGCTCCTTGGGCTGAACCGAAATGGTTGTTTTTGGTGAATCTCAACTCAGACAACTGAATGCACATAAAATCCTGTCAGAAATTAGTCACTGTCCATCAAGCTGACCATAAAATGACTCCTTTGCTTTTGGTATTTATAATTGGATAGGTTTAAGAGTCACCATATCAAAACAACTTGGACTTCGGCAGGCTGTTTATTCCAAGGCACATTGCCCATGTCTGCCATGTTGCCAGGGCTTTTCAGCTTCAGCAGAGATACGTGTGCACTTATCTTTGTTCAACGTTATTTTTAAACACAGAGTCTATCTGAAAGGGAGACTGTTCAGGAGATATGACCTTCATAGCAGAATACATTACTAGAGCTGCTATCATTTAGAAACATCTGGCAGATTTCCCCAAACAGACCATGTGTCACAAGATGTTTTTTTCTGTTTGTTACTTTTCTTGATGTTAATGTTGAATTTTGTCCGAAGAGAGGCGTTTTGATGGGGCCATTCTTTGCAGTTTCCAAATGCAGAAAAATAGGAGGTCTTGGAGACAAACTTTGAGACCCCATAAAACAAACGATAAGGATACATGCACAAACACAATTGCATTGAGACACATTGGGGGAGACGGATCTGCGCACAATGAGAAATCAGACGAAAGAATCCTCCGACATGCTTGCAAAGAACTGATGTCAAAGGTGAGCTAGTGCCACCCAACTCCTATAATCTGTATTTGCCTTGTGCCTCGGAAAAAGACAAAGCAAACGTTGTTCCAGAACCTCTCTGTGTGACAGGGCATATCTCTGGCAGGCTCCAGCTAACAGTGTTGAGTGGTGCCTTTGAGTAAGCCTAGTAAGCATTTTGCATCTTGATGACTGCTTTAATCTGTCTTTGGACATTAAACAGATATTCCTCTTAGACAAACTTGGACAAGCTGTGGAATCCGGCAGCACATTACCGTGAATTATCTTGTTTTACCAGCTGTTGCCATATACTGTTTAACGGCCTTTGCCGCCACCGCGTGGCCGTGCGTGTTTAGTGCTGGAGAAGCAGCAGCTGCTAGCTTTCCTCGATGGGGAGAGAAGGCGCCATACTGCCTTTCATTCCTTGCCTGTGCGTTATCTCGAAGAGTGACAGCAAGCAAAGCAATAAGAAACGGAAGGGACAGCTGTTTACTTTATGCTGTGGCGTCAATAGATAAGGTTAGATAAGGTTGCGGCTATAGAATCATTGAGCCTTGATTGTTGTCGCTTCAAAACCAAGAGTCAGAAGAGACTTCTAACTTAGTGCTGTACACCCCCAGTTTCTGCCCCATTGCGAGACAGAAGCAGCGCTGATGATGAAAATCGCTTGTGTTTCGTTGTATGTATACATCTAAAACATGTCACCATTGGCATCACGAGGAGAACACGCATTGGCAATGCCAACAGTTTGGGATTTTGGGTAGGCATGGGAAAGGCAGTTGATAGGTACTGCAGTAATGGTATTACCTGGCCATGATGGTAACGGGTGCAACGTGGTGCGAGTACCTGGGCATCTAAAACAGCCCCTGTCAAATGCCTAATAGTTATACACAAGCCAAAACGGTTGGCTTTGACAATGCTTGTTTTTACGGGATGTCAGTGATGAACATGCAGGCTGCTTGTAAATTGAGTGGCCTAAAACAGACCTAAGTAGAACTTTTTATTACACCAGTAGCAGGTTTACAACTCCAATTAAGTAATTGACTCCCAGAAGACTGCTTTGAAAAAACATTGGCGGGCACTTTGAGTGCAAAGGTTGATGGTAAGGCATGATTAAAGCAAGCTCAAAGAGGTCCCAGAAGGAGGTGTTTTGGGCAGGGAGGGGCAGAAACCAGGTGGGAATGGCCATAGGGATTAGCATGGCTTTGGCAGTCAATGGATAGGCAAATAACCAAACAACACCTACAAGCTGTGTGTCCCTCTTCGTATGCCATTTCTCCATATCTGTACTCTGATGCAATTAGATTTGCTTATAAGTGTCGCTTGCGACACCTAATACCCCAAACTAAAAATAATTACCACCAAATGTAAAGTTATATGACCTGTCGCAATATGCCGTTAGTGCATAGATTCGTTTTCTTCTGTTCATTGAAGCGAGTTGTTTATGATGGGACATTTTCTTTTATTTGTATATATTGTCTAGTTTCCCCTTTTTAAATTTCAATATATGTTGTCCAGGCAAAAGCAACGTTCATTTGAAGATTTGCAAAGGAAACCTAGATTTCTGTCAAACGGACTGAAGACAACTAAGTCCAGGAAAAAAGGACTGCAAAAGTGGAAGGGCTGAATATTATAGAACAGTTCGAGAATCTACACCAAGCCCCTTACACCTGCCACATTTTGTGGCCCTTCTCTCCAATTCGAAGCAAAACCAGGCCCTTCTGCGATAAATACCTGCAGGCACCTCTTAATGTGCTTCTACATTGTCATCACCAGAGGTGACACTACAGTAAATGACATGAAACTGGATGACATCAGTCTTGGGTATTCCACGGCACCGTTGGAAATTGGATTACAAGAAGTTCCATGAGTAAGGGATGTATGAAAACAATGTTTGTATTTAACATGGACCAATGTTTAAGTGGAAGCCGTGTTTTCACATAGAAACCTCAGCTCTATGTGAAAACAATATTTCTGCTTAACATTGACCAAAAGTAGAAATAGTGTTTTGTCTCTCACTATATAGCCTTCCCAACATATTCTATGACCGGTATAATTATATAAACAGAGTATTTGGGTACAATGTTGGATAGGTGGAGAAAAACACCCACTGTTCTCTTGGCCGATGCTAAATAGGTTGGGATTTTCTCACATGTAACGCTTGAGTACACGTCCACAGTAAACGAATCTGGCAAATATATAAATCCTTCTAGAAATGCTGAGGTAAACAAGTGATTGCGATTGTATTTCCTCCACTCTCAATGAAAGCCTGCAAGTACCAGAATGCAAAATAAAGAGTGCCTAAAAAAATCTTCTGTGGATTTTGTAACTGTGCTTTCAAGATTGAAAGAAACACTAATAAAGTAACTGTGTCGTAGTTTCTTTGCTTGGCACAGACGAGTTGCTCGCTATTCTGCATGATGTGAAGATCATTTGAAGTTCTACATAAAAGCAACCCTTTTTCGTGTGTGCCAAACAAGCAGACCTCATGGAAAGAAACTACACACTTTAAAAAGAAATGGTTAATTATGTGACTGAATTTGTCTGGCGAGAAGTCCTACATTTGGGTAGCTAACTAGAGCTGTGTGAAAACATTCTGATGTAAAGATTCTCAATGCTTCCTGCTTTCATCCACTGCCAATAAAGACATCTGTAATACTGCTGTAGACCATTATCAGTCCAATTGTACTTCTATGTCATGAAATGCACCACTCAAAATATTCACCCTGCCTACAAAACCACATGATTGTATAGATCAAAATCGGTTTCATTCAAGATTAAATCATATAATTATCAGTAACAAATACTTGATGACTCATTTATTAACTTAACAGCATAGTTTTAGAACCATATAGCAGGTTTTTCTCAAATAGCAACCTAAACAAAAACGTATCACTCATCTCAAAAAGTCATTCCCTTCACAACCTCATTCACACACACTCCCATTCATTCATAAAATAGTGCAGTTTGGGTATACTCCCACGTGGGATTGAACTTCCGTAGACTAGCAAATCAATTACTACTCCTGCATTACTCTATAATGAAGTTGAAACACAAACCTCAGCTCTTGACCTGTCCTATCTGTATTGGACCTTCTGTGGGACTACTTTTTATTTTGGAGGGTCGGTCATCTAATGGCTGTCATTTGGGCTAATAAAAAAAACAATATAAACTAAAACATAAAGCAGTAGATACATAACTAATATGTGTTGCATATGATTTAGATGTGGGGTACTCGAGTAAGTAAATCCCTATAACTGGCATAGTTGCTAATCTATTCTAATGAGGCCAATCCCACAAATCCTAGATTTCCCTAACCAACAGCAATCCAAACAAAAAGGAACCAAAATAGTTGTTTAATAAAACAAGTTTACAATTACTCATGGAAACTACCAGGCCTAGATCAAGTAACAGTTGAAGTTGCGGCAACAAAGGTATTTTCATGCCATTTCTGTTACTGGTATGAACAGTGGAGGGCCTGCAAGTGGCATCAAGCCATGCGCTGGTAAGACCACTAGAAGTCTGTGCTTGGCAAATGGCACTTTTAATTACCATCGTTGTTGCCCACAATTGTAGTACTCCGATTCCGACCTTGGAAGCCTGGGGGCATGAGTTAGCCTAGAGGAAAATTGAGCCCTTGTCCATGCAGCATCACCTCATCATCGAGCGTCAAATGTAGAGCTTTCCGTGTTCCTGTTATCTGATATTTTTAAAAGATATTTGCAAGGCGTCAGCCCCACGCCCTGCTTCTATGACCAGCATCCTGCTCATGATTACTATGGAGTGGAGTAGAGAATCCGAGGTGCCCAGGAGCGTGAAGACTTGTGCTCCCACACACTGGGCACTGTAGATCAGTATTCTGCCAGATCTGACCAGATAAGTAAGGGGTTCATCTCAATGATTATGGGCTGAACATTGCAATTAAATATATCCCTTCACATAAAATATGCCTTCATTTGGAACCTGACACTTACTCATTTAGAACGCCTGCTTTAAAAGGATGCAAAAACCTGTGCTTTTTATTCCAGATTTTCACAAGCTACATTGATCTCTTGTACCCCACTGAAGACCGAAACGACAGGTTGAAGGACTCCTATTTCTTTTCCTGCGAGTGCAAGGAGTGCACCACAAAAGCAAAGGTAAGACTCGGGCAGAATGGGAGCCAGCCTAAGGTGAGAACCTGGGTTGAATTCCATGAACTGCATTGTATGGTGCAAAGTAAGATTGTAGTACTAAATGTCATGTCTGTAAGTTATTATGTTATGTGACATTTATAAAGCAACTAACTGCACTTGCTATGGCCTCAAATCCCTGTGGTTTGTCTGGTGGCGATGCAGTAGTTTGTAGTCTGAACATTCTATGATACACTCATTACAATTCAAGCAGGAAAATAACAGTTGCTTTGGCAGATATGACTAGCACACATTCACTTTATGTTTAGCAGTTGTTGGGTGTTGTGTGAGGAGTATTGTGTGTGTTGGACCTGGAGAGTGAATTAGTGGTTTTTGGCATGAGAATGGTACTTGGGTCCTGGGACTCGATCAGTTATTACGGGCATGCTGCACTATAGGGTGGAGCGAACCCAGTGAGTGGAGATGCGGTTAGCTATTCTGAAGAAATGGCTATCTACTCTGGAGATTTAGGAGGTTTTTGTTTGGGTGGAGTAACCCAAACGACTGGAAGGACCTGCGTGTGGTATCACTTATAATTTGCATACACTTATCACATTCATACAATTTTGCATGTTCCCATATTCTCGCAAAAGAGTTCCTTATGCATATACATCGGTGTTTACATAAGGAATTTCAAAAACAATTATTTTACAGAGACAAAAAGCCTTCTTTTGCGTGTACAATGCATTTCGGTCTTAATGACCATCTTCAGGGACCGTTTCTAGAAAAATATTTAATAAACAAATTGTAAACAGTTGCCAAAAAGAAAATTCTGCCTTGATCTACTTTTTCATTGTTCTGCCATATTTACCAGGCTTTGTTTCCACTTCTGTGCGCCTTTTTAATGGTGCTTTTACAATTGGTGTCCCAGATTTTCTAAGAGAATACTAATTGGGTAAATACCTTCTCCTGTTCTTCTAATGGGGCTTTCTCAGGGTTCTTACCTTGTGACCTGTGTCAAGGATATCTCTGGTTAGATTTGATCTATCCAGACACCTTAGTCTGGCATTGCTTATAGTCTAACATTGCTTAGTTTTTGTTTACCTTCCAAGTATTTTGCACGTTTCCACATGACACCAGGACCACAGTGATACGGTTCTCTGTTTTCCCCGTTTTGCTTTTATTTTGAAAATGGTGGCCACTTTACATTAGTTTTCTTTAGAAAATCTGACATGGTAGATTTTATTGTTTAATTACCAACAATACCTGACCAAGATTTCTAGCTTTAGGTGTCTGTTGTCACAGCTTTTTCTGGCAACAGGACCAAATAATCTACACCCGATTAGAAACATATCACAGTTTTAGTCTCTGCAATTAATAGAAAACATTCTCTTGCAGTATCCATAATCGTAGTACATTATTGAGAAGTATTCTGCTGAGGCAGGAGCTTTTGGTTGTTATAGATACAGATCATGCACCTATATGTCAGGCAGCAAGTAGATTTGTAGGTCTAAATTAAACGTGGTTTATTTCCTTGCATTGTTTTAAATCTACGTAGCTCAATAGTGGTGTATGTGTCATGTGGGGTCCTAGAGCTCTTTAAAGTAATTTGCACAGGGAAATATTGTACATGGTTGTTGTGGAAATTGTACCAGGTGTGTATTGACACGTTTTATGTGTTTCGTGTGTCTTCTCTAGTGTGTAGTCGACGTGTGCTCACATTATCACATTGAGTATGCATTTGAAACATAAAAACGCAACTAACGGATGGAACACAACAAACAGCCTGCGTTATATTCTATCACCATGCGCCACCCACTGTGTTTATGTAGTTCGACTCAATGTTTCAACATACTCGCATTATCAGAACATGTGAAATATTTTAAAGGGACCCTGTAAAGAAAAGAACTGATGTCTGCAAAGACAAAGACAATTTCCACCATACATTTGCATAGCATAATATAACTGTTGACTATATATATGATCCATGCCACAAAGGGGTTATTTTACTGGAGAAAAACTGAAAACTTGAAAACAATCAAAACATGACTATTAACTTTTGTCAACGTGTGCATAAAATTGCCTTAACATATGGTGCATTCTTTCCATAGTGGCTGCACCTTTTGCTCTCGCGATGAATGTAACCAATCAACATATGCCTTGTTTTGAAATTCTGGTAGATCGTGTAGGGAAATGTGGGTTGTTTTCTCTCCCATCCGTATCTCAGTGTGTAGTGCCGTATGCCTCTACATTCCTCCCGGCACCTTCATTTAGATGGCAAAGGAAGTACATAGTTTGTGTGATGTTCAAGAATCACCCAGAACGTACAACAGAGAATTCTACCTATTTGTTTACCTCTGTGTGAGCGGGATCTTTCATTATTCTTGGGAACCGCAATGCAACATTGTTAATATGGATGAAAATGACAGTTGCAGAAAAGTTGATAGAAGCTACTAGATAATATCTCAGGGATAGGTCCCTTCCCCAACTCCCAAAAACTGGTAACCCCATTTTGCCATTTTATCATGGGGTAGTTTGAGGGGAAAATAGGTGTTAATATAAAATGAAATTATTGTTTGGCCTTGTGACTTTCTGATTACAGAGAATACCTCCTTCCCCCCACCTCCACCACCCCATGTCAATTTAGGATGTAAATATGTCCTAATGGCACACAGAGGTTTAATCCAAGCTCGACAGGTAGCTGTATCTAGAATTTGCATCTCAATCTTCCATAAGGTGAGAAGGGGAAATAAATGTATCATTATTTCTCTTGTCACCAGAAGAATATAACATCTCTGTTGCCCCTTCTGGGCTCCATACCAGGTCAAGATGGCTCATGGATGAATTAATCAGAATCCAGCTTGAAGTGCTAGACTGTCACAAATTAGTGGCTTAGTGTTTTATGTTTCCTCACTCCTACTATTAATTGCAGTGCCTCAGATGGTTCTATGTGAAAATGTCCTGTAAGCAATCAGGAGTAAGACTCGGGCACAAGGGCATTGTGTTGATTGCTATAAACCTTTATTAATAGAAAAAGGAGGTTGGAAAAATACCTAGCTCTCCCTATCGCTATGAGAGGTTTCCCTGGCTCAACTAAACTAAAGGATGTCAATATCAGAATATACAAAAGCAAAAGTTTTCGTTCTGTGTCCGAAATCCTAACCTGACCCTTACATTTTAAACCTAAGATCATGTGAAAAGGGGGTATAGTCTCTCAACTGGTTCAAGGTGGTTCCTTCCACAGTTCCAACACAAAGTTCCAAAAGGGTGCAAAAAAAAACAAAACAATCAAAGTTCCACAAGTCTCAAGAGGGGGCTCCCTTCCCTTGAGGTTTCTCAGAATGATTTACTCCTCATTATACTCAGGAGGTGTTCCCCCTTTGCAGTGGTTCTTAATACCGACCAAGGGATGTGCTTCCCTTCCCCTTGATTTCTTTTTCCAATGACCACAACTTTCCAATCCAGGGATATCCTTTGCTTAGCCTGGGGCTTCCTCAGATCCTTTAAATTTACAAACACAATTCCTTTCCTTAGGATTCTATAGCTCTTTAATCACAGGAGTATATTTCAATTCTCCTGGATTTCCCAGACTCGAGGGATTTTCTGTCTCTCTGTGATTGTACAATTTATTTAAGTTTCTTGCTCAGGGGGTATGTCTCCCTTTCCCTAGATTATGTACAATCTTAAGAGGTTACTCTCCCTCTCCCTCTTCCCAATTCTCACAGTACATTTCACATTGCCTGGTGTACTCTCCTACCAGGCTTTCTCGAATTTTACTTGCCACTTTATTGCCTGGTGTACTCCTATGCCTACGTATACTCTCCTTCCAGGGCTTCTTTGTTAAACTGCAACAAAGGGGTACAAGTCTTCCCTTTTACTTTTACACTTCTCCCACGTCTGGAGTTTTCACAATCTTAAGAGGTCACTCGCCCTCTTCCCAATTCTTACAGTACATTCACATTGCCTGGTATACTCTCCTGTCAGGGCTTCTTTGTATATCTGCACCAAACGGGTATGAGTCTTCCATTGTGTTCTCATACTTTCACTGTAGGTTGCACCAAAGGGGTCTTCCCTTGTTCTTTACAATGTCCCCTTTGTATTTGGGTGTGCGTCCCAGATGTGCAATCTCGTTGCTTGGTGTACACTCCTGCCAGGGCTTTTACAACATACACTTTTGGGTGTGGGTCCCGGGCTCGCCACAAGTTGCCTAGTGTACTAGCCTGCCAGGTCTTTAACATATGTCTGTATCGCTCAATTATCCTTGGGGTCTTCAACCCGTCTTCACTGGTTTCCCTTCTTAATACTTTCAGCGTTCCCATTCCCTTACTTGGGTTCGCTTTCACACCGCTTTTGTGTGCTGCATGGTTATGCTATGAAGCCTCCCAGTGTTCCACTTCCCTTTCTTGGGCTAACCGGTCTCTTGTGGCGGCTTCCGCATTCGCTGCGATCTTCGCTTCTTTCGCAGGGCAGCCTCATCTTGCTGACGGCGTCCTGTCAGCTCTTTGGTACTCACTTAACCATGTCCTCCTTCTTGCAGCCTCTCCTGCTACAGGCACTCGGATGGCATACCTTCCTTTTGGCCTCTTGCAACAGTGTTGACAGCCTGTGGCCTGCTCCCTTCTCCAGCTGTCATCTGTTCCATTCTCTGACCCGCATTGGTTAAAGTGGATCTGCTTCCTCACAATCTCCATCTTCTATGCAGTGTCGGGATTTTGAATGTCCCGGCACCTATTGGATACTTCCAAAGACTAGAGCACGTCTCTAGTTCAGTGCTCTGCATTACTCCCGCTATCTTTCTCGTCTCATTCTTTCAATAAGGAGAATGGAAGAAAGCCTCATAGTCAATGCTGAGTGGGGGACCAGGTTCTATGTTGCAATATGCAATATGAGTAGGGGGATTTAAAGAGTGAGTGTCATAACTGAAACATAATGTTGCAGCAATGGAGCTGTTAAGATTTTGGTGCAAACCCGTGATCTGTGTTTGTTGATCCGTGTGACAGCCTTTCTTGTTGTCATACCAATATAGCAATATAGAGCAGGTCACATGGACATTTGATGGCATATATGAGATTGGTTGACTGACTATTGGTAAACTGCCACAATTTCCAGTCAATGCTTTCATGGACGAACATCTGCGTCTGTATTGTAAATTGACAAATGCTGCATGCATAGTGTCCAACCACTTGTTCATGTTCGTGGTTCCAGGCAGCACATAAGGTGTTTTGGGCAAAGTTTGATGGAGGGGTCTGCAGTCTTGAATGAACAAGACTGTATCTAATATTTCTTCCTGGTTTCAGTGCAAAAAGTGGAGGGCCCACTGTGCACCCTGTACTGGTGACAAGATTCCAGTGTTGTCTTATCAGTCTTTTCAATTGTACAGTCTGTTTTAAAAAGGTAGTAACACAGACAATGTGTTCTGATTCCCTGTCCGTGAAGCGTGCTCTCTTTGCTGATCGTTTGATCAATTTACGTGGATATCATCTCTCTGACAATTTTTAACCTAAAGCTAATGCATGATGTTCAAAATCACTGCTCTTGGTGCAATTGTCCGTGAGGTAAATTGACTCTCTGTGAACGGGGATGCTGACTGGAGTACAATAGCAGAGTATTCTGGTCAGTTTCCTTCCGGTATAAGGTGGTGTACAGATATCCATTTTGATACCGGATACACAAATCCACAGAATTTGGAAACGTCTCAGTTTGTGGAATGTTGTTGTGCACTAAAGTTATGCTGAGAGAGACTAAAATATTAATCTCTTGTTCAAGGGGCAGTCCCCACATAGAGAAACAATGGGTGTACCGGGTGGGTTTTCCCAGTTTTTATGGATCTTTGGGAGCTCATATATAGTTGGTAAGCGACAGTCTCTAGGGGTTAGAAAGCGTGCCTCGTCGGGCATGAGATAGCCCTGTTCCACTCCTATAGTACACAGTTACTGCAATTTTTCATCAATTTATCAGTGGGATCTATTGATATTTTAGAATAGTGGTTTTCATTGTTAATCAATCCTTGTACAATACTGATGTATTGATTGTTATCCAAAACCACTATGCCTCCGCCCCTTATCCGCTGGTTTGATTACGATGCATTTATTAATTGCTAGGGATTTTAATGCTTGTGTCTCCTCTTTGCTTAGATTGTGACATTTATAGGCACAGGATAATTTTTTTGTTCAAAACACATTTTCAGAAAATCTAGATGCTTCCTTAAAACAAGCACATCTATAATGATTTACAGACACCTGTATGTGGTCATTGTGTTCGTTCTTGCTCGAAATGACTTGCAGCTCTTTTCACTCACATCAGGATGCCGCTAAAATGGAAATCCGAAAATTGAATGACCCGCCTAAGCCAGAAACTATCAGAGACATGGTCAAGTATGCTCGGAATGTGATAGAGGAGTTCAGGAGGGCCAAGCACTACAAAAATATCCTTTTGTAATACGTTTCGTTTCTTTTATCGTTTTGCTTTTGTGTCTGATCTGTTGTTTGTGTTAGATTGTATCACATTTAATATATGCCTTCTTTATAACCCCTTTAAGTCTTTGGGAAAATGTCAACTATGCCTACCTTTTTTTGAAGACCGGCTCAATAATGAGTGAGATAATTCTAGAGGCTATTGATGACTTTGCAGAGCCCAGACAGTCTATATATAGAGACTGCTGCAATGCCAGTGTGTTACTATTTGATGTATTTAAACATTTTATAAAATGCATGCTGAGGTAACAGGTGCTGCACAGTGCAAATCGTACAATTGTTACACACATAATAATTTGACATTAAAAAGTATAATCTGTGAAGAATGAATGCCTTGACTTTGAACAGAAATTCAAAGGTTAAGAAATGTAGAACATGAAGAATGTGCTACAGTAAAACATGCTTTCTGAAAGCCATGTGAAAAGCCAATTAATAGGAAGAAGATGGACAGGTGGCCAGAGGATTCCAAGCATGAGGTGCCGCAGCAGAGCAAGCTTGGGAAGAATGTGTATGATGAAAATGGTGAACTAGTACTCTGAGAATCCCAGCACTTCTGGTATGTGTCACAGGTTGAGGTATCAATAAATGACTTGAAGCCAAGAACTGTAGTTCAAGGTTTATTTTTGTACAAACAGAAAGCTAATACATCAGGTTTGACTGAGGTCACTTTGTGGGAAATCAACAGAACATAAATCCTTCAAAACGTCTCTATAGGACTGTGGTCCTCAGTTCTTCCCTTTCCTTGTAGGCTCCCTTTCCTGGTAGGAAACGAAAAAGTCTGTGTTTTGGGTTTTAAGTGCCCCACACTACTTCTGTGGCAATCACTTGCTAGGCTTTCGTAAATGTTGTCAGGATACTGCACTTCTTCAAGGCATACTAGCACCACCATCCCTAGTACATTTGGCTGTCTAGACCAGGACTAGGCATCAAACACATTAAGATCATTTGCAGGATGACATCCTGCTGTGGTAGTCGGCTTGACCTCTTGCTAGGCCTACACCTACACCAACCTAGATGCCTCTCCAGGGACACAGGTCATAATCCACACCCACTCCAGCAGCCCTTCTCCTTGGACACTTCCTCCTCTTCATCACTGCCCTCCTCCTTTTTCTCCCTCTGTCTCTCTTTTCAACTAGCGCATACTCTACTCTTTTCCCAATCCTCCCTCCTTTCTTCTTTTCGTGTCTTCTCCTCCCTTATAATGTTCAACAGATCCTCCTCTCTCCTCTGAGTGCTGCTCCTCCACTGCGTGATATTCCTCCACCTTTTGTTTGCCTGCTCTTTTTTATAACTCTTTTACCGCCTCCTTTTCTGATGCTCATTCTTTTCTTCTTTCTCCTCCCTGCTACTCCTTTTCACCTATTTCAACTCCAGTTCACTTCCTCCTCCCTCTGATGGTCTTCGCTGCCCCTCTTCCTTACAGCTCTCCTTGACCTATGTCATTTCCCCCCTCCTCTTCACTACTCTTCATTTGCTTCTCTTTCTCCTGTGTCTCCTTTTTTTGATGGTCTCCTCTGTACTGCTTCTCTTGTACTGCTTCTCTTATACTCCTTCATCTCAGGCCACCCGTATCAATTGATAGTCACTCCATCTCCTTCTTCTTTCGTCCAACTCCGGTTCTTCAGGCAGATTAACATTCAGGGAACGCTTTTTCTGCTTCTGTAACTTCCCAGGCGAACAAGACTTGGATCAACAGGGGTTGCCATGGTTTTTAGAGACGGCTTTGGCCCTAAGGTTGGTGATGGACTGGGCCCTTTGAAGGGCGTCTTCGGTATACCGCCACTGGGTGCTGCATCACATGGTAAGTGTTGGCGCCAGGCCCAAAATTCACCCAGCCTTGCCATCCAGCTGTCCGCTTGGGACTGCATCATCTGTCTAAAGCTGCCTGATAAGTGGAGCTTTTCTGCAAGGTAGGTGTTTTGGCCCAAAACTACTGCCTTATATGCGGAGCAGCAGATCTTGAACAAAGTGCAAAGATGACTTGGAAGCCAATGTAGACAAGCCTGAGAGGCAGTGATGTGTACACATTTCCACACACCTGAAGTGAGATGAGCCACACCGTGGAGAACAGTTTATAATGGAGTCCATGAAGAAGAAAAGCCCATCAAAAGAGGATTTCCCAAGATGGCACCAATGCTTGGGCAGCAGTGTGGAAGTCTGACGAGACCAAAAAGGTTTTATTTTCCTAAGAAGGGATCACTGAAAGAAGCAAGATCAAATCATTCAAGACGTGTGAGCTGTAAATGTTTATACTTGAATCCAAAGTAAAACGCAAGACTTGACACATGACACAATGGATCCCAAGAGTGACAGAAAGCACTGGTAAAAAGGTGAAAAAGAGAGAGAAGACAACAACACCACTGAGTGGGATAATAATAACACTTTTCATTACAGGGTTTAGAGGGGTCCCACATGAAGTGCTGTAAAAGAGCTCAAATTATCATCAACAGATACTTCTGTGCTGGCCTGTTTTGCAAGCATTTGCTCATATGTAGTGAACAAACAGCCAGCACACCTCTCTACTTAGCCATCATAAGGGAGTGCTGTGGGGCACGCATTTATGACTTAAGAGTTGAAGTGGAACCATCATGCACTTTTAATATTGTTAAAGAACGACTTTGACAATGTTCTATATTCGTTCCCTTCCCTGCCTTTTTCCTTGTAAACATTAGTTCCAAGCGGGAGTTATGTGACCTTGTTCGTCTGCATCTGAAAGCAGATCTTTTGGATTGCGCATTAAGGTATTTCTTCATCAGAGAACGTTGTCCTTCTTAGGAAGATTTGCTGGTCTGTATTCTTCACACAAAGCCAGGCAATATTCCACTTGCACGATAATATTATCTTTCCATATGGCAGTACATTCCTTCCATTTCTTAGTTCGGTCACAATCTGTTGTTGTCATTACCGAACTCGGTAGATCAGGTTTTATCAACCACACATGTTTTAATCAAGCAAAGACTTTGCTGAGCTGTCTTATTGTCACCAGTGAGGTATCTCCCTGGTGAAAATTCAACATAAAACCAATTTCCAAGGACCTTTTAAGGCTGCAGCTAGGGGACAGTGCTACTGGGAAATAAAGAAGGAGTCATTATGAGTTTGATTGTATCCCGGCGGGATACCGGCAAACTGACCCTACTGTTTCAGCCACCTGATATCCCAGTATTACAATATATTACAGGTGGCAGAAGCGCCGGTAAATCCCCATTCCATGGGACTCCATGAAGATAATTGCAGCATTTGTTTGCCGGCGGTGGCCTGATTTACCGGTAGCTCAGGGTTGGAGGTAAATCAGTGCCCCTACTGGCAAACTTGTGTTTTGCCGGCCCGGTTGAATTGCCAGTGCCAGAATTACCAGCAATTTTACTGGCAATTTTGCTGGAGTGGCAAAACTGTAATGAGACAGAGACAGAGAGAAAGAGAGAGAGAGAGCAAGGTGACATTCAGGTTAGTTGCAATGAGAAACATCGAGGAACTAGAAGTTCACTGTATAATGGTCAAATCGAAAGAGACAGGTGGAAGCGAACAGAGAGTGAGAAGTAGTCGTAGAGGCAGACAAAAAGGGTCACTTTCAAAGTAAACAGGGAAAAGAGGAAGAAAAATAGTATGCAGTGAGTTGCAGAGGAAGTGACGTACACTTACAATTTGTATATAGCTCTTGCTTATTCAATTCAGCAGTTCCACAGCACGGTAAATACAACAAATACTAGCACACTCTGTCTCTAACGCATTGCCAGTAAGATAGCTTAGTAGGTTAATGCATCTCTTTGCTGGTGCAATCTATGTGCAATTTTCCCATCAGTTGTCCATATTGTGACTGGGCCTACTTAGCCTTTACTCCTTTCAGTAAGTAATAGTAATCAAATTAATTCATCATCAAAGCGAGGTTTCCTGAGCCACTGCCCAAGAAATCTGTAAGTCATAGTTACGAGTTCCGGCAAAGTAGATCCAGCCTTTCACCATTCTGAGGTGTATAAAATGAGAACTGGTGAATTCTCTAATGATTTTGAAAACTTAATTAAGCCTACAAAATACAGGGAAACAATTCACAATACAACGTTGTGTCAAATAAAGGTTGCATCAAATCATGCGCTTAAGGTTCACACAGATTGTAAAAAGGATAAGCAAGAACTTCATTAATAACTCCTGCAGCATATGCTCATGTAATGTGATGTAAAGTGGTCTTTTATACTGCCCTCCTTTCGTTTTGGTGGATTTCGCTGGGCATAATGAATGCACAAAATGGGATACCAAATTTATTCTCTGGACTCAGTACTCTACAACATCAGGAAAAGGGGGTGTTTCTGCACCTGTCCAATAGCAACATCAGATTAATCACTTTTATACATTATGGACACCTTTGCTAAAAAAATATATCATTCAGAGTAATTGAGAAAGTAGGACTGACAGCCCAAAAGGGTATTTTTGGATGTAGTTACAAAAAGGATCAGATCCTACCAAACATGACGGGGTCCATCCTCGTCTCTGCCCACATCTCGATCTATGTGTATACCACCTACCCTCTGACTTCCACCACAAGCATTGTATCTCCCTAGTCACATTAAGGATTTCAGCAACACATAAAATTCAGATAACCTTAGGACCTGCTACACCTAGGTATGCATCATCTCTGTAGTATGGAATAGCTGCACTACTATAACATATAACTGCATCTTCCTCCTGCCTCTGTTAATCCCAAATGTATTGTACAACAATGCTCCGCTTTCTAGCTAGTTTTGTGCTATTTATACCCAAATACAAATAAGCCTATTAAGACCTTAAAGCAGTCCCAGAACACAGAGTACCGTCATGATACCCACAAGTCTCTGCAAGGATTCAGTCATTTCATTCTGCAGCGTGAATTTAAATGCAGTTGTGCTGGGGTGTGTCTTCTAAACCTATTTATATATCTATTTCTGATCAGTTAATAAACTGCACATATACTACACCTCTCATCGTGGTGCTAGCCATAGTAGAGACAAAGCCTTGCTTGGGAAGACAGAAGAGAAGAACCATGCATGCATCTTAAGTTGAAAGGCAAAACGAGTAGGACCTATGTGGAGAGCTCCCTGGAGAGAATTCCTGCGTGTGGGGGAAAATAACCTAGAACTCACTTAGACTCATACGGGGTGAGCAGGATTTCAGAATGGTGAGCAAGGAATGAATAGCAGAGAGAGCAGGTGGGGATGTAACCTTCAAGTCAATAGGACAGGAGACATGGACAAAGATTTGAAAGGCCCCGATTAAACTTGAGTTTTTCTAGAAAAGGGCTGATATGCAAGGAGCGACAAAGTCCAAAAGTGAGACAAGCAGCAGATTGTTCAATCATGAGCATGCGTTTAAAACCTAAAGCACAGAGGCCTAAAAAGAGAGGATTGGCATAGTATATCCGAGATTGAATAAGAACTGAATCAGCACAAATGTGCCAGATATAGTAAGAAATGAGATATCAAGACAGGCAAGTATGGCAGATTTCATCCTATGGTCACGGCAGAAGCCAGTCAGAAAGCAGTGAATAACACCCAACCATTCAGTGAAGTGCTGCAATTGAGCAGTGACCACACACTACAATATTTTGGCAGGGACAGGAAGAAGTGAGATTGGGTGATAATTGAAAGGGTGGAGAATGTCAAGAGAACATTTATTAAGAAGGGGCATGACTACAGCAGATTTCAGAGGAGAGGAAAAACACTCCAGGTTAAGGGGGCTATGAGAATTGAAGGCAAAGATTCTACCACGAGCACCTAACAGTCATCACATTTCCTGTGACTGGAGGTTTATTCAATCATGCCTGAGGGAGAATACCACAATGCTCTGCCCAATGAAGTGCTATTCCTTTCAGTAAAAGTTCAATTTCGGAAGACGGCATACTATAGCAATATATATAGAAGATGCACTGCCGACTGGCCCAATAAGGAATAAGTTCAAACTACTGTGTTTACAGGAAACATGGTTAAGGAAAAAGCAGATTTGTGAAAATTACGAGGTGTTCATTAATCCTGCTAGAAAAAGCCCCAAAGGTTGTCCTTATGGAGGCCTACTAACACTGATAAAATTAAAGAACATGCTAAAAGTAACAGCGAGTCGAAATCCTAATCAAGGATTACAGATTTTGGAAATCTTGATTACCACAAATACTCACCAAACTAATCTATTGGTGATTAATACATACTGGAATGGGAATGACTCCTCGTCTGAATCTTATCTGAAGAGTATATCTAGTGAAACTGATGCATCAATGCTGAAAGCCCCAAACCAATTGATCATGCTCTGTGGAGACCTGAACATGAAGCTTCTACAAAACGATGGCACGGAGATTGTGGTGTCCAAACTGAAGGGTAGAGCCTCAGAATGGGTTAAAACAATGGCAAATAGAGATATGAGAAGATTAAATGGTCAAACAAAGGGTGATCTCCATGGCGCATGTACTTCGAGGCGAGGAAACCACCAAGCCTGCATTGACTACTGCTATGTTTCAGAGAAATTGCTGCAACAAATTGAAAGCTTTGAAGTGGTTCGACGTGAAACAAGCGACCATAACTCTTTGGAAATTAAAACAATGATCCCTCTCTCTAATTTAAATAAATGCCAAACAAAAATGGGACCAATGTCTGTGAATTGGGGCCAAAACAGAGTGCAAATCAAATCGGACAAAATACCAACAATGACGAAGAAATATGTATCCTACGTTAGAGCCAACCCCTCAGCAGTCAAATATCGATGGCTGCTTAAAGCCTGAGGTGGAAAGGAAATCTAAAACAAGGGTGGAAATGACATGGAACCATGCCTATGATAAAATTCTGGTCACTAAGAGGAAAAAACTTAGATCAGACATTCGTGCACTGTAAAAGAATTTCACTGATGAAAATGAAGGAAAAATCAGGCATCTAAAGCAGACATACAAAAACTGGATAAAATCCACAAAAGCGATTAGAGCGCAAGCCGACGCTGAAAAGATGCTACCTTTGATATCCACAAGCAATGCGCGAAGTCTGTGGGAAATTAAAGGTGAGGATGTGCAAGTGGCATTAACAACAAACCAAGTATCTGAAACCACTTGGGTTGAGCATTATTCGGAGTTGTTAAAAAAAAAAAAAAAAAAAAAAAGATCCTGCTCACGCTCCATCAATAACGAGAAATCCGTCGAGAGCATTTGGATGATTAATTTCGACCGCTTGGATATTGATCTGATGATCCAGAAACTGAGTACATCAAGAGCAGCGGCCCGGACGGCATCTCTAATATGGAACTCAAGTCAAATAAAGAAAAATGGGGAGATCTCATCTACTTGCTTTTTAAGCACATTATGAGAACAAAAGCAATCCCCCGGTCATGGAGAGTAGGAATAATTATTCCCATATACAAGAAAGGCGATAGAAGTGACCCTGGAAATTACCGTCCTATTGCCTTACTGGACTCAATTGGTAAACTTTTTGCCACCCTGCTGCTAAGAGACCTGACTAGATGGGCTACTAAGAAAGGCATACTAGATCCAAGGCAAACAGCCTTTTTACCTGGAGTGGGAACCAAATTAAATATCTTTCTACTGAATCTTCTGAAGGATAAAGCAATCAACAACAAGCCCAAAATATACCTGGCCTTTATGGACCTCGAACAAGCTTTCGATTCTGTCAGTAGGGAGCGCCTATGGATGAAATTGGAAAAATGGGGCTGCCCTGAATACTTAATCGAAGCTATTAGAGCCCTTTATACGGATACAAAAATTCAAATCTGACTAACTAAAGAAGGTCACCTATCCAATAAGGCATGTACCTATCAAGGTATAAAGCAAGGCTGCGCTATATATGATAGACATGGATGCAAATCAAAAGGAAGTTTGTGCGTTCCCTCCGAAAATAAATGGAGGTTCTATCCCATGGATACTGTATGCGGACGACCTGGTCTTTATCGACACTCATCGGCCTGCAAAGATGCCTAAATGCCATCCAAAGTTTCTTGGAAGTAAGCCAAATGAAGGCGAATGTGGGGAAATCAAAAATTCTGATTCTCAAAAAGGCTGGCTGTTGGAGAAAAATTAAAGACCCAAATAGGTGGTTTCTGAACAATCAGCAACTAGAAATAGTTGACTCAATTATCTATTTAGGTGTCAGAATTAATAAAAACTCTAATGAATCAGAACACTACCAATAAATACAAGAGAAGTTGGTTAAACTGACAAACCAGAGTAGTGCAATTCATAATCGATATGGCAGATACTCCTTAATCCCCATCATAACGTTCTATAAACAGAAGGTGGGGGCTACCCTTACATATGGCGCGGAGGCCCTAATCAGCCTCCACCGGAGATTCTGGGAAATATGAAGGGTACTTTTGGAGGAGAATACTGTGACTTCCAAACTCTTTGCCTGGTTATATGATCGCATTTGAACTACGACTCCAACTATGCACTCGATAGTGGTATGGAAAATCATCACTCTCTAAAGAAAGTGCATAATAGACTCTCCACCTGTACTTTATGACATTCTACACAGAGCGCATACTAATTTGGATATCCATTTATGTGCATGGAAAAGAGCTTGTCAAGCTCTTCTGGAAGATCAAAATGTGGATGAAGGGATGTTAAAGATCACACCATGCATGGCAAAGAAAAAAACTGCAATACCGTGATTGGGAAGATGCCGCAGACCTAAGAAATGGATTCAAGATGTGTATCAATATCAGCTGGGAAATTAAGAAACAAAATCTTCTCCTAAGCTATCAAAAAAAGTTTCCATCAGCTTTCTATCGGAACTTGCTGTTAAGGAGCCGATTGAATATTCTTCCAACGAGGGAACTTATGCTGATGCGAAAACAGATTGTTCAAAAAGACTCTTGCTGTCGATTCTGTGATTCTAATGGAAAAACAGAGACATTAAAACATCTTATGGTATCCTGCCTAGGTCTCAAAGAACTTCGTCAAACATTTTTAGGAGAACAGTTACAACAATATTCCCACTTGACTGAGGAGCAGAGGTGGGAAGGAATCTTATCAGTGGAAGCATTTCGGCATTACAATCTCTGCCATGAAAATGATGAATAAAATATTTGAGACTACCAGCAGTGATGGCTGATGTAGCTCACTAAGGAAAAAATGAACAAACGTACCTGTAGGAAAGTGAATAAAAGGAATTGAACGTAATTGGCATTAATATGTTGGACTAATGTTCAGTATGTTTAAGGTTTATATTGTATTAACCAATAAAACATAAAAAATAAGGAATCTTCAATTCTACTGAGCCATATTTCTATAAGAAATAGTAACTCCTTCAGACGTTGGTGCCATCTCACCTAGCTCAGGGAGCTTCTAGGCCTGTCTAATTCAAGGCTATATTGAATTTCAAAACCTGTCCTCCCTTCCTCAAATAAATGTTTGTATTTAATATTTCAAGTGTTTACATCAAAAATGAACTTTTCACATCTTACACATCTTTATACAAAGTGTCATCTTCCTACTGTAAAACCTTACTGCATAACATATGTTGATCTCAGTATGCTATTGTTCATACCAATATACAACCACTTATGTTTACAACTAATCGCAGATCTCTAAAAGTCCTCCTTAAAATACATTTGATGGTAGGATTTCATACATCATAAATCGTACCAGATACTAAAATTCCTGAACTTAATATAAATTACAATTAATGCTCACAATTTAATATATCAGTTTAAAACCAATATCCCATTTTCGAATATCAATGAATCCCATAAAATTCAACTAAATCTATCCAGTACCATTTGCCATAAATTGAACAGGGCAATGTTTAAAGATATGGACTTTCCATTTAAACACCTCTAACAAAACGACAACTTGCTGATCCATTCTAAATCATGCCCAAATCCCCCAAGACAATTAAAAAACACATTTGTCAGCTCCATACAGCAAGTAAAAGCATGTCTGATTGTTTCAATTACATTATGGTGGTGGGTCGATTTAGTTGAAATTTATAGGATTCATTGATATTAAAAAATGGGATATTGGTTTTAATCTGATATATTAAATAAAACAACTATCCAGAAGAAATTCACTCCAAATGAGCCCTCCTCTGTAAATCCCTTAGATGTCCATTCTCTACAATTTTTAGTGGGCCATGTTACAATCAAGAACTTTCCCTTTGGGTCAATTATCACCATAGTTTATGAAAGACTGATCAGTTTGTGAATTAAGATTGCTGCTCCCTGGGCCTTAAACATGTAGGCATTAAACAAGGTATGTGAACGTAAGTTGGCTGCAAATTGCCCACTTGCTGCCTTGGGCAAATGTGTTTTCTGTAACATGGACACTAAAATCTTGTCTATCCAGGCATGACAAGACCATGCCACTTTGTTGGCGATCATTTAACGAACAAGTGTCATCAAACCAGACTTTCAGAAGGTTTGCCTTAACCTCCCTATAAAAAAGTAAGAAACCAAGCTGTACTGAGGAATTGCCTTATGACCCAACCTCAATCCCAACATTATGGCTGTATTGCCAACAGTGCTTTTGCACCACAACTGTTCCTTAATCTACCCCGCTCCCAAAAATAAAAATATTGCAAAAATGCAGGGAGATGGCCACAATGAGTTGGCCACCTATGAGTTGTACCAGATCCATCAGAGGCGACATTGGAAGAAAGGTGGAGGGGTTTGGTAAGGAGGCGGTTTGAAACAGGAGTTGGGGAAGAAAACAGGAGGGACATTGAGGAGGTCGGAGGGAACATCAGCAAAGAGAGGTAGGAGATGGAGTTGAGGAAAAGGAGAGGACTAACAGAAAGAAGGTTGGAGGGGATGACCAGAGGCAGGTGAGAGAGGAGCGGACCTAATCTAAGAATAAGGGGTGTGAGTGGAGGATGGGTGCAAGCATGAAGTGAAATGTCATGGAGGCAGAAGTGAGAGGGTCAGGAGATGCAATAAATGTCCCCTTATCTGCAAGACCATTAGGACTTGGGCTAGACATAGACATGGGATTGTGTATTAGAGTGAAGACCCCCCCACCCCCCAGACAGGGATGTGTAGATGCAACCTGTAGAGAAACACATCTGGCCAGCCTCTTGGCTGAAGCTATTGGGCTTATCCTGCTCTCATCCAGCCCTTGTTTCTGCCTTATCAAAGTAAAAGCACATGTCGGGACCCGAAACCCAGATGAGAGGTCAAGAAGCAGAGTACCTGGGTCGACAGAACAAAGAGCAGTGAACAGATATCCTGTGAAGGGACCCCTTGACTGAGGGTTAAAAAACCCAGAAACATGTTCCTTTAACTTAAGAAGAAACAATCCTGTTCATTGTTGCAGGGGTTTGCCCAAGAGAAAAAACTCTGTTGATTCGCACTGTCACTCATGGGGGATTCGCTATGGATCTGGGAAGTGGTGTCAATGCATTTACTTTATTTGACCCAACATGGTAGCTTTTCCTGATTAAACTTTTCTTAGCTGGTCTCCGTGCCTTTCTGGTGTCAATCATACTTAGCTTTGTGGCATGAAGTAGCCACAATTCTTGCAGCGACTTCTGCTGATAATCAATTTCCAACAGCTATGAATAGAAATAGCTGGTGTAAAAGTAGAAATCAGTTTCCCAACTCCTGAACGGAAAGATGAGATGTGCAAAGCGCACAAAAAGAACAGGGCTAATGCATTCTGTATTTACTGAACTGCTGTTTTGTCCTACAAAGTTGAGATTCATAGTTACATCAGAAATTGACTTACAATGATAGGCAAGTGAACTTTACATTTTTGCAACTTATGAGACTGTGCAGCAGAAGCTTGGGGGCTAGAAAATATAGTGTTAAGATCTTCTTCATCTTAGTCTCTGTGGAGAGATCCAGTAACACAGCATTTACTTGGACCTAGGATCTGGTAATCTGAATCTTTCTGATGTCATACTTAAACTTGAAAGAAAGCGTTAAGCCACTTTCTGTCCATCTTGACAAAGTCGGTTATCAAAGATAACTACATAAATGCTGAGTTGACACCCTTTGCCATCTGATTGGCAACCATGTTTAAGGCCGGTTACTTTTTCATTAGGAGCCACTAGCCAATTAATTGCACAGATTCATGTATTTGCGCAGAAGCGCAACTCACTGAATTGTGAGCTACCAACTCACTAAAGCCGACCAACAAGCTTCTCTCCCCAGCTTCTTTCAGCATCCCTGTGGCGCTCTGCCACCCATACCACCTCCCTCTCCACCCCTGAGTTTAGGGCCTCACCACCACATAAACCCTACATACCCCTAGCACAGCCATACACCTACCATACCCTCCCCCAGATCCTCCATTCTACCATGGCTGGCCCCCTCATCACTCTTTATTGTGGCCTCTATGTCCCATGCACCTGTTGCATCACTGATTCTGACCTACCCCGTCCTCTCCTTACCTGTTCCTCTTCAGCAGCCCATTCCTCTTCCTGTGTCTCTGTGGGGCACACACAGTAATAGAATGCGGACAATGTATTCTATGAATGTGTTTGGTGAAGGGAATCCATCTTCTTTGAATATGAGTAAATCCATGTGCACATAAATACTTTCTCGGCCGAGACCCAGTTATAATGCACTTTCAAACATTACCCACATATGAAAGTTGTTAAACAATTCGGAAAACTGCTGCCCATCCTGTAAGAGGGATGAAAGTGGGTGGGAGACATAGGATGATGTGGGAAGGAGTAGAGTGTAGAGGATTTTGCATGGTGGTGCAGTGAGTAGGACAGCTGCAGAGTCAGGAGCATAGTTGGGAGTAGGGAAAAAGAGAAGGCAGACAGAATTAGGAACAATGGGGAAGTAGGGAGAAAAAAATACGAAGGAGTAGGAGGTGAAGAGAGTTAATGTACGTGAAGTTCAGTATGAACGAAGGGGTAGAGAAAGAATAAAGAGCAGAGGTGAAAGAGAGAAAGGAGCATAAATGAGGAGGTGGAGGTGAATTCAGACAGAAGGGGAAAGTCAAGGCCAAGGGAAAGAGAGACTAGAGCTTGTGCAAACACTATGCATAGAAAGTGATCAAGGAGGAGAAAGGAAGAAGGGGTCAGTAACAGGAGTAGAAGGAGATGTCACAAAAAAGGTCATTAAGAGAGGGGACTGGTAAAGACCGAAGGGCCTAGAAAGTCTCCTGAGATGGAGGAGTCGAACCTAGGGTAGGCCCAGACAGTCTGCTGAAGAGGATCAGCTGGAGAACCCCCGGGTCCAATGCTTTCTTTAGTCTGATACCTTGCCCCCTGGCCCACCCTCTGATGGCACAGGCCACCAGGGTGGCAGTGGCAGGTATTCAGGACACAAAAGCTAAGACGTGCGACATGCTGATATGCTGATGGATCCAATTAAAGACAAGAAAGACATCATCCAGGACTAAGAAAAAAGTACGGACCACAAGACACTTGAGTGACTCTTTCCCACTATGAACAACGGAAATGACTGAGAACCTAAGAGAATGCTTAGCAAGTTTTCTTCTTATTTTGACAGTCCCACCGTGCGATCTGTTAAACCTGATCCCTTATTTAGTTTTGGGTATATTAAAAGACACACAAGTTATAACTTCGATGTGAGCTGTCTGTTAATCACTTGGCTGTGACAGGCTCCTTACCAAGGGGTCCTCTCCGTCTACCTTCCATTCCCTATGGGCACATCTATCACAGCCTCCAAACAACTCTCTTATGGTGTCATATCATTCCAGTGACATCCGTAACATTCCAAGTCCAAAGCCCTGTCACTCAGACAACTACTGTGCCTCAGGTCATCTTCCATAGTGACCTCTTCGTTGTCCTCCCTTCCTCTCCCATCTCCCCTGAGGCCCATTCCCAATGGGGTAACACCCAGTTTGGGGAACGGACCCTCGGGCAGCAGAGCCTTTGTATTGAGACATCTGTGGGAAAGATGCACTGCTATCAATATGTGGGAATGTAGTGGCTTCAACTCTGGTCCACTGGGAAGGTGAAATAGTTGGCTAGCAGAGCCGATGAATGGGCCACATATCCACAAGCCAGTGTTGTCTTTCAGGGAATGGTAATATGGTGAGGTCATGAGTGGTCAAAATAAAGCAGATGGCATTGTAGCAAGGAGTGGCAGAGGCTTCAGAAGGGATAATAGGACAGGGTATTTCAATGCTGAAGGATTTTGGCTGGTCTGTAGCCCCCTTCTCTCCAGATGATGGTGGAATGTGAGCCTCCCAGGAACAGGAGTACCATCATTTACGGAGTGGGAAGAAAGAATCTTCTCAAAGATGACTTTTAAGAGCTTGGAATATTACTAGGTCCAGGTGTACATTTTCCACCAATGAACCTCTTGAAATGTTCTTCCTGTCCCACCAGTTGCCATCTGACACATGGGAACGAACAGGTGAAAAATCAATGTATTCAAATGGAAATCCTAATTGCAGAACCACAGGATGTGCAATTGTAAGCACTCCCACCCTACTGGTAAGGAATTAATGGCGTGGCATTATTTATTCTGATCACTCTCTAATCCCCTCAAATATTGGCAGAGTTCCTTGATGCTTAATCTCAAATGTTAAGGCTTGGCCCCTTTCCCCCCTAGAAATCCATTGCAGTGGTCACGCTTTTGCTATTCTGGCTAGACCAAGCACCTTGTCTCTCATTGCATTTTCCAGTATACTTTTTTTGGCTAGCAGAATATGACTGTCAGCTTTCAGAACAAAATCTAGTGAAACATCACCAGAAATGGGGACGCCTTAAATGTAGTGAATACTACTCCTTATTACTTCTATTAACCATCTATACAATATACTCAGACAAAATATTTCATCTTCATTGTCTGCATCCTTTAATGCTATGTTGATTGTGTTTTCATGTCAGAGGCATAAAGAATGACAGCCAATACATTTTGGACGTTGTGGTCCATCCTCGGCCTGATTCTTTCCTTCAATGTCTAGTGTTACTATGGATGCTCACAAATCTGATAATGAGGGAGATGATCACTGTAGAACCTGGTCCCTTGTAGCCCCTTAAGTAATTCATTGTTTCCACTATGAGCGCGTGACTTCTTCACAATACACAATACAGCTTTTTCTCATCTTTCAAGGGAAACTTAACATACGTATATGGAATATTCGTGAAAGGGTCATGGCGGACAAGGTTCTTTGGTAAACTCTCTCCTGAATTTCAGAAATAATTCTGAAAGAATTACTTAAGGTGCTGCAAAAGGCCAGGTTTTAGAGGAATAATCTCCATTATAATCAGATTTGCAAGCATCCATAGTGACACTAGACATTGAAGGGCAAAATCGGCCCGGAGGATGGACCAGAAGGTCCGAAATGCATTGGTAGTTATTCCTTCTACCTCTGACATGAAAACACAATCAACATAGCATTAAAGGATTCCCGCAATGAAGATTAAATATGAGTAGATTATTGTATTGATTTATAATAGATGTAATATGCAGTAGTATACACTGCATATAAGGCGTCTCCATTTTTAGTGATGTTTCACTAGATTTTGTTCCGTGTACATAGTTCTCAATAGGGTGCTGATCAAGTTTCTGGTAGATCCCTGAAAGTTGACATTACCTTAGATTTATCTAGAATTGACCTCTTTGAGAATAAAAGGTGCCCACTGTCACCCCCGTTACTATCTGTCAGCTCTGCCATCTGAGATGCAGTGACAATTTTATGAAAGTCCTGTAATATCATGCATGGCATAGTTTAGGGTGCATTGAATAATCCATCAGATTTTTTAACAGCTGATGCACTGTTCCTCACATTAAATTTTCCTGGATATGTGCCAGGACAATTGGTTAGTGCTATTGATGTACTTCTTATCAAAACCCCAAATTTCAAAGGTCAAAAAATGGAAAACGAACTTCCCATAACAGGGAGTCCTCGCTCTAGATGTCTTTGCCCCATAATTTATGAGAAACTGAAACTGAAAATGGAATACTATTCTGCAGGGAAATAAACGCATTGCTCTTTGTTCTATTCATTAGTGTGTTTAATTCATTTATTCTGTATGTCTATGGCATATTCTTGTGCTGTGAGGGGCCAGTAATGCGAGGCGGACAACTGTTTGATGATTTATCAAAACATGCCATTTTATTCTCAAAAGAAATGTGATCAAACATGCCTCACTATCCCTACTCTACTGATGATTTCCCTGCCTAATCAAAGCTAAGGGAAACACTCTAACGCAGGATAACTGGCCCTCACATTAAGCAATAAGTACACTAAGAAAATATATGGCAATGCAACATAACATGAACAATATCCACAGTTTCTGAATAACCTTTTAATGTCCTGGGAGATTTCCCTTCCCCAGGATTCAATGTCTATTCTGCTAATATTCAACCAAAGAACGAAATGTCTCAAATCAGTTATTTATGTTCCAAAGTCAAAGTAAGGTTTGTTAACCAAAGTTCCAATGATAGCAAATCTCTTCTTCTTGGTGAAATATCCACTGTCCACTTCCACCAAATGGCACTAATGGTAATCCCAGCCACAATGCTTTGTCACCTCTTCAAAAAGGCTTGCCACAGCTAAAAAGAAATGCAATATCCACAACTGTCAGTGATACACAGTTCTTGGTTAAAAGTTAGTAGTTCTTTAATTATAGTTTTAGAATTCACAATTCTATATTTGTCAGGATGACTGCTCAGTTTTGCTGCTTCCACTTCAACAACTTCACTTCTACTTGATTCACTATGAGAGCTGTCACTTTTGTCTCACAGTACTCCACTTTGTTTAGACTACTACAATGTTGCATCTACTGACAACCAGATGTACCACCACAGCTTCAGTACTTTGGACTACTACCACAGCTTGAGTGATTTGTACTTCTAGACAGGCTTCGACAAGATACACTTCAAAGTTAACACCTTCAAGTAGGCAAGCCACTCTTCCTCTGAATAACTTAATTCAAAAGGGGCAGCCTCTTTGCCTCTCATGTCTTTCTCCCACAATAACAACCTGGGTTTGCCTTTAGGACTCACTTCTCTCTGTCTTCCACAGTCTCGGGCACTACAGGTTGTGTCAACTTCAAAAAAGTCTTTGCAAGCAGCCAGTTTTCCTTCCCTAACTTTCTCAGCCCAGGTGATTACCCAGAGCCGTGGTGCCACTCTCTTAGCTTCAGGTAATGCTTGCACCCTTGTATCCCAGGCCAATTGAACTGTTATTAACTTTGCAGTACAGTAAGATTGCTTTTTAACTCTGGGAAAGGCTGGTTTCACTGTTAATATGGGGAGACCGTTGGCTTGGGCAATGATTGTTCTCTTCTTCAATAATATATACACTTTTACTTTTTATATGTGAATGGTATGCCATGTTAGATTAAAGAATAGGTTTCAGTCTTTCTTTAGGAATCGTAATAAGGCACACGCGACCACTCTTTGACATTGTTTTTAATGTTTCTAGATTGGTATCGAATTGCATTCCCGTGTGAAAGTGAAGGATAGAGTTCAGTCCTCCTTTGGGAATCACAGTTAGGCACATGCGACCACTCCTTCATGTAGTTTTCCCAAGTTAAAGGTTTCAACAATTGTTTTATCAAGATTAGGTATTCGGTAATGTTCACTCTTGTTAATTAGTGACACTCGGCCACTCCTTCCACTGGTAACAGTCGTTAAAAGTTGAACAATGCATTTGAGCAGCGTTTGCTTTCTACGCGTTTAAAAGGATTTTCATATTAAACATGAGTGCTATATTTCCATTGATAAGGTATTTCATGTTCAATTAACAACTTCTACTCGCTTTAAACCATATGCGAGAGAACAGGGAACTGGATACTGTTGCCGGTAATGCTTGCGCCAGGTACTAGAACTCTGTGCTTCACTCACCGGCTTTAACACTTTCTCTGCGGGTCCCACTACTGCCATGATTTCTGCCACGACTTCTACTGCTTTTGGCTTCTTAGAGACCCACACCCTTTCTCTGTGGAGGTGTCTGCGGTATGGCCACATGTTTATGGAGACCCTCTTGCTACTGAGACCCACCTCTTGACAACTGCTCCTCGCCTCAGTCTCCAGCACGTTCACTGCCTGCGTGGCAACCACGGCAATCGGGCTTTCCTGGGTAAAGACATCTTTCCTGCACGTCTTCCACTGCGCAGTCTCTGCACTTCAGAGTTTGGGGGGGGAACAGGACCCTCTCAGAACAAGCAGGTGCAATCTGCTGTCTCCACGTTCCAGCTTCCCTCTTGTTCTCCCACTTCTGCTTGTTTTGCCAGCTTCGTGCCTTCTTCCTTCTGCTACTACTTCTACAGCTTGCATTCTAGTCACACTTCCAGCTCCGTCCTCTCCTTCCTATTGCCTGCTCCGGAGGGGTCTTTTATGCCTCCCAGGTTCTCTTAGGTGTGGCCTCTTTGGCTTAATTGCCTGACTACAGCAACTGCATGCCTCTTCAGCCCTCTTCCTCGTCCCAGTACTTATGGGATTATGGGACTTGTCCCCTTTGGCAAAGTTTGTTCTTTTAACAATTGAGTTACTTTTAAGGGTAGATTTATTTCCCTTCAACTAATAAAAAAATGGACTGTTAGAATTGGTTGTTACAGGTGAAGACATTTGATTCAAGGCATTTTCTCTAGATCCTTTTACATTATACCTTTGGTAGCAAGGCTGGTATTTATTCTTAAAAGATCTTTCTGTTAATAAGGTTGGCTTGGATTTAACAGAACTTGTACCCCAGGTTACAGGTCTTATATGTGGGTCAGGGTCATTATAATGACAATATGCCATTACCTGTTTTGGCAACCCAGGAAGGCACTTCCTTTCAGAGGAGAAATATCGCGTATCATCCCACGGGATCTCCTCACCTCCCTGAGCCCTGTCTCCTTCCAGGTGATCCTCCCACACCACCACCAAGGTCAGGATCAGGAAGTGTCTGCCTTTCCCTGGCCACCTGGGAGGAGACTTGATGCAGGGTTTCAGTGAGGGATCAGTATGATTCTTCTCAGTGCCTGGTGTCTTTAATCAGTTTCTAGCAAATCTGTTGTGTGCGGGCCTGGGTGTTATGGCCTGCATGTGTACCACCTCATTGGTGCTGCGTTTTATTGAGTGCTCTGGAATTGCTTTAGCCCCACAGGTGTAGACTGTCAGATTGTGTAATCTGAGCAGCGTGACTAAACCTTGGCTTTTTACGAAGCCAGTCTACCATCTTGGATTTTTTGCACGTGAGTTTGCGCTTGTGCCTGACATTCAGACCACAGTGGATCTGCCTCTATGGAGGGACCCGCAGTAAGTGTTGTGAGTGTTTTTTGGGGTGGTTGTGATGGTTTCTGGTAAGGTTGCGGCCTACATCATATTTTGCCTGTGTTGGGAACTTGCTACACTGCTCTGTGTGAGGTGGTGGGCCTCCCAGCAATGCCCTAAAAGGGTCAGCTCCACCTTTTTCTGGCATTTCACTGTCTCCTGGTCAGTGATCGGAGCCAAGGGCGGGGAGACCAGGAGATCTTCCCCATATTGTCCCCGGGGCCATCATCCACTGTCCTCTGGAGGACTCCAGCACCTTTGGTCACCCCACTAGAAGTCTCCACAATAAAGCAAAGGAGTTCATCACACATCCACTCAAATTATTGTGAACTCAATAACCTGTAACGATACTGTTAGTGTGTACGTAATTGCTTCTGTATGTTATTTTACCTTTGAAATCTTAATCACACTTGTTCAAATCAAAATGAAAGCCCCCCTCCAAAATGATGTTCCATTTGTAGATCAGATAAACTTGCCAACATTTATACAACATCATATGGGTGCTTTTATTTCACATCAAATTAATTCTTCAATCACTGATTAGACTACATTAGTATTCTTCAGTTCTACAATGCGTTTACATTGTTAAGTCATAGCTGTCTGATATATTACATACATAAGGATATATATGAGGATCTATGATGATCCGTATGGGTTTACATAGCAGTGCAAACGGAAAGTCATCCCTGTGCTGTCTTCATACAAAAATAATGCCCTGACAAATCCCACTCTACCGACTGAATCGACACTTACGGAAGGCCTGTAGTACAAGTATGTTTGAATTGGGGACAGCAGGACACCACATATGTTTGGGATTGGAGTGAATAGATCTGCATTGGGGTTTTTTAGGAGTACCATTATTTATTTACAGGCAACCTGCGTGTTGTTCCCTTATATATTTGTGAGATTCGTTGGTGACATGCAGAATCCAAATTGTATACCCTGGTAGTTATGCTTCGTTATATACAGAAAGGGTCTATATATTTTTATATAATGGAACACATTGATAAATTAAATAAATATATAATGTATTATCATTGATTGAGCTCAATGTTAGGATATGTCCACATGCTTTAAAATTGTCCAGTAAGACACAATTATGTATTGTAAGGGGTGCGTAATTAAGCAATATGACTTGAGCGGCGGGGGCATTACCGACTCAGGTAATGCCCCGGGGCCCATAGTTATAGGCCCGAGCGAACCCCCTGCCTGCAAGATTTGCGTGACCGGGGCACTAAAAGCATTTTTTTCTGTCCCGTTTCGGGACAGAAAAAGAAGAAGAAAAAAAAGACCAAAAAAAATGGCCGCCGGGAAAGGGAAAACTGAGTCCGTTTTCCCTTTCCATGGTGACCATCGGGAGCGGACACGCTGGAAACAGAAGGGGTCCTGGCGCGTCTGCTCCCAAAAAAAAGGAGAAGAAGGTAGGTGGGGTTGAGAGAGAGCAAGAGAGGCATGGGGAGAAAAAAAACGTACCTGCGTCCCCAGCGGGGGACGATGGAAGCCTTCAGCCGTGTGGAGGCTCGTAGCGGGGATGGCCAAGTAATGCCTCGGCGAGGGCCAATCAGAATGGTTGTTTCATTCTGATTGTGCCTTCGCCGGGTACTAAGGATGCATAAGTACGAGCCTGACACAATGGTGGCATGTTTGTTGGTAAAGTCTTTTATTTTTAAAAGTAAAGAAAAGGAAAAACCCTATTTCAATCAGGGGTTGCCCTACCTCAAAAACAAATACTAAGGACTTTGTCAGGATGTCCAGTAAAATAAAATGTTGACTGTCCGGTTTCCAAAGCTATTTCCGTCCCTTACACTCTAGACTAACTAAGGAAAAACTGTGTGTCTTCTTAATCCAGAAGGAGGCATCTTTCACTCTGAATATGGATTTGATTGTTCAGTTCTTGATGAGAAAACACAAGGAGTGATTCTTTAAGTTAAACATTCGAAGGGATTGTTTCCTCCGACGTATTCCTTATCTATGATATTTGTATCTCCATCTTGCTGGCCTCGGAAAAGAAATTTCCCAGTAGGGGGCGCTGTGCGTCGACGTCCGTCGAGTAGGTGCTCCTCGACGGCCACTGTATCGACGCCGACGTCATCATGCCTATAAACGGCCACACGCAGCGTCCGTTGCTCAGTTCCGTTTTTCCACGCTTCGTGTGCCTCAGAATACCGTTGCTCAGTTCATCACTCGATATATATTCATATTCCTCGAGAAAACCGACTCGTACTCAATGGCTTCCTCCTCCGACCCAACGACTCCTCGGTCCGGTTTCAAAAAATGCAGAGACTGTGGGAAGAAAATGTCGTTGACGGATCCTCACAGGATCTGTTTGTGGTGTCTGGGAATCGAACACCAGTGTTCGGAGTGTGAGGAATGCCTATCCATGACGGCGAAAGCCTTGAAGGAGCGTAAGGGGAAGCTCGAGAGAGGTAAGTCAATTTTAACTTCCTCGAAAGTTTCCGCGGTAGAGTCGAGAAATTCGTCTCCTCACCGTCGAAAGCATTCTCGGTCTAGGTCTCGAAGTGGCTCCCACCACTCGTCGAGGTCTAGACACTCGAAAAAAAGACGAAGAAGATCCCCTTTATCATCGTCTTCTAGTTCCCCTGAAAGAGTAAATTGCCCCACAAAACACAGCTCTCAAGCTGAGTGGGAGGAATTCAGAAAAAAGATGCTAAGCGTCTTCGAGAAAGCAGCCTCGTCCCCCTCGAAGTCAGCTGAGGGTGATACCCCGAGTGAAAAGCCCAAAAAATCTAAACGCCGCGAGTCGAAGCACCCGGCGAAAGAGTCGACCCGAAAGCGCCATGAGCCATCGGGAAGTAAAGCATCTTCGACGCCATCGTCGAAAGCCCCTTCGAAGCATAGATCGGCGCCATCGACGCCGGTATCGAAGGGTTCTTCGACGCATCCGTCGATCGAGTCGACATTGACGCCGATAAAAGAAAGACCCACGGCTACTCCACAGCCAACGACGTCGAGAAAGTCGTCGACATCCTCGAGCAGGATTCCAATCCTCTCGAGTTCTTCGAGGCCTCTTCCAGTTTTCTCGACGCCTTTGTCGGCGCCTTCGAGGATTTTTACATCGGCGTCAACGACATCGACCTTTTCAAGGCCACTGATGATGGCTCCCTCTGCCTTAGAGATGGGTTTTATACCATTTCACAGACCAGAGCATCCCCCCTTAACTTCAATTTTTGAAGAAAGGGAAGATTCTGATCAAGAAAGGCCTTTTGGGCTGCAGAGGACCACATTACCTGAACCAGAGACTTTTGCCTCTGAGGAAAGAAGGTTGAACTCCCTTCAGGATGCATTACAGGAAGCAAGTGGCCTAGACACTTCCCCAGAAGTGGAATTTGTCAAACCAGACCCAGAGGAACATGCTGATACCCCTTATAGAACCCTAATCTCAAGAATTATGGAGTTCATGGGTTGGTCTGCACCTTCACCTGTTTTTCAACAGGACGACCTCACAGATATTCTGGATAAAGGTCCACAGGAGGATCCTGTGGTTCCCTTTCATTCTGCTTTACAAAGAAAGATTTTAACTAACTGGGAAACTCCTGAAGTTGTCCCTGCGGTTAACAAGAAGTTGTCAGCAAAATATAGGGTATCTGCTGCTGACCCTGAATACCTATCTAAGCACCCTACTCCAGAGAGTCTTGTGGTCCAGGCTGCAACTTCATCAGGCAATACTTCTGCCTACCCCAATGCTCCTCAGGATAGGGATGATAAAAAATATGATGCCATGGCTAAGAAAGTCTTCTCAGCCTGTAGCATGGCTTTAAAATCTATTAATGCAACTTGTACGCTTGCTAGGTTCAGCCACACTCTTTGGGAGTGTGCTTCATCGGCGGCTGACTGCATACCGGAAGGAGAAGAAAGGGACGCATTTTTAAATATCATCAGAGATGGTAAAGATGCAATGTGTGAGTCCCTTCCAACTGGCATTGATTCTGCTGACAGTATCAGCAGGGCCATGGTGGCAAGTACCACAATCCGCAGGCATGCGTGGTTGAGAAAGTCCGGCTTTGCTTCTGACGTACAGGCCAGACTTTTAAATATGCCCTTTGACGGTTCTTCCCTATTTTGTAAAAAGGCGGATGACAGTTTGGAAAAACTACAAACATCTAAAGCAGCAGCTAAGTCACTAGGAGCTGCAATCCGACAAACTAATTTTCGTCCCTCAGGATCCTCTTGGAGAGGAGGGTCCTTTCGCTATTATTCCTCATATGGAAGAGGCAGAGGACGGCCGACTCAAAGAGACCAAGGAAAATTTACCCGTGGTGGACGGGCTAAAGCAAAGAAAGCCGCATCAGCAGGAGCCGCTTTACCTTCGGCAACTGCATCAGCCGCTCCCAAACCACTCTGAGGTCTCCCATCACAAGACACCTGTAGGGGGCAGGTTAACTCACCATCTGACGGAATGGCAGGCTATTACGTCAGATGCTTGGGCATTGGAGACAGTTGCCCAAGGTAACTGCCTGCCTTTTCTACGCATCCCTCAGAGACATCCACCGGGGAACAGCTCTCTGAAAGTGCCGGATCCGCTCCTCTTGCAGGAAGTTGTAGACCTGCTAGAGAAAAGTGCCATAGAACCGGTACCTGTAGCGGACAGGAACAAGGGCTGGTACTCCCCCCTACTTTCTCATACCAAAGAAAGACGGAGGACTGAGACCCATCCTGGACTTACGAGAATTGAACAAGTTCCTCAGGAAAGACAAGTTCAAGATGGTAACTCTCTCTCAGATCCTTCAGGCCCTCCAGCTTCAGGACTGGTTGGTATCTCTGGACCTTCAGGATGCTTATTTCTATGTGCCTATCCATCCCAAGCACAGGAAGTACCTGAGGTTCGCAATTGGCAACTCTCATTATCAATTTCGAGTTCTGCCATTTGGGCTGACCTCCGCCCGAGGTTCTTCACCAAGCTAATGTCGGTTGTGGCTGCAAGTCTAAGGAGGGAAGGGATTCACGTCTACCCCTACCTGGACGATTGGTTGATCAGAGCAGTTTCTTCGGAACAAGCTCGGATCCAACGAGATTATGTCTGCCACTCCCTTCACAGGCTGGGCTTCTCCCTCAATTTAAAGAAGTCACAGATGATACCATCACAGAGACTCCAGTTCATTGGAGCAGTCCTGGACACGTCCCTGGGAAAAGCCTCGCCACCAGAGGTGAGGGCTCAAGATATTCTGCAGATGGTCACCAGGTTTCAAAATGCCCAATGTCTCCCAGCCTACGACTTTTTGAGGTTGCTAGGCCTCATGGCATCTTGCATATTCCTTGTGCCAGAGGCTCGCCTGAGAATGAGATCCCTTCAGTGGGCACTGAGGACTCAGTGGTCACAATTCTCAGGGAGGATGACAGATCTCCTCCGGATTCCGGACAAGGTAGCCCACGACCTTCAATGGTGGGCCTCTCCAGAGAACACCTTGAAAGGAGAACTGTTTTGGCAACCATGGCCGGAGATAACAGTAGTCACAGACGCCTCACTCACGGGGTGGGGAGCCCATGCCAAAGACTTGACCATCAGCGGTCGTTGGTCTCCATCGGAGTCCAGACTACACATCAACCTGTTGGAGCTGAGAGCCATCAGACTGGCACTGAAGGCTTTTCTGCCGTCTGTACGGGGGAGAAACGTCCTGATAATGACGGACAATACAGTGGCCATGCACTACCTCAACAAAAGAGGAGGCGTAGGGTCACTGCCACTGTGCAGGGAGGCGATGCAGCTATGGTTTTGGGCAATTCAGGAAGGAATCTCTCTATCGGCAATTCACCTAGCCGGAGAGAAGATCTTGACAGCGGACGCTCTGAGCAGGCAGAACACAGTCTCCCACGAATGGGAGATAGCTCAGGAAGTCCTTCAAGAGATCTTCGCCCTTTGGGGAACCCCTCAAGTGGATCTGTTCGCCACCAGTATCAACAGGAAGTGCGACAGATTTTGCTCAAGGGAATTTCCCCCGAGAGGAGCTCTAGGAGACGCGTTCGTAGTGGACTGGGAGTTCCCACTTCTGTAGTGTTTCCTTCGGTCCCTGTCATTCCTCAAATGATCAGGAGGTTGAGAAGGTTTCAGAAGACCATGATCCTAATTGCCCCGGATTGGGCCAGGAGAACGTGGTACCCGGACCTTCTGGACATGTCCATCTGTCCTCCAATTCGTCTATCGTACAGAGAGGATCTTCTCTCGCAGAAGGGAGGTCAGGTTCCCCATCCAGCCATCAAGACCCTCAACCTTCACGCTTGGTATCTGAAAGGTTGAGGTACAAGGATTGGGACCTTCCAGATGACGTCATGGAGGTGTTGCTTTCGGCCAGAAGACCAGCAACTAAGACTCTATACCGCTGCCTTTGGAATAAATTTTGCAGCTGGTGCAGAGATAAGAATATCGAACCCTTTTCATGTGGTACACCTGGGGTGTTATCCTTCTTACTTTATTTGGCAAATTCGGGCCTTCAAATTGGCACTATTAAGGGCTATCTCGCAGCGCTATCGATCTTTAAGCGCACTGCCATCGTATTTCAAAATTCCATTGGTAATACAATACCTGAAAGGTCTAACTAATGTTTACCCTCCAAGACCATTCCAAGTTCCCTTATGTACCTTAAATCTAGTTTTAAACTTCCTAAAGGGTGCTCCTTTTGAACCACTCCACTCTTGTTCATTGAAGTTTCTCACCCTCAAAACTGTTTTATTGGTAGCATTAACATCTGCTAGAAGGGTTAGCGAGATACAAGCCCTGTCTTGTAAACCTCCTAATACAACTTTTCACAAGGACAAAGTAGTGCTACAGGTAAAGCCTAACTTCCTCCCAAAGGTTTCGGAATTTCACATTACTCGGAAGATTACTCTACCTTCATTCTATCCTCCTCCCCATCCGGGGAAAGAGGAAGAGAGACCACACAGGCTGGACCCTAAGCGAGCCTTTAGTTTTTATATCAGTAGACTTGCTAAAATTAGACAAGCAGACCAACTCTTTGTAGGTTACGCAGGACATAAGTTAGGATTACCAATAACCAAACAAACCGTCTCCAGATGGATTATTTTAGCCATTCTGGAATGCTACAAACTGGCAGGGAAAGAGCCCCCTCAAAATCAAAGGGCTCATTCGACCAGGGGTATCGCAGCATCCTCAGCTCTTCAAAGAGGGGTACCAATTAGAGACATATGTGCGGCTGCCACATGGTCGTCCGCACATACCTTTACCAAATTTTATAGCCTGAATTCCTCCTCTAGTCAAGAGACTAGATTTGGCAAAGCTGTGTTACACTCTGTTCATTCTTAAAGGGTAATATGGCATCTCTTACTCCCACCTCCAATCACATACCACTGCTATGGGAGTCTATCATAGATAAGGAATACGTCGGAGGACACAATCCCTTCGAAGAACAAGTTACTTCTTACCTTGTAACGTTTTTTCAATGGGATGTTCCTCCGACGTATTCCTTATCGCCCCTCCCATCCATCCCCGCAGTAACATTTCCCTTGTGGTTGCAGCTTACGCTCCTTCAAGGGTAGTAACCATTCATGCAATAACTACTTTACTCTACAAAACGGAACTGAGCAACGGACGCTGCGCGTGGCCATTTATAGGCATGATGACGTCGGCGTCGATACGGTGGCCGTCGAGGAGCACCTACTCGACGGACGTCGACGCACAGCGCCCTCTACTGGGAAACATTTTTTCCGAGGTCAGCAAGCTGGAGATACAAATATCATAGATAAGGAATACGTCGGAGGAACATCCCATCGAAAGAACGTTACAAGGTAAGAAGTAACTTGTTCTTCTTGATCTTAACTGCTCTTCCAAATGTGTACAAAACACAGTTCCCAAATACCAAAGGGGAGTCCCTTCAACTGCTCTCTCCAGCTTTACAAATGTAGCGTCAAGTCTGGTTCACTATCCTGCCAAAGTTGACAGTTGATCTTAGAATTGCAGAAAATGGGCGTCATTACGACTCTGGTGGTACGGTGACAACGGTTAGCTTACCGGCACCTTTGTAACCGTACCCCCATACTACGAGTTGTGCTTGTGGGTCTCGCTCTGCCTGCCAGGTCCTCCCTGGCGTGCAGTGCGACACCCGCGAGCACAACTCGGGGATGCACCGGCACCATTATGAACGGTGCCGGTGCATCCGAGCTCACCATTCCCATTCAGCCCTATGGGGCCGAATTGGGATGGGGATTCTCTTATTGCCGGCACCCGCGAATGGGCAATTACTGGGTCCGCCGAACTCAGCATGACCCGGTAACTGCCCATTCACAGGTGCCAGTAAAATCATGGGTTTGGCGGCATCCGTGCCTTTGTTACAGGCACGGCTACCGCCAAACCCTTAATGAGGCCCAATGTCTCTTCTTTTGGTAGTGGGTCCTTGAACCCTTGTTTTAGCTTCCTGCTCCTCTCTTTCTCTCTTACATGGGTCCCAGAACCCTCTGTGTTGTCCCCTTGACCGCTGTGTGCTGATTTTGCGGGTCTCACCTGACTTCATGTGGGTCCCGACCCTGGTGTGCTGCTTCTGCAGGACTTGTGTCCCTACTTAATGACCAATTGAACAGACCTGGTGTACTCTCCTGCCAGGTACTGTTGCACATAAAATATTTCTTAAAGTTTGTTCCGGCTCTTGTAGTTATTTCGTTATCCCTTTCTGTTTCTCAGGATATTGGTACATGTCTTTTTACTCTGTTTGTTCCCCTCCATGTCCCATCAGCCAGCCCAGCCCTTCCCCTACCTTTGGGAAATGTTGTTGCAGTCTCTGGTCTGTCCTGGCAGTAGCGCAGGTCTTCGCTGTTGCTTCTGCACTTGGCGTCCTGCTCTCGGTGGCTCTGCAACAGTAGGCTCTTTCTCGCCTCCTCGACTCCGTGGCTTCTGCTTACTTTCGCTTTGCCGGTCGGCTTTCCTCTTTCCCCGTCATTGGACGCAATCCTGCACCAGGCACCTAGGAGAGACACTTGTGCCTCCTCAAGAGCACCTTGTCCTCTTCTCCACGGGTCTCTCGCCACAAAACCGGCATCTCATTCCTTGCTCCTCCAGGGCTGGCTTGACAAGGTACATAGCCCTTCGCGTTTTTATCATCGGGCTGCTTCTAGTAAACTGTACCACATATATTGGTTCTACAGTGGGCTTTTGCTTCTCTGGTCAATCTTCTTTGTGCTATTGATTTGATGCACTTCACTTAGGTAAACCTCACTCTTGCTCATCCCAGTACAATTGATGTGAATGAAGTCCTCTACTCTATAGAGGTGTGGGGGACCAAAGGGGACTGAGTGGGGTGAGAGGAGAGAGGGGACAGAAATGGAGGTGGTGAATACCACGTTCTCCCAAGGCTATCGACACT
This sequence comes from Ambystoma mexicanum, assembly GCF_040938575.1. Taxonomy (NCBI): domain Eukaryota; kingdom Metazoa; phylum Chordata; class Amphibia; order Caudata; family Ambystomatidae; genus Ambystoma; species Ambystoma mexicanum. The sequence goes on from NC_090928.1 coordinate 995,026,455, forward strand.
GGTCCCATGGAGCGCTTCCCTTCCCATGAGATCCACCCAATGAGTACCACCCCCAGGGAGATTATCGGGTAGAGGCCCCACCACTCTGCAATCATATGAAGGGGCTCCCCATGAGGCAGTGACGATACCCTGGTATCCGTCACAGTATGTATTTGAATTAATATGTGAGTTTTTCGTATATGTCATATGTACTAAAGGTTTGTAGCATTTGTTACACAAGGATTTATATTTCAGTATGATGCATTCATCTGCACATTTTGACTTCCTTAACTTTGACCTACCCCCTAGTGAACTACTGGAGATCTGCGAGCTCAGTTTGGATAAGATGGGAGCTGTATTTGAGGACACCAATGTCTACATGTTACACATGATGTATCAAGCTATGGGGGTTTGCCTTTATATGCAAGATTGGGATGGTGCCTTGCGATACGGACAGAAAATTATTAAACCCTACAGGTATATTTTACATGTTTATCTCCTGTGTTCCATCGACTTATGTCAGAACATTAATGCATAACTCTTGATCCGTGTTCTTCACTAAAATATTTGATGTGTGACTTCTAAAATGTGTTTATTGGTAAAACCTCCCATGCTTCATGCATGCAGATGGTCACTTCTGAACACCATTAAAATTAAGTATTTGACTAGAGGAATAGCTAGTTGGCAGATAGGTGGTGAAATATAGACATTGTACAACTCAATTGTGCCGCCTCACTGCATATCATGAGCCCAACCCATTCAGGGTTTTTGTTTTTGCTGTTAGGATTTCTTTTTTTTTTTTTGTGTTCGTTTTCCCACTTCAGTAGGACTCCCGGCATGTCTGCAGACAGCGTGTGTGTGTCATGGACTGATTTTTTGGAGTGAGGTATGTTTCAGCCCTAGTGTAACTCACTTCTTGTGGGAGCTCTGGTCAGTCCTTATGGCTACCAGTGCAAGCGCACTTTGAATCCTTTTTGTGTAGCAGCACCACCTCCACTATGGAAAGTACTGAATGGTAGCATGCATTTTTACACTTCATAGTACAATGCTGGCAAGCTGGTGGGACCTTTCCTTTAACATTTTGGGGGTCACTACCATGCCCTATATATTGTTACAGTGCCATTTTACCACAGTGGTGATCCAAAGTGGCTATACCTTGTGTTTTAAGGTCTGTCCTTGTTGCCCATTCCTTTTTGGCCTTCCTCAAATCCAGGGTCATAAAAGGCCATATATGTTCATGCATTCACACTGGCATCTTGCAAAAATCCCATAATATGTAAAAGAAGTCCTGTATGTGAGAAGTGGTTGTATCTGTGTAGAGGGGCTATTTGGCCCACATACATATTCCAGTCAAGCAGTTTTGAGGGAATGAACAGCCACCTTTTTGAATGTTACAGGCCCTTTGGTTGGTGGGCTGCACCCCCTCCCTCCAACCCAGTATTTCACATATTGGAAGGAGATCTGCAGCTATTCACCAATCGATCAGTGAAGCCAATATTTCAAAGGTAAGGGGCTGAAGAGGAATGCGGAGGACTTCTGCCGGAACCTGCATTAGCAGCGCATCTACAGCAAATATGAACCACCTTTCTTCAACTTGGGAGACTTGTATCTCGTGCTGTCCTCCCTTGCACTAATGGGCCTCACTATTCTTAAATCCAACTCTGCTGTCCTCAACCTGTGGAGTTTGGAAGAGTTGCTAGATGGCGTCGTCTGTGGTGACACCATTGCATGGACATACTACCTTATTATATGCTTGGTGGTATCTCAGCAATAACTCTGCCAAGTTACCACCAAACAGAATTACCGTTCCTGCCACTCGGTCTGGCAGTAGCAGTGTTAGTCCCAATTTATTTGGAGTCCGTAGGACTGCATGGAGCATTTCAGTAGAATTACTGCAACGCTAATTCCACCAAAATCTGGCGGAAAGTTGGCAGATTTATCTCCAGCTTGTAGCCAATGTGCTAACGCCATTTCCTGTGGGACACCTCTAAGGAGGAACATTAGGCAAAATTAAAAAGCTTCAGTTCCATGTCACTATTTGGTTTGTGGCCTCTTCTGAAGCTTTTTCTCCTTCTGAGACCGGTCATCTCTGAATGGCATTCCCTGTTCAACTAATACCTTTGGATGGGGTCCCTTAAACAGCTGTAGAGGTAGGGTCAGGAGTTTACAACCTTCCTGCCACGATGTAACAGTTTGACCGTATTATGATCACAGAGTTTGAATTGCAGGCTGTAGGAGAGTAGGGAATGTTAACTGACACCATACTTTGACCCGGCAGCACTTCCTTTGTGCATACTGGAATAATATCGCCAGCACAAGGCAGAGTGAAGCGCCATGCTGGATGCACTTCTCTGAGGCCTCTGCACCCCGATGGGAGCATCGGCACTCTTCAAACATGCCGGCCACTCCTTGCAACGAGAGCCCTGAGCCCTGCAGTGTCCGGATACCACCTCTTCGGATGGCGGATTGGTTGCTTCATCACCCTGATGAGCCTGTCCAGGGAGTCGGCAGGTGATGCCGACCCCCCCTTGAAGGCCCACATCAAAGGCTCAACATCCCTTTCTGGGCCTGTCTGGCGCGTACAGCGCTTTGAAGCATATTTCCCATTTGCCCACTTTCGATCAATACCACTGTATCATCATGAACATGAGGGCTCCTTGCAGAAATCCCACCCGTTGCTGCCCTCATTGCCGTGCCAGCTACTGCTTTTGAAGGAAAGGAGATTCATACCTCCTACTCGCTCGTCCTGTACTTCCTGTACGCCCGCCCCAACACTTTGTTACTTTTGTGGAACATCTACATTCACGGTCTCCAACTACTTCAAAATTATCCTGCCATTGCGACAATTCATACTGCTCCACCCTAGTGCTTACCCAGGGGCTGCCCTAAGCCTCACATATTGCTATCATATTGCATCTGTACTTATTATCAGACTTTGCCTTCGCCATTGCTCCGGGAGTACTCTACGTCACTGAATCCCGCTAATAACTCCTGGTGCTATCCTTGCAGTCTCCTGCCTCATGGGGTGAGGGTTTACCGGTATGCACTGGACCACTACTGTATTATTGCTCTCTGGCTTGTTGATCCCGCACCCACATTGGGCTAATCAGCGACCCAGCAAGTGGGGTATGCCGCTAAATTCACTTACCTGCAGCCCTAAATTCAAATTACTTTTCCTCCATAATGCCACTGAATTACCTATCCTTGTGACCATCTCAAATCAATGTAACATATGCACCTGTTACTGCACAGCCCCCTGTACCATGAGGCAAGGCTTTACCAGATTGTGCTTCCATACAAATGGTGCTTTTACAAGTGCTGCTTTTCATGCCCTCTTGCACACCTGATGTAGGCCCCGTACCATGAGGCGAGGCTTTACCAGATTGTGCTTCCATACAAATGGTGCTTTTACAAGTGCTGCTTTTCATGCCCTCTTGCACACCTGATGTAGGCCCCGTACCATGAGGCGAGGCTTTACCAGATTGTGATTCCATACAAATGTTGCTTTTACAAATGCTGCCGTTCATGCCCTCTTGCACACCTGATGTAGCCCCCGTACCAGAGTATGACTTCCATACAGACTTCATGAACTATCCTTATGCTGTAACCTTTTGTGTGGTCTTGCACCATGCAGACCATGCCATTGCAGTTCCACTGTAACTAGCACCTAGATGCCTCTGGGTTTAGTGCCCTGCTATTAATGTAAAAATAAATCAAATCAAATAAATAAATACTTGACCAGTATCTCTGTTTATAGTTTTGAAGAGCCTTCCCCTGGTCCATGGTTGCTCAGATAAATCCTTGAACAGCTTGGTTCTGTCGCCCAAAAGGTCAACAGGTACTTGCTCCCTTGCTAAAACCATTTCTTTGGTGCGTGAAAAGTGTCCTGCCATACTTTGGAGACTGACAGTAGGGTGGACAAAGGGCTATGGGCTGTCCTGAACTTGTGAGTGGTGTACCTGGAAGAAGATATACAGAGAATCCCCAGACCACCCCTATGGGTCCCGCACCAAAGCAGGGTGCAGTCACATAGCAACCCACCCACTCCCCTCTCTCCGGCCCCAACACAAAGTACTCCTACAGAAAGGGGGTTAAGTCCAAACCCCTTAAGGAGATCTGTATTGAATGCAGTGGTACTCCTTTAGAGACCTTCCAACTCCCCAGCCAGACGAAAACACACCGCATAGCAGTTAATGGTGTTCCCTTTAAGGGAACAAAGTTGCAAAATTCTGAATTCACTGGTGAGCATGGATTACATTTATTTGCTTACCACGGCCACCAAAGCAAACAATTGAAAAGATGAGTCACACTAGCACAAACCTTGAGCGTCTCGTGGATACAATGTTGCACTTGACACACAAACTGAAGAAAAGGAAAACTGTGTGTTTTCAGTACAAAAGACAAATCAACCTACCTTGCTCTCGGTTAGCATTGCAGAGGGTACACAGTTACAATTTCCCTGCAAACCTGTTAAATTCAGACTGAACTACTTCCCTTGCTTATTAAATGCTTTTTTGACCTCTGATGTACATGCTGGGAATACAGGCGGACCCAGTTCAAAGCAGACAGTGTCAGTAGGACTTCAATGGAGAGGGAAGGAGACCCCACATTTCTAACATTTTAAAATACATGATGGTGTCAGGCATTGATAAAAACGAAGATCCACCCACTTTCAGACCATTCGAACACTGGCACAAGGCCCAATCAGAGACCGGTTCAGCCCACAGGACACTAATACAATCCCTGCCCCTAGAGACTGCCGAAAGAGAAACAAGACCAGATTATAAAAGCAAACTTGACCAGTCAAAGACTGTTTGGTGTTTGTGAAGGAGCTATAAGTAAGAGCTTGGATGGGATTGTCAAGTGAAATATCAGTCGAAAGAAGATCTGGGAGGAGAGAGTTGGGGTTTGGAGTGAGGACGGTACACTGGAGGAAACTTGTTACCAACTGGGCAGTGATACTGAGGTGGTTGGAGAGTGTGTGGAGATTTGTTACTATCTTGACAGAGACTGTTAGGGGAATGGAGGGATAAGTGTTACTTTCTGGAAGGAGGTTAGAGATGGACTTATCTGGAGAAGAGGAGGGGAGCACCATTAGCATCTGGGCAAGAGGACAAGGGAAAAGCTAGAGTGATGATAGAATTACAAGATCTGAGGAAGAGGGCGAATAGGTGGCCCTCTTATAGACTGGTTATGTTTTGGTTGACCACGGTGATCTAAGGCCGACCTCTGAAGTAGGAGGAGTTACGAGATGGTGCAATCTCACTGAAGGGCATGGAGGCTATTAAAGGGTTAACAAGGAGCAAGGAGGGGTGTGTTCTGGGGACTAGGACCCTAGAACAGAGAGGTGGACAACTGACAACAAACTCCATAAACCCATCCCAGAAACCCTGGGAGAGTGGACCAGTGTTGAGAAGGATCGATCTCTGTTTCCAACCTCTTGAAGAAAACCAAGCTTGTGATATGTTGGCCTCAAATGACCCCTCTATAGCCTCCCAATAATGCAGGAGGATTTTGGAAGTGTGAAGATCTAACTGAAGAGATGGAGTGGTATTTGCCTGTAGACGAAGAGGACATTAAGGCTCTGATTTCAAAAGTAGTGGGTCCAGAGCTCCAGTAATGGGTGGGCTTTCTAGCGCCATTCTAAAGACATTCCTGGATATCTGGACCAACATATTAACATCAATATTCAGATTAATTATAAAGTCAGAACGATTCCCTCCTAAGGGAGGACAGCAATAATTATCCCAATTTTTAAAAAGGCATAAGATCCTTACCTACAAATTATCACCCTATAGCGTTGTTGGACGCCCCAGGTAAGCTTTTTGCCTCTCTATGCTGACTTATGTACCTGGATGCAAACATTCAGGCAGTTTAATAAGAACCAGGTTGGATTTGTAAAAATAATCAGAACGCCCCTGAATGGGATCTTACTAACTATCAGAAAAAGAAGGCTTTACCTGAGAAGTTTCCTTTATATCTAGGTTTCATACATTTTGTTATAGCATTTGATAGTATTGACAGACTGCGATTGTGGGCTAAAATGCGAAAATGGGGTTGTCCCGAAGGACTATTACAAATGATAATAAAGCTCTAAGCAAATACCTCCCTGCATGTAGGAATTAGCCAGCAAGGAAAACGTTCTAAATAAATCATAACACATAAAAGACTAAAGCAGGGGTGCATATTGGCCCCTGCATTATTTAGCCTTTGTGTCAGATTTTGTGGAAGCAACGGTTGCAGTGAGAGCTAACCCTCTTAGAATGAAGGTCCAGAGAATCCACGGGTTGTTCTATGCTGACGACTTCGTCTTGATTGATAGAACACTGGTGGGTCGCCAAAAACCCTTGAATGCCCTTCAAAATTTCTCAGTTGAAAATAATCTGATGATAAATGCTAGTAAATCTAACATAATGGTTGTAAACCCAAAACGCTCACAGAAATGTTTTTATTATAACTGGTTAATTCTGGAGGGAATACTGGCTAAAGTAGATGTGTATAGATACCTGGGGTTAAACTTCAATACAGACCCAAAAGAGAACACAAATGCGGGTCTTCTTAGGCGGAGGGTGGAGTCTCTAGCTTGTCAGGGGTTGCTTATCTCACGGAAGTATGGGAAATGTACCATTCACCCAGTTTATACATTTTATAAGGCAAAAGATGTACCAATCACCTATGGTGCAGAAACCTATATGGCTGACATGAATTTGACTCTGTTGAAAGGACTATATTGGGAAAAAGTGCTATGTCTCCCTAAGAGCAGCCCAGTACGGTATGATTTGGGGTTACTGTCTTTGAAAGCCATGGCTCAATGAAAAAAACTATCCTTCCTGAGAAAATGCCCGACGGCTGCTGACTTCCCTCTTTTAGCCACTTTGGGAGAAGCTTTGCCAATGGACACAGATCAGGTCATATTTACATGGAAAAATGAATGTTTACAGATTATTAAAGATTTGGATTCTCAGGTAGATATTTTATCCCAAAGCCGGAGTACCTCAACCTAAATGCATGGCTCTTGAGAGGATGAGGCATGATGACCAGAACCTCTCAAAAGAGGTACTTGAGGTCGGACTGGCTGCACGCAGATTTTCTATGAGATCTTGTTACGTGTGCAGGTGGAGAAAGTTTGAGGCATGGTGTAGAGAGCACAGGACAAACCCTATCACTTATCCCACCACTGCAGTGATGAAGTTCCTTTTATCAGTGGCCTCAGCAGGCCTTCAGATAGGCACAGTCAAGTGCTACTTGGTGGCTCTGTCTGTGTTCAAAAGGTCACCGGATCAAGGATCTTTCTTTACAGTTCCGGTAATGACCCAATTTCTGAAAGTCCTTGTAAATAGGTTCCTGCCTACTCCATTTCTGGTTCGGAACTGGGACCTCAATTTGATAACTTTTTTGATGGCAGCTCAGTTCAAGCCCATGCATTTGTGTTCTGTCGGGTTACTTACCCTGAAAACAGCTTTCCTGGGGCCATCACGTTAGCAAGGCATGTAAGTGAGCTGAAGGCTCTGTCGTGCAGGCCATCCTTCGTGCAGTTTTTCAAGGAGAAGTCTTCTCTTAAAGTACACCCCAAATTTCTGCCAAAAGTGGTCTCAGATTTGCATGTGTTACAGAGCATTAATTTACCAATGTTCTATCCTCCTTCACAAACCCTTTAAGGACAAGGAAAGGCTACACAGGCTGGATCCTAAGAGGGCGCTTTGCTTCTACATAGCTAGGATGGCAGAATTTAGGCATGATGACAAACTCTTTGTGGCTTTTTTCTCTGTCTATGAAGGGCATGGCTGTGTACAAGCAGTCGATCTCTCTCTGGATAATTCTCTGCATTGCGGAGTGTTATCAAAGAGCAGGAAAAGATTTGCCACCAGGTATCAGAGCACATTCTAGAAGGGGTGTGGCTGCATCATCTGTCTTGCAATGGGGAGTCCCAGTAAAGGCAATATGTCAACCAGCGATGTGGTCGTCAGTACACACGTTCACTAAGCATTATTGATTAGATATGGCACTGGGTTCTGACGTTCGGCTCGGCAGAGCGGTGTTGCAGAGCTTCCTTGTCCGAGGGCTTTCAGCCAGCCTCCGCACTCTGTACTGCTTTGGGAGTCTATCATATAAGGAATCTGCAGGAGAATGCAATCCATTGAAGGTGAAATGACTTACTGTTTATGTTCTTTCGATGGATTCTTCTTCTGAAAGTGGTCTATTGCTGTTTTGTGGTTGTTCTCTGCTAATGGGATAAAAAATTGAGGTGATGATGTTTAGGTGTTAGGCATTATTGATGCATCGTTGATTGGGTACCGTCAGATGGTTGCTTTCAACGCGGTATCTCTTTTTCACAAAAAAGAAAATAAATTGGATGCGTTTTTTGGCTGTCGTTTAGCTGATGGATTCTTCCTCTGCGACAGCTGAGCTTGAGAGAAAAAAGGTAGGGGGACCAGTGACGTAATATATGTACGGCCAACGTCAAGTCGGGGAGTGGCACGGTCGAGCTGTACCTCTCCCCCTGTCAAGAATGTTTTCACTTAACTTGTGTATGTCCCTCTCGTCTGCCAGTTCACACTTCATGGTGCAGGTGCATCCTGCCTCAGGTCCCACTAACTTGCTGTCCTCAGTGCTGCTCTGTCAGGACACCTCCCCATTCCCCAGCACAGTGACCATCCAACTTTATCAGCACCAAGCAGGTAATCGCTTTCATTGACCTCAAAGCTCTTCCCCTGCTTTGGTTGTCCATGCCCATTCCTGCACCTCTGGTGTATGCTGCATCTACCCAGTCTCCGATTAGCCTTCGGCCATAGCAGGTGTCAATTTGGAGAACCACATTACTGCCGATCTGTGCGATTTACACTCTCCTGAAACCATGCCTGGGCCTTATTCTCCGACTTATCTTAGCAGATACGCTGCCTCACCACTCGAAGCCACAAGCATACTGTAAGCGATATTCAATCAACACTACAGCTAAGTCAATGCCTAGTCTGTGATGCTGAGGAAAACCCTTATTGATGTATTTTGTATGTCCAGTTCAGTACTCTGGATGACAACCCTTGTATAACACCCCCCTCTTAGAATCCCCCTGACCCCACTGAGCCAAGAAGTAGGTTTGTTTTGCAAATTAAAAGGTTTATTTGAAAAATTAAACAATATATATGTGTCACACTTTTATAACAAATTAATATCTGATAGTACACTTAGACATATGATGTGGATCCACAATGGGTAATGTTACAGTGGTACACTTGATTACTTAGGAGTAGTATAGAGGATGAGGTAGCTGAAATGCTTTATGCTTTCAAGGAAATGCAAGGTGGAATAAAATGCAGTACCGAAATAACTTGATATGGCTTCAACAAAAGACAATGTAATCACTTTTCCCCTGGTGGCAATTCACCCCCCCCCCTATATGCAATGCAAGGAGATGGAAGTAACACACACAGTCTTCGGGAATACAATCAAATACAATACGGAATTCAGTTCCCCCACCCCCAGCAAGCTTAGAGGAAACAAGCAGAAGTTTGAAACACAGGCCCAAAATGCTTTTAAATGTGATGGCAATGGATGGGAAAATGTGCTAACTGATTTTAATTCCCTCTAGAGATTCAGGGTGAGTGAGAGATGCTTGTTGGTATTAGTTCAGGCTCACTTTAGCAATGCTCTGAGTTATTCCCAGGTTGCAAACGGATTTAACAAAGGAAAGAATGGAGCTGCTATTTTGACAAGTGGAGAAATTGAGCCAAAATCGCAAATCGCGGTACATTTCGCAATTGCGGGAAAAGTATAGGGAGGAGGTGGTCGGTTCTAGGTCCGTTGGAAAGCCTAGAATCACAGCTTTAAAATGAAAGTTAAACCACATTCCTAGCCCAAACGGTTCAAGAGATACCGACGATTTAATAAAGGTAGATTTTCGGATTTAAAGTAAAACTCAAGATGACAGGTGACAGTTTGCAGCTTTAGAATGACAGATGACAGCTCGCAGCTTTAGAATGACAGATGACAGGATTACTAGGAGGCAGTTCTACTTAGGTTAAAATAATTTGGATTAGATTATTTTAACTAAGAGATTGGTTCTGCACAGTTCTGCTAGGTACTCACAATATAAATTTGAAATAGGCCTTGTCACGGATCTGGTCAACACGTCCAGCGGTGGTTCTCTCTGCTCGGCGGGTCAATCAGGCACCAGTTCTGCTCACAGCGATCCGGATCTCTGGTTCTGCTCACAGCGGTCTGGGTCAGCTCTGCTCTGCTGGTCTAGCCTCTCTGGATACAGCGGCCTCTGGTTCTGGATACTGCTCTGCTTTCCGGTCCGGATCAAGTGGATTCTGGATGTAACACTGCTTTCTGGGTACTGGCAAAAGTTCTTGGCAAAAGAATTCAGACAGCTCGCCCGGCTGTGGAATAGTTTGCAAATGATTTTAAGGATGCTGAGGCCTGCTGAGAAGAGTTCTCAGTTTGTGGGTTTCGGCCCTTGCTTTAAGTTCTGAAGTAAATTTCTGGTCTCTGAAGATTGATGGATGTGAAGTCTGGAGTCTCCCAGCAGAGCGTCCCGCAGAAAATGGAATTGAATGTCTCTACCTGTCCCAGAAGTCTCTTTTTATGTGTTTTGGAAGTGGGTGTGTGTGTGGCATAACTGAGCCTGCCCCTTTCTACTTGTCATTGGCCCAATTCTCCCCTCTCCCATGATTGGGGGAAGGAAATGTGAGTCAGAGTGATGAGGTCCGTTTATGGGTCAGAGGATCCTCCCCTGGTCAATTTGCCCACAAATCTATATTTGATTCAAATACATATTTCCCAGATACACATGGTCCATGCTTGTCCGCCTCTGATCTTCTTGGGGGCTTGCATTCAAAAATGACAACATTTTGTGCTTTTTGACTGGTTTACCAATATCGGACATTTACCAAAAATGACACACCACACATGTGCGCAAGGAGTATGGACATTAATTGATGAAGTGTCAGATTTTTAACATGCAGACATTTGGAGTAAGACCCTATTTTCCGCTAGCAACCCTCCAGCATACACCACAGGGTCCTAACACCTCTTAAAAAGTGCACAGAAAAATCACAAGAATAATGATATTACTTATATAATTCTGACAAGTCCGTACTATGAATTATCCATCTTTTTTAAAATTATGCTCTGGCCCAGATGGGTGTGGTTTAGGTTCCAAAGCACATGGGGGAAGCTTCTGTCTGCCCCCGCTTCCAGCTCGGGTGGCTCCCAGAGGCACTTCTCCTCCACTTCTCCCAAGAGGAAGCCACTTTACGGCCCCCCCCAATATAACATTTGCCTGAGTCCAGGACAAGGCTTTGTTCAACCTCCTGCAGTTGCCCCTCCCCTAATCTAATCAGAGAGGTGTCAACTCCTTTTGGTGGGGAAGCAGGATGCAGCTAGGCCTGGGAAGAGTGGCTGAGCAGGTTTCTCCTGTCGGGGGTAGTTGTCGGGCAGAATTCAGCTAAATGTCACTTTAGTTCCCAGTTGACTTACAATTTTTACCTATACATTAAATAATTACTTCCTTCAAGTCATTTCAGAATATAGTTTTACATTGTATCCACCTCTAAGCGAATCTTTCCTTGGTCTGGTTTGGGTTCCTCTGTTCAGTTTTACACAAAAGTCTGGTGGTTTTAAAATGCCGGCTTTCTGATAGTGGTGAGTACCGTTATTGCAACCATTTTTGGGATTAAGAAAATGAATTCCCGACAGTTCTGAGTTGCTTTTTGGCAATCAGCATTGCCATTCCCAATGGTTTCAGGCTACTGTGTGTGTAGCCCAATGGTGGTTTTAGGCAGTGCCCTCCTGTGCTCACAACATAGGCAAAAATGGGTGGCAGCCTATTCTTCATGTTTTCCCTGTGCACTCTCTGGGGAGTTCTGGCCATCATAATGTTTTCCATGCCAGTACTGCACAGTTTTATGATAGGGCTTGGATGCATGGGTAAAAACATCCCACAATACCAAGACAGCCAGTGCTATGCTCTACGTCCTTCTGCTCTCTGTCACTGAAACCAATGGCAGACAAATCGGTATACAGTGTTTATCTCGAATTTGGTATATCGAATCCCCCATATATCTAAACTCAAACTGAGGGCGTTGACTGCAAAGAGCATTGCGGGTAGCAGGAACACTTCATACATGGTTCCTATGACCAGCATACCTCTGTTGATGCATAAAGTACTTATAAAGCCGTTGCAATACTCTGGTGCAACCACTATATGGCAGACTATTTACAGATTGAAACTCTAAAACAGATAAAGCTGTAGAAATGTAGTGTCAGAAGCAAGTAATAGTGTAGAGTGGAGTGGAGCTCAGACTGGTGATTATGAAATCAGATGGTTCATGCGTAGATAGGAAAATGTTCTGCAGTGGACAGCAGGGCAGAATGGATATTGTACATGCTTCAGAGTGAAGGAAGGATGAGCATACACGCAGCCGTGTAGTTTTAGGAGATTTATTTAATAGGCATCTAAAATATGCTATATCATTGGATTGCTTCTAAGCAAGGGTGGTCAGATGGGAGAAGTCTTAATGAGGGACCAGTGTGGTGGTATGAATGGGAAGATGAAACCTCTGTAATTATGAAAGAAAATCAAATAAATAATTCCAGAAATACCTGCCTAGTGACACTGGTAAATTGTCCGTTTTTACTGAATTGCAGAATGTTCTTCTAATCACACTGGGAGTCTAGGAGCGAGTCCACATGATGGATGCGAAGCTGCGAACCTTTGATAGGTGTGGTATTGTGTGAGGAATTGTGGTACAGAGACAAGAGTTTGTTTGATGAAATGAGACCTCTTGTGGTTGTGAAGCACATGGTTTGGGACTATGCATAGGATGGGGCTTTGGAAATCTGGGGACTCTGAAGGGCTGCAGCGTTATTTTCAGGCCTTCACAGGTATCAAGTGAAAATGTTAAATGTTGGTGTGGTGTGATCATGAGGTCTGTTAAAGATGACAGACAATGGGTGGGGTCTATAAGGGGAATTGAACTTGGAAAGAGAAGGGGAGATCGGATGTGCTTGGATGGTGTACACCATGGGGGGAGGACGCAGCGACCATCCAAATGATTGTGGACAGAGGGACAGCTGAGCACACATAGATGAAAATAATGAATGCCAAACATGTGGGCAAAAAGACCAGCGTTGGCAACGCCAATTGGTTTTGGTTGTGATGAGTCAAGTGCTTCTTCAAATGCCCCAATGAACTGAATTCCATGACTACAGGACAGTAGCAAAGTCCACACCATGACCAGCGATAACAATCATGCAAATGCTTACCACAAGACAGGCACACGCTTCAAGCTAAAAAGAGTACCGAAAAACAATGTTCCATCAATCACGCCTCAGACATATTGCATGTTTCTGTTAAATTAACAACAGAGACAAATGATTGCAACTAAGACGCATGCCTAATATTCACCTTGAAATACCAGAGAACATAAAAAAGGAGAGAATAAAGACAGATCACCAGGCAGACGTGAAGACATACATATTTGTCATTTGCCACTAAGCATGCCAGTAGTGTGTGATTCCCTAGTTATTTCGAAAACAACACGTAAGAGTCCTAATCTAAAAACGATTGCGAGCTTGGAAAGAGGCAAACGTGGAATCATGCATGCCACGGAGAAAGTTGGAATGGGGAGAGGAGAAGCTGAGGCGGTTAATGGAGAGTCTGCATTGTGGGATGGCAGTGGATTGGACCAGGCGGTAGTAGGGGCAGCATTTCAGTGTACAGGAGGCAGCACACTGAGAGGGGGTGGTGTTTGCGTGCAGGAATCGGCTGTGGCACACCATCGCTTTCATGCAGACGAGCTGGCTTTTAATTCATGTGGCTGCCTAGTTCCCGGTTCCTCTGTTCTCCTAGAGCTGAATGATTGTACGTCACAGTTCTCTCCAGGACATTCAATGTAATCATATTTTAAGCTTTTTATCTGAACGTCTTTTACTCCTATTCTTCCCGCATCATCTATCATGGCATGTGTGCTGCTTGGCCGTTTCCTACGCCATGGAAAGTTGCCGATTTCGAATCCATTAAATTGAATTGGCTCGCGGGTGGGGTTTCAACACCGCGGTGGCCTTGAGTGCGCTTGTGAAAATGAAACCTTGTTTTCGTGCTAAGATGTACACTGTGGCAGCACTATAGTCCAGATGGCGCTTTGTCGGAGAGTTATCCTCCTTTCTGCCTCTTGGTAATTACAGCCCTATGGTAGCCTGGCCTTATTCATCCTGGGATGAGTAGTCTCCTGCAGTGGGTCTTGCAGCACACTTCAGTCGAAAGCAGAATGCTTTCTCCAGCTGGGAGCGTAAGTCAACAGCTTCTTTCAGAGTGCTTGCCACCGATCATCGGCTGGCAAGGCCTAGGGGCACACGCAGCTAGCCAGGCCTTGTTTCCCGAGGGATGAATGCTCTATGTGCCATGGCCCACCCTTCCCTGGCTCGGGGCCTGAGGTGCCAGCTCTATTTCTGAAGCTGGCTCTCCCCTCTGGCAGTGCAGAGGGCTGCAGCTGCATCCACCGCCCGCTTTCCAAGCCGCCTCCTCTGCTTTGTTGAGGAAATAATATGTGCAACTATTTCTAGATTGCTGCTGTTTGAGCGCTTATATGTGATGTACAAAGAAAATCATATTGTAAAGCTTGAAATACGTTGTGGAAGGGGCATGTGTTTCATAAGTTAAAAAAAAACAATCAACATTTCTGATTAAAATAGTAAATTAGGGAGCCACTGGATTACTTTGCTACTGAACACTACCTTTGTGTACTTTGCCAACGATGTATTTGGAATTGTTTACCAAGATTCTTGTTGGCATCTATATACAGTCACATGTATGATGGGTTTGTAATTATATCATCTAGATGTCCAGCAGTGACTAGTAGCCTTACTCACAGGTGCATTGTACCAATGTGCTCTCCACAAGGGCCTGTAGTGCTGGAAAAAATGAAGTCTTGTCTTGGAAAAATACTATTGCTAATAACTTTTGACTTGCATGATGGATTTGGTTGATATTTTCCAATGAAAAGGTTTGTCACGCCAACCCTTCCCCCTCCAGACTGGAAATGATGGAAACGATTTGTTAAAAAATGAAAAAGTTATTAAAGAAATAAAACGCTGCTTTTGGACTACTCCCATTCATTTTCCCATAGAGAAAAGGTCCACATTTTATCAAGCCGAAACACAAAGCCACTGAAGAGAATTGGGCCAAATAAGAAACAACTTGGGCACAAAGCATTGACTTAATTTCCAGACAGGTTTGGGGTTATTCCATTCAGTAGTTTTCAAAATATTTGATGGGTAAGAAGGTGCCCTCTCCTCCCAACAATATAGCTAGATCTCTCCTGGTGCTTTGCAGCAGAGAAGCTTGCTTAGGAATGAAAAGCCGCCTTTTTTGCAAGTGATTACCACAGTAATACCAGGGGAATGCGAAAACAAAGTGCAAAAAAGCTATTTGGCGGAGGAAAAGGATGAACCCACACCAGGCTAGAGGTCGGGAAGGGGAAAGAGGACATCTTGGGAAGTTGGGATTTTGGGGCTGTTCTGTGGCCCCAGTTACAGTTCAGAGGTTTTTACATTATCTGGGAAATACCTGGTGGAATCTTGCAAGATTACTATGGTTATAACGCAAGACGTGCTCGGAAACTAAAATGCATCACATGAAGCAAAGAGGGAAAGGGAGTAATAGGTTTGGGCCAGGGAGGTAAAGTCCACTGAGGTGGGTGGGGGGACATAGGGAAATGGAAGGAGGCACACAGCGCCTGTGAGAACGTATTGTAGTGTTATCACAGTCATTTTCACGAGATTGCTGTGGTAATTATCAGGGGATTATCAAAGGAATGGAAACTGAGGGGTGGAATAAATAGGGGCAGATGTTATGATCACATCTACTAGGCAGGGGAAATTGGTGTTTGTGCCAGTGGCCCTGGCCAATGGGCCCCAAAGAAACCTATTGGTGCAACATGTGCAGCAACCACGCCCAAAGGCCGTGGCCAAAGGCCATGACGAGTGGGCTTGAAAGAAACCTATTAACATATTCGGTGGGCACAGCCAAAGGTCGTGCTCACTTGCTAGGGCTGAAGGCCATGGCTAGTGGGCCCCAAGGAAACCTATAGGTTGAACATATACAGTGACCACAGCTGAAGGACATGGCTAGTGGGCCCTAAAGAAACTGATTGGTGCAACATGTACAGTGGCCATCGCTAGTGGCCCTTGAATAAACTATGGTATAACAAAATGAAAGGCCAGTAAAGATAGTTCAGTGGGTTGAGCGCTCTCTGCAACCTGTGTGTGATCTGCAGGTCACACGTCCGAATCCCGGCAAGACAAACTCAGCCTTTCATCCTTCTGATGTCAATGCTGGTTGGGTGATATTGTACGTATATGTGTTCTATCTAAAGCACTTGGGCGTAAGTGCTATGTAAGTAACGCATCAAAAGATCCTAGCGGTCATCAACAGGGGTGGCGCTGAGTTAAGATGATCATCATTTCCCACATCCGCTGAATTTAAAGGGTTTTGTTGTGTTAAAATCATCAAATGTTCATAGAAATAACTGCAGTGAACGTAGTCTTATTTATAGGTTTATAGATGTAGACTGTTGCTTGGTCTTTATTCCCAAATGCACCATGTATTCTTTCGTTTTTCCTGCAACACAGTTCGTAAGTAGAACAATTTATATTTTGTTTTTCAGCAAACATTATCCCTCATATTCTCTGAATGTTGCCTCAATGTGGCTGAAACTGGGACGGTTGCACATGGGATTGGAAAACCGTACTTCTGGCATCAAGGCACTGAAAAAGGTATGTATTTTCAGAACGTGAACTGATATTTAATAGGTAACTCTGTTGTTGAGGAAAGATAATTGAACACTTTTTATTCTTGTGAAGTTAAAGAAAGTTAAGTTGGCGGGTCCAGAGTTTCTGGCTGGTATTAAGAAGGCAATTCTAGGGAGTCACATGGGGCACAAGATGAGGGGCACCCGTGGACACCATATTCGCCCCACAAACATTAGCTGATGCTCCATTTCTAGGGATACTGGAGCCAAAATGGCACTTCACAAAGAAAGCATACATCCCTGATTCGACTGTCAGAAGAAGTTAAAAGGTCCATCTCAATTTTTGTTGCTAGCATTTGCTTTGACTCTCGGATCACTAGCTCAGCTGGTGTCACTTACTCAAATGGTGAATTCTCTCATTAACCCAGGCAGCCCTACACCAGTAGTCTTGCCTAGAGAAAAAACCTTTAATGTTTCGGATGTTTTTATAGATCAGTTGTGAATGGTAGTATAGATGGCCTCCTACTTCTGAAAAAAGATTCAAAATATCAGAAGACATTTTTCCAAACAGCAATCCACACCTGAGCTACAGCGAGCTCTAACTACCAAGACCAAACTCATGGAGTTCAACACTATCACAAAAGAAAACCTCTCCTCTGAGCACTCAGCACGGAAGCGTCTTCATCCCAAACTCATGGGCAGCATATTTTAAGAGCACAGTCACATTTCCACTAGCACTGACCATATTGAAGTACCGGAGGTACTGAAGTAAAGCGAAGATTCCAACTGCTATTAAAGAGGGTCTAACGCATCTGACCATAGAGGACATTTTGCTGCATTTTACAGTGTTGTTTTTCTATGGCAGGCCAATGTCCCTATAACACCGTGTTCCCACCCTTAACCTCTCCCCCAAGCTGTATTACTTCTCCATCCTGTCCTCTTTCCTCCATACTCGCTGGGTGTCTGTCTCACTGGGACGGTACTGGTACATTTGTACAGTAAAAGTTAATCCAAATTTAAATTGTGTCGTAGGATCCTGCACACACACAGGATGTGGTCATGTTGCACACAGACTCCGTCCACTGGCAATGCCCACCATTCACTTTTTCTGTACGGACAATGCCGGTCAGTGGAGCTCTTCCTGGCAAACTTTCTTTTCCTCCATTACTTTTTCTCCATCCATGTTTTAGCAGAACTCAGTTTCATAATCTAGAACACCACCAATTACATCAGCCAGATGCATAAGCGAAATTCAGGCTCTCGCAGTTTAGGAGCCATAACCACCTAAGTTGTTAGAGAAGGATGGTTTTTGGTTTCACATCAACCAAGAAATATCACTAGTGGCTTTCTTTTTTAATCTACAATTCAAGGCAACAATGCAGAGCGATGCACTGTCTGGACCTTTGCAGAGCATTGACATTTTTTCTGGCATTGGTCAGAGGGTGAAATCCATCAGAACTTTTGCTAATCTTTTCATTATCTTCTGTAGCACGCAACCACGCTCAATAGCCTCAAAGACGTCCATAGCACGATGGACAGTGGTGATCATATCAGAGTCTTACTCATTGTTATGCAAGCATGGCCCAAAGGACATTAATGCACACACAGATCCAAAGCCACGGCAGTGGCTTTTCAAAAGAAGGACAGGTCCCGTGGGATGTCATTGCGAAGGCAGCTACATGGTATTCCCCTTCGGCCTTCGGCAAGCACTACTGCATGGATACCATTAGCACGTGAGATGCAAGATTCGGATAGGCTGTCCTCCAGACAATGTTGCCGTAGGATAGATCCTGCTGCCCATTATACGGAGAAAACGGGACAGAGTGTAGGAGTAAGAACAGTCGTGCCATGCACTGCTTTACTCCTAGTCCCCTTTGCTCCATACAGCCCACCCTTTACCCCCCCATAATAAGATTGCTAGTTAGGAAGCGCATCTAATGCAGGGGAAATAGGGACTGGTAACGTTGCTGTGCTGTGGAGATTGCGTGTGCCATGACAAAGCCATGCCCATGTGTAAGCTCTGCCTCCCAAAGTTTTAATTTGGAGGAATGTTTGCTGTGCATATGTACCGCTCCTGTCTCCATGGGAAGGACACCCATGAAGTATGGAGGAAAGGGAACTATGGACTATCATTCATTTTTTACCAACCCTGCCCCTCTGCCCACTCCCAGCTTACCATGGTAAAATGTCCCACTGCAAAATGCGGTCAGTAGGTTGCAGCCAGATGGGGGGGGTATACCATTAAAGAACTTTTTCAAACACCATTTCCTACATGCTATGTTCCATGGCTACTAGTCAGGGTTTAGACCATCCAAAGGAAAGGAAACGACCCCGCTGACCATCAGAGATTAAGTCTTTGGACAACTATCACCCGGCAGCCTTCATTCTCATTAACCTTTCGGCTCTATATGATACCGTAAACATGCCAACTTGCTGTGCACTCTCAAACAAACCATATGCATTGGAGGGGAAGCTCTAGTCGGGCTATCAACCTTCCTGACAGACCTTGGGACCCAGGTGGCGTTGGATCTGCTCATACCCAGAAGTGGGCCAGAGATATTTGCGGATCAGGCCTGGTAGGGCACTGGAGACTGTTATAGTGTCTTGTGAGGGATGGCAACCTTCCCTCACTCATAGGGCACTGACCCTGGGTGAACCTCAAACCTTTTCATGTAAATTTCAAACAGAGTTTGAAAGGTTGCAGGATCATGAACCTCCTCCCCAAATTTGTGGTGGTTTGAATGTCCTTCAAACTTGTTTGCCCAGGTCAGGGGTCTGCACCTGAGGCTCCCCATATGTTTTTGAACTACAACTCCCATGATCTGTCACCATTGACTATGATGGCTAGTGCTAATGGGATTTGTAATGTTATTGAGGTATACATTAACCACTCCTGGCTTGCATCTGTCACATTACAACAAGGGTGAGCTAAGTTATATATTGGCATTGTATTGCAGAGTATTATTGTCCATTAGTACCCGGCACGTGCTGCGCACCGAGAATACAACGTGTGGATTGGCTCTTTTCCGAGCCATACCATACGGTATTCCCGTGTACGCCGTGTAGCCAATGAGGAGGCTCGAAAACGGGGCAATCCCGGCCCGAGCCTCCCCATGACTGGAGGCTGCCTTCGTCCCCTGCCAGGGACTCAGTTAAGTTTTTTTTTTTTTTTTTTTTTACTCCCCCCCCCCCCTCCACAAACTATCCCTCCCCACCCTCCCAACCCCACTTACCTTCTTTTTTTGGAGAGAACGCGCTGGAAACACTTCTGTTCCCAGCGCGTCCGCTCCCGATGGCTGCCATGGAAATGGAAAACGGACTACGTTTTCCCTTACCCGGCAATCATTTTTTCAACTTTTTTTTTTTTTTCTGTTTCGAAACACAGCAGCATTTCTAAACAGAAAAAAATGCCATTAGTACCCCGGTCTAACGGGCCACAACAAGATAAAAAAAAGTCTCACGCACAGCTGGTCATTTGCTGTTTCTCATAGATATCCTAATGGGAGTTGTAGCCCAAAACATCTGCAAGGCCAAAGGATGCAAGCCACTGGCCTAGCACAACCTTGAGGTGTTATCCCACAGGTCTCTGACACGTTCCCTTGGTCACTAAAAGACTTGGAGTATTTTGCAACCCAATTCCAACTCTTTGCAGGTGAACAATTTATGATGTACATAGACAACACTGGTGGTCCCCTCCAGAAGGTCACAGGACAACTGCAGAAGATCAAAAGCTGGATGAGCGGCAGCAATACCTGCCTGAATGAGAGTAAGATGGAATTCGTAGTCCATCCACACACTGACATTCCCTTAGCATCCTTAAAGTGCATCCCACCAACAGTTGCCGAAATGGACAAGAATTAAGGGGTAATGTAAGAAAGACCTTGTTACAAGAAATACCAACTTAATATCTGGACAAACGTTTTGCCATAAAGTAGGGTGAGTCTCGATAATATTGAAACTAAATTACTGCAATGATATGTAGTCTAGTCCCTCAACAAGGTTACTAAAGCACTTTTAACTAGTTCAGAATAGTTCAGCCGTGTGGGTCTGGGCTTCATAAGAAATGATCATGGTCCCTCAAGCTTCGAAGTACTCTATTGACAAAACATTGAACAGCGTTTGGGCTTAACAAAAATTCTATTTGCAGTCGTATAAGCCATTTGGCGCATCGCACCAGTGCACATCACCAACAAACTAAATATGTATGAACCAACAAGAAACCTGAGGTCAGCCAAGACACTGTGTTTCAAAACTCAAATAAGCGTATTGCTCTCTTCTATGGGAAAAAGGCTATGGAATATGTGCCAGAGAACTTACAACTTAAAACAATTCCCTTCCACAATCCCTTTGCTGTAAAATCAGACAAAACTCTAAGCAAGGAACCACCAAATCCCCATAATGAGATAGCCGCCCCACCCCCCTACACACCCAAGGACAGTCAACACCTGTAAAGACTTAACCACGCTTTGGCAATTTCAAAGTCAAATCTTCAGCTTTTTGATGACTCAGTGGTACTTACCTCTGTAATACCTCCACGGTCTGTGGAAAGCAACCACAAAAACTGTATTGTAAATAATGCACTTCAATCCAATTCTTCACCCCTCTCTACTACCATACACTGTCTTGTCCGGGCAGATGAGCAGTGGCCACTCCCCACCCCACCCCACTACCTTAAAAGCAGTTCCTTGTTCAAGCAACACCATATAAAAAGGCCCAAATAAATGTACAAGCTGAATTGTCACAGAACCTTCTATTCCTGTTTGTAAAGGTCCTCTTTTTACCAATGACTGAAGCAGTTCTTCTCCCCAGCGTTAGTGGAGCTAATGCTGCAATCATTTTGAAAAAATAGCTGTTTGCAAAGGGCCACAACGTAGCTGATTTGCCTTTTGAAATGCTTTTACCAAACAGTTACATGCACTCTTTATGCTACCTATTTTTGTTAAAGTAAGTAAATCATCATGAAAGATTTCTTCCTAAATGTAAGGGGTAGGCGCTGCTCTTCCATTTTTTTTTGGGTCCTTGCATTCTTGATATGGCCCTTGGGTGCACAATTTAAAAACTCAAAAAGAAAGAAGGATAGACAATTGGGCCACTTGCAAGAAGAACTGGAAACACAATTTACACATGTAACGGATAAGATGGCAGATAATGCAGGGAGTGCACTGAGGAAGGAATATAGGCTTAAGGGCCAATCTGACATTCTACAGACCAGATCCGCAGAGCATACCTTACTCTACCTCCAACAGAGGTATTACGTTAAGGCAAATAAGGCGCACCGCCTCCTGGTTTGTCGGGTCAGGAAGAAAAAGGCGTTGAGGACGATCCTTAAAATTAAGACAGGGACAGAGTGGATAGTGCCTCTCTACCTGACATAATTTCTGCGTTCACTGATTACTATACCTCCTTACACTCCCCCGACAGAGGGTTCCAGGCAGAATATCTCTCCCACTGCCCCCTACCAAAAATCACACCTCAGGAGAGGCAGGATCTTGATAAAGATATTTCAACTGAAGAAATAAGGGCTGCAATTTCTGCCTTGCCACTGGGGAAAACACTGGGCTCAGATGGCTTCTGGCTTTCTTTTATAAGGCCTTTCAGGAGACGTTGATCCCTCGGCTAGTCCCGTTACTCCTTTGGTAGTGCTGGGCGAATTACTTGGAAGAAGCCAAGGTTGTATTACTCCCTAAACCTGGTAAGGGTGCTACACTATGCGGCTCATATCTCCCTACAGCACTTATTTACTTTGTCGCTAAAATGTACACTAAGGTGCTGGCATCGCACCTGGATAAACATCTCGCAAACAGATCGATCCCGATCAGTCGGGATTCATAAGGCAGAGACAGACCTTCGACAATATCCGTCGGGTGTGCCATCTAATAGAAAAGGTCAACAAAACCATGACCCCTGCGCTGATGTTAGTGTTAGACACTGAGAAGGCATTCAACCGTGTCAAATGGTCGTTTCTCTTCGATGAAGATTATGGGTTTTGGGTCTAAATTCCCCTCACTGGTCAGAGCTAACTATCAAACACCTACTCTGCGTTTGGCAATTAATTGACACCTTTCCCACGGACACAAGTTTCCAGAGGTAACAAACAAGGGGGCCCGCTTTCCCCGCTATTGTATGCAATTCACCTGAAGCTCCTCATGACGAGAATTAGATCGAGTCTGGACATCAGAGGGATCATCTTCGGAGACGAAGAGCACAAAGTTATGGCCTTTGCAATGACATGCTCCTTCTGATCTCACAGCCAGACACTACATTTCGGGTGCTATCGAGGGAACGTAGGCTCTTTGGGGTGGTCGCAGGACTTAGAATGTATGCTCACAAGTCAGAACTACTAACTCCCGCCAAGGGTCAGGAACTTAAATTATAGGTGGGCAGGAAAACAACATCAAATATCTGGGGGTCCAACTGGACTCCCTGTACCGTGCTTACAAAACACCCCTGCTGGAGAAAGTGAAACAGCTGTTGAAATCATGGTTGGGGATGGCCGATGTCTTTAAAATGGTGATCTTTCCCAAGAGCTTATACTACTTCATAGCCCATCTAGTGGCAGTTCCCCAAAGCTTCTTTATGGGACTCCAAAAACCAGTGGGGGCATTCATTTGAAATTAAGAAACCAAGGGTTACCATCAAATTATTTACACCCCCCAAATGCAAGAGGGCTTGGGTGTGTGCGGGGGCACCAAACATCCGCCTTTATTACCTAGCGGCTAAAATCAGAGGGTTCCGGGAGTGGGTCCTGGGCAACCACACTAAAATATCATGCCGGATGAATAGGGCGGTGGCGGGAACACCGCTGGAAGATGTACTTAGGCACCCTAAGGAGGATAGACCTAAAAATATGTACTTAAGCCGGATAACAGTACTGGAGGGCGACTCCTGTAACGTCTTGGTCCCGCAGGTGGCCCTGACTGCCTTGACCTCCCTGCTGACGTCTTTGTTTAGGAATCGTCAGTTTACACTGGGGCACGAAAAGGGTATTTTCGCCAGGTGGGAAGTGGCTGGGTGCCATAAACTGCAGGACATGTTTGAAGGTCGGGAAATCAAATCATTTGACCAATGCAAGCAGAATTCTGGCGTAGGTCAGGGTGGGGATATTGACATTCACAAATGAGGCATTGGCTCTCAAACGCATTGATCAGAACCGCTGCCACAAGGGACCTTACTCCCTTTGAGAAGTATGTTACGACAGGTACAGGAAATAAACATTTGGTAGGAGCACTGTATAGTATAGTTGCCGGAATGGCCTTACATGACCCATTGAGAATCCACCGTGGGGCACACGCTAGAGGAGGGGCAGTGGGCTCGGCTGAGGGCTGGCATACCCAAACTTACACAAGCCATCCAGTTTCAGGAGATGTGGGTTAAGGTAATGATTCAATGGCACCTCACCCCCGACGAATGGCACAGGTACTACCCAGACACATCACACTATGGTGATGGGGATGTTGGGAATTAGGATCCTGGAAACAATCTGGTGGGAATACTCAATTATACAGCCCTTCTGGGAAATGGTCTGGGCAGCAAGGAGTATGATCTTTGACTCCCAGAGGCCGGACTATTTTAGGGAGGCTATGTTGGGGATGGTGGGATAACTGGGGAACATTCCCTCAAAAGCGCAAAGAAAGGCATACGTGATCGTGATGGTGGCAGCAACGCTGTTGATGGTGCAAAAATGGAAGCAGAAAAGTGACCCCCCAGAACATGAATGGGTGGGTAAAGTTTAGAACTTTGTTCCTCTCGAGGTGGTGATCTATTCGATTCAGGGGGACCACCAAACATTTCGGTCAATGCTGCTAAGGCTCGTGGATTAGGGAATGGTGAGGGGTCGGGATCTGGGTGAGGTACTCCTTCACAGTGATTGTTGTGAGAACTATGCCCTCAGAGGATTCAGGTGTTGGAGTCGGTTTGGGGTGTTCAGAGGGTGGGGGTGGGGAAAGGTTTGACAAAGTCCTTTGTTGGGTTTTAGTGGGGCAGGTGGGGAGGGGGTTGGGGAAAGGGGGAGCGGGGAGAAGGAGCGAGTTTGTGTTGTATTTGACGAAAATGGCAATAAAATAAAATAAAAATTCAAACTCAAAAAGAAATCACTTGGAACTCTCTAAATTGAAATATTATAAGCCAAGGGTTAGTGAGTTGGGTGTTCACAAGACCAGATATTTTAAGTGAAAAAAGCGATAGCATCTTTTTACAACTTTTACTGCAATACCAAGTGATAAACATCAAAATAGCTTTTTCCTTATGTCAAGACGTGTTTCACAACTAGCATTTGTCAAGGCACTACAATTGTCCAGCACAATATAATAGTGTGTATAGCTGCAAGGTGTCTTTTGTGTTGCAATTTCCTCTTTATTCGGGATCATTTAATCGCATAGGTAGAATAGGGTTGATTGACAGGATGTGTGCATTTTTGTAACGGTATTGAGGATTTCTGTTCCATTGAGAGTTCTGGGCCTCTGTTGGGGGTCCACAGATTGTCAGCTTCCAGACTGGAGCACTTTCACACAGATGGGAGAGTGCAAACACCCCAGGAATACAGCGGAACCTTAATGAGTTGCACTGCATAGCCTAAGTACTAACTGCCTCAGCCATTGCGGGATCAAGAACAACTCGTTTTCTCTGAAAATGTAAATGCTCATCGACTACTCTCACCATTACTGTTAATACAGAACCTGGCTGTGGACTCATTCCTTCCAGCCTCCAGATTAGGCCTATATTCTTCCACAAATCGTCTGTCTTATATTTGCACTGACCACAGTGACAACTATGCTGTCAGTAACATTGACTTTGTTAGCAGTGGCAGAGTCCACTACAAAGTCAAGACTTATTTTTAATCAATCTGTTTGATGAAGATAAGGTACACACGGCTACAAACAAGCCACACGTCTGTGATAACTGCACATCTAAGAAAAGACCTATTTTGAATAGTTTTCACTCGCCATCAAGTTCCTTTTTTGTTTCATAGACTACGCCTATCATCACCCCCATATGCTTTGACTCAGTAGTCCGAGCAAGGACGTACTAAAGGGGAAGAGTAAC
Organism: Ambystoma mexicanum; assembly: GCF_040938575.1. Classification (NCBI taxonomy): domain Eukaryota; kingdom Metazoa; phylum Chordata; class Amphibia; order Caudata; family Ambystomatidae; genus Ambystoma; species Ambystoma mexicanum. Next base: position 995,052,227 of record NC_090928.1, read on the forward strand.
AAACCTAAATGACACAATTGGCAGTACCCATATGGGAATCTGCCAGCGCTTTCCCCAATCTTCACCTCCCCCACACAGTTGTTTCCTTAATTCCCTATACAGTTTAGCTGCTTTATCACACAGAGGAACCCATTTCTGACCTGTGCAACTGGGCTCAGTTCAGGAAATGAAAGGATGCAATGGTGTTCATGCTGAATATATTTTTTTAATTTCCCATATGATGCAAAACATTTTTTTTTACTGCAGCATCATGGGGTCCCAGTGGGGGCGGGAGGGTTCCGATAACAAGGTTATTTGCTCTCTGAAGCACAATATCCCTGGCCCTGGCAGACCCCGGGACCACCATTTCCTTATTACGTTTTGACTGCTCCTTAGTGGAGACCATGTGTGCATGCTGCAGCCGGAGACATTCCAATGTTATCGCCATCCAAGATGGCTGTCACAGCATCCAGCTCCTCTTGTAGCACGTTGGAAAAACCTCATATCGCCCACAACTGGGTTTCTCTTCCTAAGTGATCTAGTAACTCCAATTTATCTGTCTGTCTTAGGATACTCTCCATCCTGTACTTGTTAAATTTTAAATTCACAGGCCTCTTCGTTCTTCAAATGTTATGTTATGATGCGTGGCAGCTTTTTTTGTCTTCTCCAGCTTTATTAAGGGACGTGTCGACTCAAATCAATCTCCCTGATGGGTCATCCAGCTTCACCATTTGTTTCACTGCTGCTTCAAGGTTTCTTTTCATCCTTGAAATTTGGGTCAGCAAGGATGACACTGATAGATATCAGAAGGGTTTGCGCTCCATTGATAAGTTCCTTCCTCCAGACATACAGACATTCTTTTCAGGTATCTTTATACCTTCCTTTTTTGACATTCTTTCTCACAACAGTACTAGAACTAGATGGCCACCACTAAAGTGTGATCCAAGAAAAGGGACTTGCTCGCTCCACACCTGAGATACTTGGCACTCTAGGAAGATCCTTGATCCCACTTCTTCATAAAGCAGACCGCCCTCAAAATGCTTCCTGGTAGGGTCGTAGGTCAGTGACCCTCAAACTTCTGCAATTATCTTACTTGTCCACTGCAGTTCATCTGTGGTGCCAATTTCATTACTGCCCTCCAATGGACATCCCCAAGCTGGTCTTCCCAAACATCACATTTGTATTTATTTTATTTTATTTGAATTTTTGCTCAGTGCTGGCCCTACCCAGATGTTCTAAGAGCGCCTTATAAGGTTCAAAAGTTCAAAAGGTGGGAGGTTAAACAGATGTTATAAAAATGTTTTCAGGATAGGATAGGGTAGGAAGAATGGGATCTACAGGCTTTAGCAGGGGAGGTGGCAAGGCTTTATTATGTGTGTGAAAAGCAGTATTTTTAAGGTTCTTCCAATAAATGATGATGGAGTGTATAGTACAGATGTGAAATGTTAATCTCTGGGTATCCACAGTGTAAATGCTTGTTTTTGTGTGCATGTTAGTTTGAAAAATGAAAGGTGTAGAAGATGCTGGCTTGTTAGCTCGCTTGTCTGTGTGATGGGTTTGTTTGTTTTGAAGATGGGGCTTTGAGGTGGATGGCTCTGAATACAATGCAGAGTACCATGAAGGCATTTCTTTGGAGTACGGGAAGCCAGAGAAGCTGGGCGAGAGCTGTGGTGATGTATGAGAGTTTGGGTAGGTGGAGGATGAGTCTTGCTGCAGCATTTTGTATAGCTTGACGGGGGAAAAGTGATGTTGCAGAGTTCAGTGAGGAGGGAATTTCTGTAATCCAGCTTGGACAGAACCACTGCTTGGACTGCAGTGTGGAAGTCGTTGGGGGGGGGGGGTGCAAGTGGGGGGTGGATGCATTTTATCTTGCGTAGGAGGTGTAGTTGTAAATTGCATATTTTGGTGAATGCAGGAAAGACACCATGTGGTGTCTGAAGGAAAGATGGGGGGGGGTCGACAGTGAAACCAAGTGTGGAGAGGGATATGTGTGGGTTGTCTGTGGCAAGTTCTTTCATCTAAGGGGTGAGGTTGGATTTGTGCCTGGGGGGAGATGAGGTCTTCCGTTTTGCAAGGGTTGAGTTTGAAAAGAAATGGGTGGCCATCAGGTGGCGATGGTGGAGAGACAGCTTTTGACACTGTGGAGTTGTGAAGAGATTTGGAAGTGTATTTGTGTCATCTGCATATTGGTGGAAATGGCGTTGTTTGCAAAGGGTCTGTCTAAGGGATACTACATATAGGTTGAAGAAGAGTAGAGGCACTGAGGAACCTTGCAGGACCCCATACGTGGCTGGGTGGGTTCATGTAGAAACGGGAGGCATGGCGAGAAAGTGTTTGTCAGTGAAGAAAGAGGTGAACTAATGGAGGACAGACCCTGAGAGTTTCATTTTGTGGGATAGGATGTTGTGGAGAATGGTGTGGTTGATGGTGCCAAAAGCAGTTCCATGATGATTCCCCGCAGGCCATTTTCAACGAAGCCTGGTTCCCGGGCCTGGTTTCGGCACTGTGGGGAATCATTTACTTTTAACGCCCCTTCCCGGTTCTTTCCTAGTGTGGGGGACACTCCTGCAACCCTCATTCCATCCCCTGCCCTCCTCCCCCCCAGGCAAAGCTGTATATTCTGCGGGGGACACCACTGCCATACAAGTCTGTCTCCTGACCCACCCGCTCCCTCATTCCCTTGACCCACCCATTCACCCATAGGCATCCCATATACACAAACACATACATACACACACCGCTATCCATCCCCAAATCCCCTCCTCACCTCACAGTGTTCCACCACAGCCTCTTCCTCATTGTGCAGTAAACGCATGTGCAGTTCCCCGACAGGCTGCCATTCGATGAAAGCGGTATGTTGGGGAAATATTGGTCCTAAGTGAAAAGATCTTTTTATAAAGATCTCTCCCAAATAAAATCGATTTAGAAAGACCGCTCTTTGACCGCACGGAGCGGTCTTTCTAAATCGAACGGTCGCGCCTCTGCCGCACGCGAGTGCGTGCAGGGGCTGACAGGCTCAACAGGACCCAGACGCGCAGGACGAGGAGAACGGGTGAGTGTGTGCACGTGTGTGTTGGTGTCTCTGTGTCTGTGTGTGTGTGTGTGTGTTGTGTTGTGTTGTGTTGTGTTGTGTTGTGTGTCTGGCTGTGTCTTGGTTTGGGGGAGTCTCGGGTGGGAGGGGATTCTTGTGTGGGCAGGGAGGGGTGTTGAGAGATGGGGGTTCAGATGGCAAAAAACCCAATTTCATGGAAATTCCACAGGAGAGGGTGGTAGTGGGGGGAGTTGGAGGAGCATAGGAACAATGGGGGGCTTGGGAGTGAAATCCCCTGAATTTCTTTTGTTTTTTTAAACTAATTTTAAAGCTCACAAGAGAAAAGATCTTTATAATACTGGTTTTACGATCAATAGAAAATTGGTTATTGTAAATAGTTCTTTTTCTCTTGAGAGCTTTATAATTAGTTCTTTTCACATATTTACTGCAAAAGAGGCAATTTCTTCAAAAGCTGAAGAGAGTTCTAGGAGTAAGAGTAGAGCTATCTGTCCTTGGTCAGTGACGTTGTGGAGGTGACCAAAAATGTGAAGTCTGGGGTCTCTGTGATGTGTCCAAGTTGAAAGCCAGATTGTAAGGGGTTGAGGAGGTTGTTTGTGTTAATGTGTTTTTATAGTTGGGTCGTGGGCTAAGCCTTCCATGATTGTGGCAAGGTATGGAAGAATAGTGATTTGGTGGTAGCTTTCTGGGAGTGTAGGTTCAAGGGATTCTGTTTGAGAAGTGGATAGATTTGCCCAGAAGAGGATAGTACCATGCGAGAAACAGGAGTTGATGATAAACCATTGTGAAGCTAGGATGCTGATGCAATTGGATGTGGCTTGTGACGGGCATGTGTCGTCCAGGAATTGTGGAGGTATTGTTTTGGCAGTGAGGGAGGGTGTCTCTGTTGATGGGGTGGAAGCTGTCCCATGTGGTGCAATGTTTGAGAGTGGAGGGGTGGAAGTGGCACAGAAGAGGGGGAGGCTGTGTTTAATTCTGTGTATTTTAATTCTGTGTATTTTAGAGTTGAAGTAGTATATGAGGGAGTTTCATACTGAAGTGGATGGGGATGTGAAAAGTGTGGATGGTGGTTTGGCGAGGGACTTAACAATGTTGAAAAGTGTCTATGTATGAGTGGTGTTGGATTTGAGTTCTTGGAGATGTAGTGGGCATTGCATATGGCTGTTTTTTATTTGTTGCAGCAGTGTCTGAGGAGGGTGTCCTGATGGTGGGCCATTGGTTCTTTAGCCATACTCTTTCTAGGCATCTGGCATCCTGCTCGATAGAGAGGAGGGAATTGTTGAACCATAGGTTCTGGTGGTGGTTTTGGGGTTTCTGTGATTTGGGGGAGGCTATTGTGTCTAGTACCGGTGTGATGATGGTGTTGTAATTGTTGAGGGGAATGGAGGGATGTGTGTGCGGGGAAGAGTGGGAGGAATGCGTGGTGCTAAGGCTGTGTCTGAATGTGTTTGGTTTGTCTGGCTGGAGACAGATCTTGTGTGGTAGAGTGAGCATGAAGGGGATCGCAAAGTGGTCAGACCACGACACCCAGATTCGATTTTCCACATGTGAGACGTGATGTTTGCTTGAAATCAAAAGGTCAACAGTGGGGGAGCGTGGCCTGGAGCGCCAGCGATGAGGCAGATCCATTAATGGCCTCCGCATGGGTCCGCAGCTTGAAGTAATTTTCTCCTGGTTCCTGCTATGCCCACCATGAATCCTGCTAGAATGATGCAGAGGAACATCTCCAGCACCATCGGCTGCAACCTGGGAGCTTAACGCCCCCAGGATCACTATAAACGCGGCAAAGAAACGTTCCTCCGGCAGCCGATGCTGCAACCAAGATGGCAGCCGCTTCCCCGAACCCACATCTCCGCACTTCGCCGGCTCCTCACCGGTGCGCAGCGGTCATCGGAGACCGGAGCCTCCCCAGCGTGCACTAGAGGTGCAGTGACAGCGCCTGCTCCCACCCGCCCGCCAGCTCTACTTCGCCCCGGATAAGGGTTGCCTGTGCTCCTGGCTGGCCCTGCTCCTATGAGCCCAGGAGGCAACGAGCAAGCCCTACACCACCAATGCCCCTCTCGCCAGCCACAGTGAGCGGCCGCTCTCCGTTGCCTCTCTTCCCGGCACGGAGGCCCCCCAGCCCGCAGCCCGCGGCCCGCAGGTGCCCAGCCTGCATCCCGTCACTCGACCGTGACCGATGCCTCATTGAGCCTGCCAGCAGCGAATTCCTCGCTCCCGACCCCCGGGAGCTTGAGGCAAGGAGCCAAATTTGCTGAGCGCCCTCTTGGAAGGGGTCCCCCTGCCTACCATCCACAGCGTGGCCCCTGGCTCTTGTGAGGGGATCACGCACCGCCCAGGTGAGCCCAGTTGCCCCTAACACACGTGAAAGGCCCTGCTTTCTCCTGCCTGGAGAGTTTTGGGGATCCTCACTCTTTCTCCCCCGCTGGCACTGGGGCCCACTGCCCTCCGCTCTGGCCCCACCCGCCACCAGCCGTCCTCTGGAGGTCTCCCCTGCTGGGGGTGTCCTGGCCTCCTGAGGCCCGCAGCAACTGCCTCCCCCAGCAGCCCGCTAATCCACGTGGATCCACGCTGGCCCCCTCCTTGTGGGGGCTCCTGAAACTTCCATTGGCTGCCCCCAGACCGGAGCGTAATGCCTTCCTTGGTTTCCTGGGGTGCCCCTGCCAACCTTCCCTCTTCGCCAGCTGAGGAGACTCTGTTGCCGCCATCTGCACCCTGTGCCCTTACTGCAGAGGGCCACTCTTAGAGATCCTTAGCCACCCTGCACTGCGAGGCCTCTCCATCTCGCCGACCTACACTTACCGCCTACTCAACATCCTGGGGGGCCCCGGCCCATTCCGTCTTCAGATCTCTTCAAAAGCAGACTCCCCTAAACGTACACCCCAAAAGGCCACTGACGACAAAGGGACGCTCGCAACCAAAGAGGACCTCCAAGCCTTCATGTCGGATATCAGATCAGAGTTCAGAACCTGTATGACGAAACTCACCGCTAAATCAGAACAAACTGAGCAGAGGGTCAGTAGCATCGAGCAGAGGATGGGGGAGGCCGAGGACCTGGCCACAGATCACTCCAACTCGCTAACGGAGATATAAAGTACCGTCCAGATATTAATGGAGAAAACCGAAATTCTTGAATTTAAACAGGAAGACATGGAAAATGTCATGATCTCTGCTTCCAAAAGGTCAGGGTTTTCCCAACTCCCTTGGAAGCAGATCCATAACCCAGGTTCCGAGTGCCAACCAGTCCCAATTGGGACCTTTTGGACCCAGTCCTGGCGCCAGTGGCACCAGGCTCATAAATATGCCCAGTCCCAGCGCTGGAAGCGCCGGGCTCATAATGCTTGGGTGGACTTACCTGCAGCAAACCATGCTGCTTACTTGCCTGCCAGTTGAGCCTCTGATCCTCTTCTGTTTGGAACTACTTTTCCTGTTGGGTGGGGCAGGAGCCACTCCCTAGATTCAGAACACTGGAACTCTTCTGGAAAGCAGGAACTCTTTTCTTACCTAGGCGTGGCTGTGGAAGGAGACACCTAAGCACTACAGGAGGCTATTTAAACCACACCCGATGGATGAATCTTGCTTTGCGTTATTCTGCATCCTCTGCAGCAGAACGCTCATCGTGTCTTCTGCATCTGATCCTGGGCCTAAGGAAAAAGGCTTACCATCCTGAATCCAGTCTTCAGCAACACCTATAAAGACAAGAAAGAACAGGTTAGCATTACGGTCTTCAGTGACAGCTCTTCACTTACCTGGTCCATCGGCTGTCACCAACGCCTCGCGCTGCATTCCGGCATCTGAAAGACAAAGGCTTACCTACTCTTCGTGCGCTCCGGAGGTCTTCACACTGCATTCCGGCATCTGAAAGACAAAAGCTTACCAACTCTTCGCACGCTCCGGAGGCCTTCGGCGCTGCATCCCGCATCTGAAAGACAAAACAAGGTGCGTTTAAAGACATTGGGGAACTTTAATACTCACGTGCCATTACTCCTTTCCACATCTAACCCAGTGGGTATTCCGGCACCCTGCAGCCGCTCCGAACTTGTACCTGCAAAATAAAAAGACAGTTAGAGCGCATCGTGAAGCAGGCAACAAGCGCTTACTTACGTGCTTCCAGGCGCTTCTATTCATCACACGGGCTCCATCTTCAACTCACTTCAGCCCGTCATCCGCCATCGCCGGAACCCTGCAAAACAAGAAACATCATTACTAAAGACTTTAAAGACATTAGAATTACTCGAAACTTACCGTTCGTGCAGTAAACGACGGACAGCAGTCCTCTGAAGTCAAGAGGCCTGCTCCCCTTATCCAGTAAAGAAACTGGTTACAGCACCCTGCCCCGAGGCAGATGGAGAGCACGGCGTTCACTTACCTAAGGTGAGAGCGTTAACCTTTGGGGTTCTACAGGAGAAGAGAAAGGGAAGAAGAGAGAGACATTCAATAACCCAGTTCCTTAATCCCATATTTTCTATCTGCAGACATCTTACCCTTCGAGTCAGACATACAGTGCACAGAGGTCCAGCCCAAAGAGCCAGCCGTGTGTTACACATCACCTTTGAAGATACGGTATACGCCCAGTCAAGAACGGCGCCTCTACGGGAATCAGGTGAGCGTTACAGAACGCAAAGCCTACCACAAAACTCCCGTCCAGGCGCTATGGAAACCTCGGATACCGACCAGCTAGCCCAGTTACTTGGGGAACTAAGGGCAGAAGTGCATGCAGCCCGTCAGGAAACAAACGCTCTAAGAAGGGAACTGATTATTTCCAAGGAGCGAACAGATGATCTCGCTAGACAATTGCTACAGTCACAAGCCGGACAGACCCTGTTACCCGCATCTGGGGGAAATCTTCCTTCTACATCCTCTATGAATCCAGTGCAGATCAACCTACCTGGGAATGTACCTCTGGCTCCGCCCGAACGATTTTCTGGTGACCCAAAGAGGTTTGCAGTATTTATCAATCAGTGCCGGTTGCATTTCTTATGCCGGCCAGCAGCCTTTCCAACTGATCAAGCTAAAGTAGCTTTCGTGCTTTCGTACCTTAGTGGCAATGCGGCAGACTGGTCGATCCCTCTAGTAAATCAAGATGATCCGGTCCTCCATGATTTTCAAGCTTTTCAGCTCAGTATGGAAAAACTGTTCGCAAGACATTCACAGGGGCAGGCCTTGGACAATGAGCTTCTTTCGTTGCGACAAGGTAATCAAGACCTTTTGGCTTATATTGCGTCTTTCAACAGACTGATAGTGGAAACTCAATGGCCTGAGGACAAAAGGATTACGCTGTTTTATAGAGGTCTACGTGGAGAGCTCAAAGATGTGTTAGCCCAAGTAGTGAATCCCCCACAAGATTGTTCGGACTATATAGACTTAGTCGTTCAAATAGATCACAGACTGCAGAACAGGAAGGCCGATCGTTCCAAGTTTGATGCTCGAGTATTTTCCAAACCGCCAACTCCTTCCAAAGGAGTAGACTCCGGGGAACCCATGCAAATAGGGGGTCTGAAAGGTCCTCTAACACAAAAGGAGCGGGAAAGGAGAAAACAGTTGCAATTATGCCTCTATTGCGGAAACTCAGGGCACTTTCTTCGAGACTGTCCGGTGAAACCTGCCAAGAAGGCAGTAGGAGCTGCAGTTACCAAAGTTACAAACTCTGAGCAGGGAAACGACCTCGCCCGACAAGAATAGAGGTCCTCTTGCCGAGCGTGAAAACCAGTTCCGTGACCTCGCATTTCGTGATACCTATGGTCCTCGTTAGCCCTGATAATCCGGATCGATTACATGCAATTGAAGCTTACGTCGACAGCGGTGCCATCGGCAATTATGTGGATCATGAAATGGTTTTGAGGATGAATCTAACTCTTTGTCCCAAGGCTGTAAAGGATGTCATTACTACGGTGGATGGTACAGAGATAGCCTCCGGGCCAGTAACGCATACCACACAAGAGGTGACGCTAGTAAGTCAAGATGGACACCATGAGAAGATTGTGTTCGATGTGATCAAGGCCCCTCAGTTTCAGATTATTCTAGGAATACCTTGGTTAGAGAAACACAATCCTCTGATCGATTGGCGAGCAAGAACGGTCCAGTTTCCAGAATGTGTCTCTACTTGTCACCCTCCACCTGGTGTTGCACTGGCAGCAATTTCTTCAGAGACTCCCCAGTTACCTCCCGAATACCTAGAATACCAAGATGTTTTCCGGAAGGATCAGGCTAACTCTCTACCTCCTCATAGGTCTTATGACTGCCAGATAGACCTGATACCTGGATCTACTCCTCCTTGTAGTAGAATTTATGCCCTCACCGAGCCTGAGAACCTTCACCTTCGACAATACCTGGATCAATACCTGGCAAATGGGTTTATTCGTCCTTCCAAGTCCCCTGCTTCTTCAGCTTTGTTCTTCGTTCCAAAAAAGGAAGGAGACCTTAGAACTTGTATAGATTATCGCTCCCTGAACCAGATCACCGTTAAGAATAGATATCCGTTACCTTTGATCCCTGAACTCCTGGACCAAGTCAGAAAAGCATGCATATATACAAAGCTGGAGCTTACCACTTGGTACGAGTAAAAGAGGGCGATGAATGGAAGACGGCCTTCCGCACCAAGTATGGGCTATTTGAATATCAGGTCATGCCCTTCGGACTTTGCAATGCCCCGGCCGCCTTTCAATATTTTATGAACGATGTCCTCAGAGAGCTCATAGATGTGTGTGTTGTTGTTTACATTGACAACATCCTCGTTTATTCTTCATCGGAATCTGAACATCGGAAACACGTGAAAATGGTCCTCGAAAGATTGCGTCAACACAAACTTTTCGCTAAGTTGGAAAAATGTGTTTTCAACGTGACTGAAGTTGAATTCTTGGGATTCATATTATCACCTGGCGGAGTGCGTATGGATTCAAAGAAGGTCGATGCAGTTCTCAAATGGCCATCACCATCCTCCGTAAAAGGTGTGCAAAGCATGTTAGGCTTCGCTAACTTTTACCGCAGGTTTATCCCCGAATTCTCTCGAATAGTCCAGCCCATCACTGCCTTGTTAAAGAAAAACAAACGTTTTGAATGGTCTACCGAGGCGGAACAAGCTTTCCAGGATTTGAAGACTAAATGTATCTCTGCACCAATCTTAAAACACCCTCGCCCCGAACTCCCCTACATCGTGGAAACTGATGCTTCAAGCCTTGCCATGGGGGCAGTTCTATCACAAAAGGACCCGGTAACCAATCAGTTGCATCCCGTGGCATTTTGGTCCCGCAAATTCTCGCCTCCTGAAATCAATTACACGATTACTGACAAGGAACTTCTGGCTATCAAGTCTGCCTTTAAGGCTTGGCGGCATTATCTGCTGGGGGCCCGACACACCGTTACTGTGATTACGGATCACCGAAACCTGCAATATTTGAAAACCGCAAAAGCCCAATCCTCTAGACAACTCCGTTGGGCATTATTCTTTGCCGAGTTTGACTTCATAATTACCTATCGACCTGGTACAAAGAACGGTAAAGCTGACGCCCTTTCTCGGATGGGAGTGGAAGAACACTTGATCAACCCTAAACCTGTACCAATCATTCCCGAACAAAGAATTCTGGGTGTAATCGCCACAGAATCCATAGAGGAAGTTAAGGATAAAGCCAGGCAACTTGTAACTCCAGCAGACATACAGAATTGGCATCTGCAGGGAAAGGACTTTGCAGTAAAGGACAACTTATTGTATTTCCAAGAACGATTATACCTACCCAGCACAGATTTACAGAAAAAAGTAATCTCTTGTTATCACGATTCTTTAATGGAAGGACATCCCGGTATGGCCAAGACCTCAGAAATGATCAAGCGCTACTTCTGGTGGCCGTCTTGGAAAAAAGATATCAGAGACTTTATAATGTCCTGTGGAGTATGCGCCCAAAACAAGAGTCAAAAGGAAAGACCAGCAGGCCTCTTACGCCCTATTGACATCCCACCTCGCCCTTGGCATACGCTTTCTATGGACTTCATCACCGATCTACCTCCATGCTCCGGATACAATACGATTCTAGTAATCGTGGACTTATTCTCCAAGATGGCGCATTTCATTCCGCTCAAAGGCTTGCCAACAGCAGCAACTCTGGCACGAGAATTTCTCGAAAACATCGTCCGACTGCACGGTTTTCCTTCGGTTCTAATTTCGGATCGAGGTAGTCAATTTATTTCTCATTTTTGGCGAAGTTGCTGTCGGTCGGCTCAAATTGATGTGAGACTATCGACCAGTCACCACCCTCAGACCGACGGACAAACCGAGAGGACCAATCAAACTCTGGAACAGTATTTACGCTGCATGCTGCAACAAACTGAAAAAACTTGGAAAGACATCCTTTGGATAGCCGAATATGCCTACAATAACTCTGTCCATTCGGGAACTGGGAAAACCCCGTTTTTTCTTTTGTACGGCAGTCACCCTCGAACCTCGGGGTTGGATCCCCTCCAAGATCTTGAAACACCAGCAGTAGACTACCTGCATTCTACAATCACCCAAGCCTTTAAGGAAGCTGTTTCTCACCTTCAAAGGGCTAAAGAACAATACAAGAAAGGAGCAGATCAACATCGGAAGGAAGCCCCTCCATATCAAGTAGGGGATCAAGTCTGGTTATCCACCAAATATCTACCTCTAAAAGGGCCACGCACATTCAACCCAAGATACCTTGGTCCCTATTCCATCACTACCATAGTAAACCCAGTAGCGGTCAAGTTGGACTTGCCCCCGCACATGAAGATACATCCGGTCTTCCACGTCTCTCTATTAAAACCCGTGCAACCTCAAACCCGACTAACTAAATCTCCAAAACCTATCCTAGTTGATGGAGAACTCGAGTTTGAAGTCAAAAGCATTCTGGACTCCAAGATCTCCAAATCTAAACTATTTTACCTAATTGACTGGAAAGGCTACGGCCCCCAAGAGAGATCCTGGGAACCTGCTGAATATGTCCACGCTCCTCGCCTAATCAAAAGATTTCACCGAACATTTCCTGACAAGCCAAAACCCCCGGAGAAGCCCGGTTTGGGAGGGGCCTTGAGGGGGGTACTGTCATGATCTCTGCTTCCAAAAGGTCAGGGTTTTCCCAACTCCCTTGGAAGCAGATCCATAACCCAGGTTCCGAGTGCCAACCAGTCCCAATTGGGACCTTTTGGACCCAGTCCTGGCGCCAGTGGCACCAGGCTCATAAATATGCCCAGTCCGAGCGCTGGAAGCGCCGGGCTCATAATGCTTGGGTGGACTTACCTGCAGCAGACCATGCTGCTTACTTGCCTGCCAGTTGAGCCTCTGATCCTCTTCTGTTTGGAACTACTTTTCCTGTTGGGTGGGGCAGGAGCCACTCCCTAGATTCAGAACACTGGAACTCTTCTGGAAAGCAGGAACTCTTTTCTTACCTAGGCGTGGCTGTGGAAGGAGACACCTAAGCACTACAGGAGGCTATTTAAACCACACCCGATGGATGAATCTTGCTTTGCGTTATTCTGCATCCTCTGCAGCAGAACGCTCATCGTGTCTTCTGCATCTGATCCTACGCCTAAGGAAAAAGGCTTACCATCCTGAATCCTGTCTTCAGCAACACCTATAAAGACAAGAAAGAACAGGTTAGCATTACGGTCTTCAGTGACAGCTCTTCACTTACCTGGTCCATCAGCTGTCACCAATGCCTCGCGCTGCATTCCGGCATCTGAAAGACAAAGGCTTACCTACTCTTCGTGCGCTCCGGAGGTCTTCACACTGCATTCCGGCATCTGAAAGACAAAAGCTTACCAACTCTTCGCACGCTCCGGAGGCCTTCGGCGCTGCATCCCGCATCTGAAAGACAAAACAAGGTGCGTTTAAAGACATTGGGGAACTTTAATACTCACGTGCCATTACTCCTTTCCACATCTAACCCAGTGGGTATTCCGGCACCCTGTAGCCGCTCCTAACTTGTACCTGCAAAATAAAAAGACAGAGCGCATCGTGAAGCAGGCAACAAGCGCTTACTTACGTGCTTCCAGGCGCTTCTATTCATCACACGGGCTCCATATTCAACTCACTTCAGCCCGTCATCCGCCATCGCCGGAACCCTGCAAAACAAGAAACATCATTACTAAAGACTTTAAAGACATTAGAATTACTCGAAACTTACCGTTCGTGCAGTAAACCACGGACAGCAGTCCTCTGAAGTCAAGAGGCCTGCTCCCCTTATCCAGTGAAGAAACTGGTTACAGCACCCTGCCCCGAGGCAGATGGAGAGCACGGCGTTCACTTACCTAAGGTGAGAGCGTTAACCTTTGGGGTTCTACAGGAGAAGAGAAAGGGAAGAAGAGAGAGACATTCACTAACCCAGTTCCTTAATCCCATATTTTCTATCTGCAGACATCATACCCTTCGAGTCAGACATACAGTGCACAGAGGTCCAGCCCAAAGAGCCAGCCGTGTGTTACACATCACCTTTGAAGATTTGGTATACGCCCAGTCAAGACCGGCGCCTCTACGGGAATCAGGTGAGCGTTACAGAAAACCGCTCCCGCCGCAACAACCTGCGCCTCCGAGGGGTGCCTTTTTTAGTCCCTGACAAGGAGCTCCCTAAATACGTGGGCACATTCTTCCAGTCTCTGCTACCAGATCTGGACGAGGCTCAACGCCTTCTTGATCGAACCCATAGGTTGCGCCCTCGCCGGGGATTGGATACAGACCCCCCCTCCGGACGTAATTACGGTGTCCAGTCATAATATCGAAAAAATAAAGTCGAATGACAAAAAAGTCGAATCAATAATGTCGAAAAAAAAAAAAGTCGAATTTGTTTTTTTATTATTTATATATTTTTTTGGGGTTTGGTAAGTAAAAAAAAAGGGGTAAAATAAAAAAAAAATAGAAAAAAAGGGGGGTTGGGGGGGAACCCCCCCATTTCGAATAAAAAACGTATTAAAAAAAATTCGACTTTTTTTTTTTCGAGATTATTTTTTCGACATTTTGACTTTCGATTTTATTGATTTCGATTTTATGTCTAGGAACCCGTAATTACAAGAGTCCACTTTTACACCACCAAGGAGGCCATTGCAGCGATAGGCCGCTCAAAGGACGATCTCTCTTTCCAGGACGCTGCACTACAGATCGTCCAGGATCTCTCCCCTCTTACTCTCCAGAAGCGCAGAATGCTCCGTCCACTCTCGCTCTTCCTCCGAGACCAGCAGATCCGCTATCGGTGGCTCTTTCTCACGGCACTTCAATTTTCATACAAAGGCACCCTCCGCACCATCAGCCACCTCGATGACGCAGCTTCGATCCTCCGTCCAGATTCTCCCGGGACCTCAGACCCATCCTTCCCGGGCCGAACTAGCCCTGCTCTGAATACAACTTTCCCCAAGCCGAGACGGGCCCCCTGGTCAAAAGTGCAGAGAAGCCGCAAACCCAAATGACGAGCGAGGACGCCCGCGCAGGATACATAGCACTGGAACCACCTAGACCTTTTGAGCTCGCTGTGGACCCCATGCGGTCCATACCCTCCTCAAAGGTGGATCCTTGGAGAGATTTTCAACCATGTTGGTCATTCTATCTGACGACAGTCTGGGTGGCCACGGGATGGGCCGATAGTTCAAAACCGGTCCCCCTGGTCGCAGTTTTGACCACCTGTTGGAGGCCCTCCCGTTGGAGGCCGATGTTGGAAGTTCAGATCTCCCGTTGGAGACCATTTATAAAAAAACCTTCAGCCACAGGATACCCCAAAGATGCTGATCCCTCGCAGCGATGGCTGACTCACCCTGCCCCCAATTCCCCTCCACCCCCCAACAGAATTCGGATTCGGAGCTCCAGCCCCCACATCTAAAATTAAAATTCACTACCTTGAACGTCAGGGGTTTGAACTCCCCACCCCCCCCCGAAGAGGAAATCCGTCCTGCAAAGACTACAGAACGATGGGACCTCAATCGCTTCCTACAAGAAACGCATCTAATCCAAGCAGACTTTTCTCGCCTGCGAAGCAGAATCTTCGCCCTACAATTTCTGGCATCCAATGGAACCAAGAATGGTGGTACTGCCATCCTCTTCGCAAAGGACTTGAAGCCCCAGATCCTAGACTCGCTAAGATGCGCTTTATGGCAGTCAAATGCACCATCCTTGGCCAACTTTACACCCTCGTCTCAGCCTACGCGCCGAACGAGCACCAGGAAGGATTCTATCAGGATCTGGAGGACTCCCTCCTTCCATTTATTGAGGGGCAAGTAGTGTTTGGTGGAGACTTCAGCAGGGTCCCGGACCCCCTTAAGAATAGGTCTCACCACCCAACATCCAGGGACCTGAAGTTGGCAACAGCCCTGCTCCACCTATTTCGCACGCTGAACATCGTTGACACCTGGAGGGTGCTATCCCCAGAAGAGAAAGACTTCTCCTTCTATTCATACGTGTATCATACCTTTTCTAGAATTGACCTATTGCTGGCTTCCCCCCAGATCCTGACCTCTCGGACCATGCCCCAGTCTCGCTCACCCTGCGGTCCCATAACCCAGATCCTCCTCCCCGCCGCCAGTGGAGCCTCTATGACCCTACCCTGGGGGACATGGCAGTGAGAGAAGCAATCGCCAGAACACTTAAAAACTTCTTCGCTGAAAACCGCGATGAGGACACCTCCCTGGGACGCCATGAAAGCCATGCTTCGAGGGGAATTGATCGCCCAAGGAGCCGCATTCCACAAACAGAAGCGAGCGGCCCGCACTATCCTGGAAGATGGGGTCCGTGAGGCCGAGGCCACTCATAAACGAAAGGGCTGGTCCCCGAAATCTTACAGGGTCTTACAAATGGCAAGGAAGAGGCTTGAGGCGCACTATGCCGACTCCACAGCAAACCTGCTAACCAGAACCAAACAATGGTACTACGTCCATAACAACAAGGCTAACAAGCTGCTGGTCAGTAAACTGACTAAGGAAAAGAGCAGGAATACCATCTTGGGTCTCCGCGATCCACAGGGGAAGTTCCACCATGCAGATTGTGAGAAACTACGTCTAGCAGTCGCCCACCAGTCCGAAATAATGACGGCAGTCCCGCGGGACCTGGCCGAGCAGCGCTCTTACATCCAGGAGGCAGCGCTCCCGCTCCTGACCCCAGAGGCAAGAGAAGAACTTGAAGTGCCTATTACAAATGAGGAAGTGGAGGGAGCCATTAAAAGCCTGAAGTCTAGGGCCCCAGGCCCAGACGGATTCTCCACACGATTCTATAAATTCTTCCGGCCCCAATTAGTGGCTCCCCTGACCCGCCTCTTCAACTCGTTCGCAGCCACTGGAATGGTTACCCCATCAATGCAGGAGTCCATCACGGTCCTCATACTTAAGCCTGGAAAGGACCCCCAGGAAAATAGTTCGTACAGACCCATCTCCCTGTTGAACTTGGATGCCAATATATATTCCAAGATCCTGGCCAATCGCCTCGCGCCTGTTCTTACGAGCATTATCGACCCGGATCAGACAGGGTTTATATTCCATAGGTCGACAAAAGACAACATTCGCAGGGCTCTGGATCTAATAGAGGTCACCAATCAGGAGTCCCAACAGCTGGCCCTGCTGGCACTGGATGCCACCAAAGCCTTCGACAAGGTGGACTGGCCCTATCTCTATCTACGCCTCACCCTGGAGGTCTTCGGCTTTGGATTAACCTTCAGGAGGATGATCCTAGCTAACTACCAAGCCCCTAAGACCCGGCTCAGAGTTAATGGCCGCCTCTCAGATCCAATACCTCTCACATGCGGAACGCGACAGGGATTCCCACCATCTCCCCTGCTCTTCGCCTTGGCCATGGAACCGTTAGCCCAGCAAGTTCACCTGAGCCCCCTGATCAGTGGCTTCGGGAGGGTATCAGGATTTGCCATCAACTTCCAAAAATCAACAGCACTCGGAGTGGGCCTGAGCCCAGGCGAGAGGGAGGCCTTAGAGAAGCAATGCCCACTTTAATGGAGCACCCGGGCGATCCCATACTTGGGGGTTCAGATCCCTGCTCAGCCAGCGAAAGTTTACCAGGTCAACATCCCCCCACTCTTCGAGGAATTGGAGAGGGACCTTGCCCGTTGGCGGACGCGGGAGATCTCGCTGTTGGGTCGCTTAACGACATGCAAAATGAACCTCCTACCCCGCTTCCTTTACGCTTGCACTTCCCTCCCAACCTCAATCCCTCTTCCCCCCCTTACAGCAGCTCCAAAGGAAAATCATTGACTTTATTTGGAAGGGCAAGAAAGCGAGGATCCCTCGGAGGATGATGATGGCCAGCACGAGACTAGGAGGACTGGGGGTGCCGGTCCTCCGAAAATACCAAACAGCAGCACAACTGGCCCACCTTCAAGCATGGGGCCTCGCCACTGGGCGCCCAAAGTGGGTAGAGATCGAACAGTCCCGCCTCCCTCTCCCCCTTCGCTTTCTTCTGTTTATTCCCACCGCACTACGCCAGAGCTGGCCAGGAGTGCTGACCGCCACAAAGCAGTCGATAAAGGCATGGGAGTGGGCCCGCAGACTTGGAGGTATTCCAGGAGGCCTGAGCGCATCCTCCCCAGTCTTCCTCAACCCAGCCTTTTCCCCAGGAACTCCTCCAACGAACTTTAGGAACTGGGTGGCAGGAGGCCTCGAAACCTTGGGGCAGCTATTTGAAGGGGATGCCCCCCTCACTTTCAACGCTGTAAAGCGATTTTCCAGCTAGCGGAGACAGACAGATTTACTTATGCCCAACTGAGACACTGGTGCTCCCACTCCCAGACCCGAGCGGAGGCTACATGTCCCCTGGCGCCGCTAGAGCTTACAGTAAATGACCTGCCTTCCCGGGGAAAGATCTCGGCCCTCTATAAACTATTCCAGGAAGACCCGCTCCAAACTAGGCCCTCATATATGTCCCAGTGGGAGGCGGACCTGGAACATGCTATCGAAGATCACACATGGGTGGACGTCTGGACCAGAACGCGCACAGCATCCCGTTGCATTACTAACCGGGAATGCGCCCACAAACTGCTTTTGCGCTGGTACTACCCCCCCCATGCGCCTCCATCACTTTCAGCAGGCTCTGGACCCCCACTGCTGGCGTCTGCAGCTGCCCAGGTTCCTATTTCCACATGTGGTGGACCTGTCCTAAAATAAGGGAATTCTGGACCCAATGCCTTGCTACCATGAAGGACATCACCCAAGTGGAAATCCTGCTAACGCCCGAGCAAGTCCTACTGGGGATCCCGCTCCCGGAATCTTACCCGAGAACAGGGAGAAGGGCAACGCTGATATCCCAATTCTTGCTGGCAGCCAAAATCACAGTGGCCCGCACTTGGAAGTCCACGGAAGGACCCCTGATGGCCCTCTGGCAGGTTAAACTTTGGGACATCCCGATAGCCGAGAAGGTCACGGCAGCCAAAGCGGGACTGCTCCACCGATTCACTGATATTTGGGCACCAGTCCTAGACTATGACCAGAACTACCCGGCCCTGACCTACAAGCCACGCCTGGTCGCGAGAGCCCTCCACTTTACGGGCGACAATTTACCGCCTGGCCAGGCCGAATGAGGCCCAGGAACAAGGCCTGCTTGGAAACACAGGGAAGAGGGTGCGGGGGGACATGTTGGTTTTATATACTCTGCGAGGTTATAAGCTATGTCACTGTATATGTTCTCCTGTGTGCTGATTCATAAATAAACACATTTCTTTTTAAAAAAAGGTCAACAGTGTTTCAAGCTATGTGTGTGGAGTAGGTGATGGGTTGTGTGGGGTCATAGAGGGCGAGTGACTGTTACGACAGTTTTTCTGAAGTCCAACTAAGGGCTTGGTAAAACCATCCAACTGAGACAGTACAAGACTGCATCACCTGAGTATATGGTAGCGTAGACAGAACAGCCAGGCTTATCTTAAGAAGGGGGAGAGGGCTGTAGAATCAGTACAAAGAAATTGTAGTACACATATGGTCCAAAGAAACAGTGAGACACTATGTATTGTGTACATAAAGGGTTTATTTAAATCCAGTTAGGCCCAGATAAATCTTCAGGGATTGGGGGGCAGTACTAACACAGATCATATAAACACACTACAAAAACCCAACACTATGCTTTAAAGTACACAGACCAAAGCATAGACCCTGTTCAGAAAACAAACAGTATTTCTAGGTAAATCAGACCTTATCAAACACATTTAGTATAGGACACATCCTATTCATGGGGCGTAAACACATTAGTTACTTTTAGATCACTTTCTGTAATACAAGGGTAGTAGACCCTGTCAGTTATGCAGTGACACCCAGCAAATAAATTGCATAATCAACCAACCCTGTTACCAGGGTACTTTTCTGAAAAGTGGAACACAGATTCATGTAAAAGTATATATCTAGAATTACTTTTTGGATAACAGTTATGCTTGGTGAGTAAGACCTTTTGCTGTAATAGTCAATTACAGTTGCTTTTCAGCTCAGTGGAACACAGACTAAGTTAAGCAAGAACTCTTTACACTAGTTTAGGATTGCACCAGGCAGACCAAGGTCGGCTACACCTAAAGAACACTTTTTTAAAAATGGCACACAGCTATTCTATGCAGATAAAACCTAATGTTGTAATATACAATTACAGTTGCTTTTCAGATCAGTGGAACATAGATTGAGGTACGCCATAACTCTTTAACTTATTTTAGGATGGCACGCAGCTAACCGAATGTAAGTAAAAGCTATATACTTTTTAAAGGAGCTACCAACAACTTTAAAGTGGGTATGAACCTAAGACTGTTTTAGCATCTGTATAAAACAGACCAGGGAAAGCAAAACCCAATGTTACACTTTATGAATGACTCAATGTGATTCTAGGTAGATAAAACCTAAGGCAGACATATTCTAAAAAGGTAATACAGCAAGTTAGGGGAAGCAAGACCCAGTTGTGGAACGTATACACCTATTCCCTGAAATAAATAGTTAGAGGGGCAAATGCATTACTTTTGGGAAAGAGGCACAACCAATTCACAGGTCAGTAAATTAACCTTCTATATACACTTTTCAGAATGGCACAACACACATTCAAGGTAAGAACTTTTGTAACTGTTAATTCTCTGAGTTAGTTACCAACTAACTCTTTCACAAGTAAGTAAACATTTAAACACTTGTTCTCTTTCCAAGGCAGAACCCTTTTCTTAACCAGTCCTTTCCTATTCTATTGCATTAGTTCTCTGAGGCAAAAGAGGTACCCTAGTGGTGTAGGTGCCAGCTGTAGGCAGGGTGAGATAGGGTTCTGTTGCAGGCAAAAGTCAGAGTTCCTGTGGAAGACTGTTCAAACAAGTAAGTAGTTCACTTTAAAGTTAGTCCGGGGACTTCTGAGAAGACACCCTAGGAGGATTCCAGCAGTGGAAATACCCCAGCCAACACAGTACCTCATCGCAGAAGAAGAGTTGCAGCAGGAAGACTTCAGGAGCTGCAGCCAAAAACCTGGTTGATGGATTCCTTTGTCATGAAGACGGAACACAGGACTGTGGAAGGGATTTCGAAGCAAGGATCAATGGAGATGTCTCCAGGCAAGAGTTTCTATGTGGCTGGATGTGGGTCAGTGGTTTCTGAGCCTTTTTCAGGCGCCAGAAGAAGACTGAATATCGCCTGTCGGATTCTCATCATTTGCAAGGACCAGCACTCTGATGAGGAAACTTTTTGGACTCAAATCAGGTCTTTGGAGTTCCAGCAGGATGCCACCAAAGTTCCACCTCGATTTGGAATGTGGAAGACTGTGCTCAAGGTCCCAAGATATTGGGGTAATGCAGCCCTGCAAGGTCACAGCACGACGTGGGATTGCTCAAAATGCAGGCCTTGTTGAGTCTGGTGGATCTCACCAGGCTCTGGGTCGAGTTCATACGTTTCAGTATCCCCAGGTCGATTGGAAGGAAGGGTTACAGCAGGCTCCGGTTACACAGCCGGCTCTCTGGTCGCTCGAATTCACATACAGTCTTTGTTTCTTCATCTTCCTCTTCGGTTTCAATTGCAGTGGTCGACTTGTCAGCAGCTTCCAGGTTCAAGTTCACAGTTTTTATCAGGAACTACAGCACAACCTCTGCATTCTTTCCCCACATTTTACAGAAAGGGGCGGTCTGGCTGTCCAATCAGGACAGCCAGCCCCCCACTGGGAGTTGTTACCTTTCAGGTGAAGGCACACCCCTAAATGCTCACACCAGAAAAAATACAACCCACAAGGGAAAAAGGCCCAAGAAACTCTTGCAAGTATAACAAGTTTTATGTTTACAAAAAAGTAGGTGCGCCAGCAAATAGCTCTGCCACTGAGAACGTTCTGAGGAAAGAGGGTGCGAACAGAGACTTAAAAGGCGGCACAGCGTCATTCATATACAGTAAAAACCCACGCAGCTGGTTGGTGTGACCTTCTACATTGGCTTACTCCATAGGGGATACCAGGCCATTGGCCCCAGCCCAGTCCGTCCGTCTTCCATCACATACAGTCTGCTGGGCTCATCATCTCCTGGGAAACAAGGTCCAAGAGGCAATTAGCCACATTTGAAGAATAGTGCTACTTTCTCGCTACACAGTGCACTTGGTAGGCTTAAAGACAAGCACAGCGGGAGTTTCTAGGTCACGCTAATCCACACACACACATTTCACTCGTCCCAATCGCGTCTCTCGGCTTCGAAGGCTTCCACCCTCGCTTTTGAACTATAGTGTATCCCTCCCTGTACCTCGCATTACAAATCATGCCATTGTAGGATAAAAGTGACACACCCATGTTCTTGGATGTTTTATGGTTAATGCGTTTATGGTCGGTGGTCTGGGGTCGACTGGTATCTTGGAATTCAGGGGTGTTAGGATTGGGTCATGAGCAGGGGGCCATAACTGGTGGTTGGCTGGGTGGGGGTCGGAGGCCTGCTTTGGCCTGTTTGTGATAACATGTACACCAAGGCGCCCAGCACTGTCTTGTGGCCTTGCGGGACACATTCTTTCTCCGAACAACCTATTGGCAACACTGAAAACAAAGGGGGGATTTCTGCAAAGGTTAGCAGCAGTGTGGGCATCTCTCGTCAACTCTTGGGCCTACTAAAATTCTTTTTACCCATACAAGCAGGCCAGGTAGTCACAATACAGACACACTACCTCCATGCATTACACCAACAAGCAGGGAGGTACAAGATCAGAGATCCTATCCGAAGAAGCACAGAAACTCTGGGCATGGGTGTTGCAACACAAGGTCCAGTTGAAAGCAGAACACCTGCCAGGAATAGACAATGTCTTAGTGGACAAATTAAGCAGGGGTTACTCGACATCCCATGAGTGGGAGTTAGACAAAGAAGAAACTCAGCGGGTCTTCCGCATTTGGGAACACATGGAGATCGATCTATTTGCCACCAGCTGCAACACGAAATGCCCCCTCTTTGCCTCGAGATACTCAGAGGCCCAATCACTTGGGGACGCATTCTCAATGACTTGGACGGGGTGGATCCTGTATGCATTTCCACCAACCCCGTTGATAGCATGAGTGCTGCGCAGGATGAAAGAGCAACCTTGCCAGATGATACTCCTTGTTCCAGAGAGGGCTCGGCAGGTTTGGTAACTGACCCTCGTGCTCCTCTCCCAAGAGTCACCCATTTGCCTCAGAGCGCATCAACGATTGTTGACACAGCAGAACTACAAGGTTCTCCACCACGATCCAGCAAGCCTTTCACTCAAAGCATGGTTCCTGAACAGTGAAAATTAGCGAACCGTATGTTACCTTTGGAATGTTGGGACATTATTAGCGCGTCTAGAGCACAATCCACTCAGACCACATACGTCAAAAAGTGGAACCGCTTCACTACACAGCGTGAAGCTACACACATAGATCCGCTGACAACATCGGTGGAGCAAGTGTTACCATGTTTGTTACATCTAGCAAAAAATGGACTCTCCTTGTCCTCCATTAAAGTATCCCTGTCGGCCATATCAGCTTATACAAGAAACCCTAGTCAAGCTTCATTAGTTACTCATCCAGCGGTCAAAGTCTTCCTCAAGGGATCACTACGTACTTTCCCGCCAATGCCTGAACCGGTACCCGCTTGGAGCTTAAACACAGTTTTCTCTGCACTCATGGAGGTACCCTATGAACCCATCCATAGATGTGACCTAACCTGGAAGGTTGATTTTTAGTAGCCATCACGTCGGTTAGAAGAATCGGCAAACTCGAGGCTCTCTCAGTGGAACCTCCTTTGACCATATTCCAGAAGGGCCGTATCATTCTCCGAACACATCCTCATTTCTTACCTAAGGTAGTCTCTGAAATGACTCTGAGCGTATTGTATTTCCTACACTCCTCGGTAACCATACTTCAATGGCAGAACGCGCGCTACACTCTCTAGATATTGTGCAAGTCCTGAAGTTCTACATAAAAAGAACCAAAGTGTTCCGTTCCTCTCTACGACTTTTCATGGTGTTCACAGGTTGCACTAAAGGACAGTGCATCTCCAAACAAGGTCTCTCACGCTTGGTGACAAATTGCATCAGCCATTGCCTTCAGTCCAAGGGTGACCTGCTCCCTGGACCTCCGACAGCCCACTCCACCAGAGGTAGAGAAGCGTATGTTGCTTTCCACGCAGGAGTAGCGATAAAAGACATATCTAGAGTGGCTACCTGGAGCATGCTACACACATTCACCAAGCATTACTGCTTAACAGAAGACACCAACAGGGAATCAGCGGTCGGACAGGCGGTCCTCCGCCACCTGTTTGTTTAAGGTAGGAGCAGCCTATTTCTCCCACCTTCTCTAGGTATATGTGGCTTATATTAAGTTGCCATACTCTATGGATGCTGAAGTTTAACCTTCATGTTGTAACCATTTTTGGCATGCTTAACTGCTTGGTATTCTATTCAAGCATGTGAATATATGAAAGATCCAATGCTGGAGACGCCTTATTTACTTACCTGTAACTGTATTTCTCCAGCATTGGTATCTTTCATAGATTCACATGTGCCCACCCGACTCCCATGGAAGGCTGCTCCAAGGCCCGGCAGTCATCAGGTATATATTCACTAAACGGCTCATAATCTGAAGGTGGCTGTCTGGGGTGGAGCTTAAGCCCTGCCACCTCATTGGTTTGGGTCATACAGGACCAAAGTGAGATGGAGGGACTACACAAGTGAATGTCTCATTAGACATAATGGGCAATCTTTATTGCCTTTTCCTTTGGGAAAAAAAAAAAAAAATATATATATATATATATATATAATATATATATATATATATCCTGGTCTGACGATGAAATATTCAAGCATGTGAATCTATGAAAGATACCAATGTTGGAGCAATACAGTTACAGGTAAGGAACAAAGATTCTCTTCGGTTCCAAATTCTTCAAATGTCATAATAGCGTGAAATGGCCTATCATTGAACCAATGATTTGTCAAATGCCCTGCACTTTTATATTCTGCAAAAGCAGTCCAGTCAGTGTTTACAGTGGATCCCTATGTAGTCCACCTGCTTATTGCTGATGCAACAGCTGGCAGGCTTCATAGGGATCTCCAGCATTTGCGGTGGCATTGCCGGCGCAAATGCTGGAGCATTTTGTATAGTCAGAGAGGAATGCGAGCAGCGGAAACGCAAGTTGTGTTCCACCCCTTCCCTCCTCTCTGCCATGCAAATGGATGAAAATGAGCTGTGACGCTAATGCATGGCCGTAAAAGCCTTACGCAAGGCTTTTACGCAACCCATTTATGTTGCGGCTCAGACGAAAATGTCTTTTACATGAAAGGAGAAGGGAGTGGATCCGAATACGAGATCAATAAAAGTTAAAGTAGTATAAATAATGGGGTGAGGGATAAGATCCATGCATATCAATATCATGTACCTTAGAAAGATGTCAGACTACCAACTCCAGAAGGCGCTGTTTATTTCACATCTTCATTTGATATTATCAATGTTTATATGTTATTTTTTCAATTTCAGGCCATTGCCATCATGGAGGTAGCACACGGCAAAGATCACCCGTACATCGCAGAGATCAAAAAGGAATTTGAAGAACACTAAACATTGCCATTTATGCGTGTCTCCTTTTTATTTAAAAGTATTGTGTTGGATATCTTCGATATGGAACCGTGGCTAGAGAATGCCTTCATATTTTATTTGTACTAAAAGCATTTCTAGAACCTGCAGTAATTGGAATGGCCATCTGGTGCTCTGGATTATTGCATTTTGCTCATTTGAGGTTTATTTTGGACTGGATGCTGATATTTCACTATATAACTTTTGAATGTATTTTGTTCGTTTTTTATGAAAATGCAATGTTTTCATAATATGCCTTTTTGAATGTTGCAGAAAATCGACCAAAGTTTTCTCGGCAGGTTTTCAAGCTCTGTACATTAATAAAGATGGATGCAGTCCCAATGAGCCACTGTTAATGGTTTTATTTCACTGCAGCAAACATTTGTATATTTCGCTCTACTGCAGATACTATTTAAACATTTGCAACGTTATGCCTACAGAGGCAGGTCTGCAGAAACATGCTAATTACACATGTCCTGAGGGTAAACATAAGATCCCTTGTATGGGACATGAGGAAAATTCACAGCGTCTTCGCAAGTAAAGCCTTACTAAACAAAACCTGTAAAGTGATACTCTTAACATGGTTATACCTACCTGTTAATTGATAAGCTCAATGGAAAAATATGCCCATAGAGGTGGTGTTTACACCTATTCAACAGTGAAAAGCAGAAAGTGGAGAGGGCAAAATTGATCATGGAATGTTAGATTTCATGGAAGATTCCAGATTAAGGCTCATCTCTCAGCTGTGTGTTAAATGCCTAAAAAGGACTGCTTCTCATAAATGTAATCGATTGGTTAAAGGGAATGAAAGAATAATGGCTTTTAAGTTTGCAAAGAATGAGAAAAAGAAAAGAACCCATTAGAATTTGACTTTTTGAATGGAAATGTGCCAGGTTGTGGTAAAGTAAGTTTCACTTCAAATTGTGCATGGCTAATAGGATACTATGACCAGGTCGTATACATTGTACAACCTTTGGTATCCGGTGTTGGGAATCTACTCGCTATCCAGCATCCCTCTCAGCAGTCCTTGCTCTTTTTGGTTCATCTCGACAGCCTCCTTTGGTTATCTAATTAGAGGAGAAAGGGTGACCTGAGCAGGTCAATTTGGGCTATGCTGCCTGTTCATTTATTTATTTATTTTGACATTTATAGAGCGCACTAAGCCCTTAGGAATCAAGGAGCTGGTTACAGAGAAAAAAGGGACAATACATCATTGTACATAGTGTTCACAGATAGCAGCATGTTGGAAGAGTACCTAGCCACAAAGAAGTCTTAAGATGTGCTGTCTCGTGAGAAAAGCCATGTTTTGAAGTTCTTGTGGAAGGCCCGATAAGCGGGTTCTGGCCTTAGAGCAGGATGTAGGGCATTCCGGTTCTTGGCAGCAATCACTGGGAAGCGGACACCCCCTGATCTTTGGTGCTTGTATCTTGTGTGGTAAGGCAATTCAAGTATGTGGTACGGGTGGGTCTGGCAGATTGAGTTTTGTTGAACGTAGCAGACAGGTATTTAGGTGCGGTGTGGTAGATGCACTTATGAGTGATTGCTAGGGATTTGAATAGAATGTGATCGCGGATAGGCAGCCAATGCAAGTTCCTTCTGATTGATGAAATGGGATCTTTCTTAGGGATGTTCAAGGCTGCTCTCAGAGCATAGTTTTGGATGACTGCAGCTGGTTGATGTTGTGGGCGCTAGTGCCAGTGAATAAGAAGTTGCAGTACTCCAGCCTGGATCCTATTAAGAGTCTCGCAATGGTGATGCAGCTATCAAGTGAGAGAAAGGGTCTGCAGGCGTTGATTAGCTTGGTGGCATATGCTGCTGATGAGGCAATAGCGTCTACTTGTTTAGGTTTTGTCTTCCTGGGATAGAGGAATGGAGATATCGTCGATAGTGAATCATTTGTAGGCGGGTCAAGTTTATTTAGATGAGCTCAAGAGCCGACATGGAGCAGTTCAGTCTTCTCGTCGTTAAGGAAAAGTGATTGGTGAGCCATCCAGGTCTGGATGATGTGATAGACTATGTAGTGAGAGTTAGTGTCTGTAGTGTAGTCACCTGAGATAGAAAGAAGTATCTGTGTGTCTGCATATTTCATGTAGAATATGCCTTGGGAGTAAGAATAGGGGGGGGCGATGATATGCCTTGGGAGTCCAGGAGGTCGAAGAGTGGTTTTGTAAATGTAATTGTTTATTTATACAGTGCTTATACACAGGTAGAGTGATTCAAAATGCTTCAAGGCGGGAAGGGAACAGGGAATACAGTAATCATTCTTAGGCCTTGAAGTTTGCGAATGATCTAACAGACAAACTAGCATGCCAGGCCTGACAGCATTTCTCCTAGTGCAAGTGCATGAAGTGTTACATTTGTGACCAAGCTAAGGAGAGGGGATAAAAAAGGGGTTGGGGAAAAGGACAGACAAACTTACTAGTCCTAGTACATTTAGGTCATGCATGCGTACAGACCGGGGTGCGAGGAAGCGGGGGAACAAACGCGTCCATTCCAGCAGCGCCCTGGGTAAGCGCAAAGTGGTTGCCCCGCTCATGGAACGTAAGCTGAAAGTGCAGTAATGCTGTACATATTGAAGCAGCCTGGTGGCAAGTGCAAAAGACTGGCAGGGGAGCCTGGGACCTGTAAGGCTCTGGAGGTGAACCAGGCAACCAGTCAGCAAATAATTAGTAGAGTTAGGAGGGTGGAGAGAAAGAGAACGTGGTTAGCAGGGGAGAGGGAGAGAGAAGGAGGAAGAGAAGAGGAAGGTATTTAGGAGTTTCTGGAACTTAAGGTGCTCCGGCTCAAGACGGAGGAAGGGAGGCTGTTCCAGGGGGAGGAACCTGCAGAGGATAAAGATCTACCTCCGAATCTCTGTTTGTGAAATCGCCTTACCCGCAGAGAGTTGGAGGAGGACGAGCGGAGACCTCTAGGGGGACAGTATTTAGGAAGGGAGCATTGTAGATGGTGCTGGCCCCAGCCCCAGAAAGCCTTGTGGATTATGCAGAGTGTTTTCAACTTGATCCTTGCAGCCACAGGGAGCCAGTGGAGGGATTTCAGCACTGGAGAGATGCAGTACCTGGGCTTGAGACCAAGGATAAGTCTTGCAGTACTGTTCTGGATGAGTTGTAGAGGGCGGAGAGTAGGAGTAGGAAGATTTAGAAAGAGGCTGTTGCAGTAGTCCAGTGTAGAGGGAACCAGGGCTCTCGAGGTGGTGAGCCTCTGGGGGAAAGTGAGAAACAATAGAATTCCTCTGAGGAAGTGCAGTTGGCAGTGGGACATTTTGGAGATGTCTGAGAGCTGAGAAGAGAAGGAGAGAGTGGAGTCAAAGATGACCCCTAGATTTTTTGCCTCATTGTTGGGTGAGGGCGCAGGGCCAAGGGAGGCTGGCCAGAGTGAAAGTGGGAAAGCGGTACCAGGGGTCCCAATGAGGACGATCTCGGTCTTACTGGTATTGTTAAGACATTGTAGAGGGTGGGCGATACACATGAGCCTTGTGGGACGCCAAAGGGTGACTGGGGTGGGTTGGGCAGAGGCGGTGGGTGTGAAAACTCTCATGGTTCTGTTGGCGAGGAAGGAGGTGATCCAGGATGTGGCTTCCTTGGAGAAATGTGCTGCTATGGAGAGATGATTGCAAAGGATTTTGTGGTCGACCAGGTCAAAAGCAGCTGAGAGGTCTAGCAGTAGAAGGAGAGCCACTATGCCGGCATCTTTGATTTCATCAAGTTGTGTTTTAAGGTCTAAAAGGGCTGATTCAGTGCTATGGCCTGGTTAAAACCCAGATGGTCGCAGGCCTAGGAGAATATTGGACTCAAGGTGGGCTTGAATCTGTAGATAGGCTGCCTATACTAAGATTTTGAGGAGAAAGGGAACCGTTGTAATGGGGTGGTAGTTAGTGGGGATGTTTGTGTCGAACAGGAGTTTCTTTAGGAGCGGTAGGACCTAGGCATCTTTGAGGTTGGTTGGGACTATGTTGGAGGAGAAGGAGGAGTTGATGAGTGGAGATGAAGGTGGGTAGGGCTTCCGTGCATTCTTTGATGACTGGGGCAGAACAGATGTCCCCCTGTGCATCTAGAGGGTTTGAGGCCTTTAATGATTTTGATTACTTCTAGTTGGGGGACAGGTTTGACAAGAATGGAGTCATTTGGGACATGGCAGGGGTGAGGGCAAAGTCCAATGAGGTTCCAGTGGAGAGGTGTTTTTTTTTTAATGTAGATTGTTCGTGCACCAGGTTATCGATAGACGTAGGGGTAGGGGATTCCTCTTCTTGAAGGATGGTGAATAGATATTTCATGGAGGAGTTAGCCTTGTCTATTCTGGTGTTGTATATGGAGCTTTTTGCATTAACTATGGTCAGTTTGTACTCTTTGGAGGAGGTAGACAAGAGGTCTTTGTTGGAGGTTGTTGGGTTGTTCCTCTACACAGTTTCTGTAGCTCTTTTCTTAGTATGAAGTACTTTGAGGTCTTGGGTGAACCAAACGTTTAGGTGGGCAGGTGGTTTGAGTTTGCGTGAGCACCTTACACTTGCCTCAAACATTTTGGCTATTGTATGATCAACAGTTTTTATTAAGGATGGGAAGTATATTTTCATCATGAATTGCAGTCATGGCAAGGATGAAAATGATTAAAAACATGAGATTGATGTTATTCTTACCTGTCACTATTCACCTCCGGCAGAAACGACCTCTAATGGTAATCAAATTCTACCAGCAATAATATAAAAATAATACAGTTGCCAACCTTATAACGGCAATCTGAGTTATCTGATTAGTTGCTTGCACCCGACAAGGCTCAATTTAGTCATAAATACATCCCTATCCCAATGCAGGTGTGGGATCGATTAGCACATTTCAACAAGCACAATTTAAAAATGTTACTTTTTGACAAGCTAAATATCTCTGTGA
Organism: Ambystoma mexicanum; assembly: GCF_040938575.1. Lineage (NCBI taxonomy): Eukaryota > Metazoa > Chordata > Amphibia > Caudata > Ambystomatidae > Ambystoma > Ambystoma mexicanum. The sequence continues at coordinate 995,082,111 of NC_090928.1, forward strand.
TCTCGATCAAATTAAATCATAAAGGCTCTTATCAACAAATGTATTTGTTTTTTTAGAACTGTAAAAGAAATCACTTCCAAGTAAAGTATCATGTACTCCTCACCATTAGTTTCTAATGTGTGAAATAAAAAATAAAAACACATTCCAACATATTATTACAATTGCTGTTGCTACAGTAATTGTTTTAAAAGTCACAGTTGATGAAATATTGTATATCTTTTGAAATTAGTATTAATATTTCACCTAGGATTACAATGATCTGTTTACACAGTCAATTTAGACTCATCAATTTTTAATTCAAATCAGTTTCTGCACTGCCTGCCAAATATATATCAATTAACAGTCTTATTGTTTCCCATTTTGTAATTATTGAGTTAATTACATTTCTGGACTATCCATCCATCAACATGCATCAAATTACAGACTTGAGTTATTTGCCAACACGTGTTCCGCTCAACCAGGGCCTGCTCAAGGGTACACCTGCTAGTTTGTAAGCAATGATCTGGATATTCCAGTGTTTTTATAATTACTTTCTCTCCTATATTTTTAATTTTTGTTTAATTCTTTTTCTTCTTAACTCCTTGTGTTACCATGCTCTCTCATGCTAGTCTCGTAACCCTCATCAAAAACAAGTGAATTGGTGGTGCAATATCTCAGGTTTAAACCACTTTTTGTATTCCACAAAAAGCTGGTTTGCTGGCTTGTTATATATGCATGTTGTAACCCCAACACTCACAATGGATACAGAATAACTTGTTTACTATTGAAAATGTTGCATGGTATGTCGGTCGTCTGCAGAACTGTAAGCATTTATTTATTTTTTCAAAGACCTGCCTTGTCCTAACTAGAAATACAAAAAATACTTTTAATATCAGGAAGAAGGCATGTCTTTGAAAATAAAATGCTGATCGCGCTCTGTGGGCCTGCTTTTCCCTGCTGGCTCATCAATAATATTAGTTTACAGTATTAATACAACTTATCTAATATTTCACCTGGACCTGTAGAAGTAGACAAAATATATATAAGTGCGTCCGGGCAACATCTGAAAAAAATACGTTTATGGTTCTGCAGTAGAATGAACACTATTGCAGCACTCTACTCATTATTATTTTTTAATAACCTGCCTATTCCCGATTAGAAAAAGAACAAATGCTATTTCATTGAAGAATGGGAGGATCATAAACAATGCCTAACACCATGAAGTGTCTGCCCTTCCCATCAGGACCCTAACCATAATTGTACACGTATAAATAATAATGTTCTAAGATACTACCCAGACCTAGGCATATCATTTTTCTACTTTATGTACTAACATTTTTAAAATCATAGTTTGGGGTTTGACGGGGAGGACAGATCCTCCTCCCAAGAACACCCTCCCCCCCACTGAGTTGTGAGCAAGTTTGGGTTTTAATGAAAATGGACTGATGATGACAAGAAAACGGCATGGACAAATCCAAAAGCAAGATAGAATGGCCCAGTCAGTGCCACTCACTACATTAAAATCAGTTTATTGACACCAGGAGCCCTCTGAGATATAATCTCAAAATCTCTGGGAGACAAAAAGTGCTCAATAGCTAGACATGAAGAGGAAAAGGAGGAAGGTCTCTGCTTTTGATTGCTGTATTTATACACTGGAGTCAAAAATAGAAAACAAGAAATGTTATAAATGCAATGAGTCATACGGGATACAATGCATCCAGGGAAACCCCCACAATGCACTGCAGTTTCAGTTCCCCTTCAGTTAACGTGTTTTATGTATGTCTGTATATCCTTGAAAACAGCTAGACTGTCTGCTTACTTATTCTTGGGAGTTGCTCTTATTTTTTAGATGTTTTTCATGTGACTCAATATCTTCTATCTGATTTGCTGTTTTTGTAAAGGAATCCCTTGCCTTCCAGAGTTTTCTGTTTTTCTCTTTCCCTCATTTTTTAGCTATGCTTGTCCGGTTTGGTAGGGAAAGGAGGGATGAGCACAATGTGTATGTATTGCTTGCCTTCAAACCATTGTATTGTGGACTGCTGCATCTGCCAGGACATGCTGTGGAACAGGTTAAAGGACGAGAAGGCAATATATTGTAAAAGAGACATGGGCTGCACAGTGAAACAGCAGAATCTGAGCATTCTGGATCTGCACCTAGGCAGTGAATGAAAGGGAAATTGAGACGCGATGTCTTCAGAATTATAACAAAGTGAATGCGAGAAATATACAACAAGGTGAATGTAAGGCAAAGTCAAGGTTGCATATGTGTAACGGTAACCACACAAGAAAAGTCCTGGCAGGAGAGTATGTCAGGCAAAGTCAAGTTTGCAAGTGTGTAAAGAAACCACACGCGAAAGTCCTGGCAAAGGAGTATGCCAGGCAAAGCCAAGTCTGAATTGTTTTGTTGACCAGAACCCCCTCCAGCCCCTGCCAATGAAGACTCTTACCCGTAGCAGTTTCTAAGCGGTTTAAAAAGACCTGGGGAAAGGAGACGGCTCCCCGGGAGTGAACTGCGACGCCAAGAGGAGGGAGTTATCCTCTTGGGCTATAAAGAACTTTGGTTGTGTAATTGATTCATTGTGTTGGTGAAGAGACACCTGGGGAAGGGAGCTATCCCCTGGAACTGTGAAAATGTGTGTTGGAGTTACATTTCACAATTTATCTTGAACATTTGTGCACTTTCAAGCCCAAAGACATTATCCATATCACATTAGAGTAACTTGTAGAGTGTGAGGGCTAGGATAGGATTTTAGACACAGGACATTTTGCTTTGGACAGCTTGACACAGGACAAACCCTGTATTTTTGGTTGAGGTAGTGAAATGCCTTTTAGGGTAGGGACAGCTAGCCATTTCCCAACCCCCTTTTATTTTGAATAACGGTATATAGCCAAAACTATGAGCTGTGTGTCCGCATCTCATTCCTGGCTCATCACAATGGTCAGAACTCAAGGTTAGAGAGAGAAAACTGAAAATCAGGTTTGCCACAGCTCCAGGACCAAAGGGAATTATATACTATCAAGAGATATGAATAAATGGAAAAATATTAAATTTATTCATCCACACAGGAATTGATCTGACAAGAACTTTTTATGTTTGAGTACTGAACAGCGGTACTTGTATTCAAGAAAACACAAACCCAATTGTCACAATACATTTGTAAAATTACATGTCATGATCACAAGACTTATAATGATAAATTAGCCACTAAACCCTGTGTGAGTGAACACCACCGTGAACCATTGCGAGATTCCTTGGTAGATAAGGGAAAACACAACCTTTTAATATCACCACTGCACTGCTTATTAGTGCAAAGGTCAACATGAAGAACATTTCAATGGATTTAAAGAAGATGGCTCAGCATGGAGAAAAAAGTACCAATCATTTAATTTTTGCATCTACTGGATCTGGCATAAGACCACTGGCTGTCATGATGCATACCCCCGGGCATCCAGACCACGTCCATCAGCCCCGGGAGCAGGCATCATGTCGCCATGAGAAAACCCAGCAACCCCTGCTAGGGGCTGTCTGGGTTCAGTCCGGGCACCTATGGCGCCAGGCTCATATGGGACATCAGTCCTGGCGCCATAGGCGCCAGGCTCATAGTGGACACTTATCTGATGCAGACCATGCTGCATGAAGATCCAAGCCTGTGTGAGGCCTGGAAGGGACTACTTTACCTTAGGGACTATTTTGTTACTCGGGTGTGGTCGGGGAGGAATACCTACCTGGGACTACTTTGGAGGCTATTTAAACCACGCCCGAAGAGCAGCACATGCTTCGTGTTATTCTGCATCCAGCAGCATAATGCTCACCGTGCCAGCAGCATCCAGCCTTCTGCCACGCCCGCCTCGAACCTGGAGCACCTAGAAAGAAGGAAAGAAGGAAAGATTAGAACAAGAGTATTACCTGATTTCTTACCTGATTCCGGATTCATCGCATCTTCAAACCAGAGGAAAGACTTTGTTTTAAACGCGTCGCATCGCCAGCAGCAGCGCCGCGCCAAACTCACTGTTCCACGCAGCATCTCTTTGATCTGGTGCTGTCTCTATCTTTACATCGCCGAATCCCGGCACCTAAGAGGGACAAGAAACAACAAGGTCAGCAGAGAGAAGAGACAGAGACAATCTCTATAGCCGCTATATGCTTACCTGATTTTACCGCGGGAGGTATAATTCATCAGCATGCCACATCTTCTTATGCCGCACCTTTAAGATAAGGAGAAAGCAGCAAGTTTAACCCTCTTATTCACCGGACAGTGTTGGGTAACACAGACCTTTACCGGAGCGCTTTCAGCTGTCAATCTTCCTATTGGGTCAAAGCTGCAAGATAAAAGAGGAATTGGACAGGAGTGAATTCCAGACATTTTGAACTCTTATGAACTATATACTTACGGCTCTTCACCAGGATCTTTTGGAGTCAGGATTCGTCTACAACTCTTCCAATATCTTCAAGCCAGTGAAGGAACTGGTCATCAACGCGCCCCTGCGTGCTTTGCAGGATGGAGGGCTCATCCTTCAAGAATATAAGGTGAGATTGCTGAGAGGACGCTTCAGAGGTGATTAGTGGGGAGGACAGCAGGGGTGCTATCACATGAATCCACAAGTGGCTAAACCCATCTCTCCACTTGTAGGAGAATATTTCTACGAGCCAAGCAGACAAGATTAGGAGTGCAGATCCAGTCAGTCATCGCTGCACTACGCATCACGTGGGTGGAGGCCGCAGCAGTCTGGGTCCGACCGACGCCCCTGTGGGAGCCAGGTGAGCGTAACACTGGCTTCTACTTGAGATAACAATTTGTGCATGTCTTCTTCAGGGTAATAACTACATGACTGTAATGTTTTTGAACATGGTGTCTATGCGCAGTGCATTTTGGGTGCTACCCAGAACCAAAATTGGTATTTTCTTCAGGCCTTAGTGAAAGCTGCATGTGATGTGAAGTCGTAACGTGGTTCATATTATTCCACTTGAAAACATGAAGAAGGTGCCAGCTGGTATTTGATAATGTTGCAAGGGGCTCTTGCAAAGCTGAAGAAAAGTTATGTAGATGTTTTCGTGCTTTCATGAGCAAGGGGATTGTTTTTTCTCTTGGGGTTGCCGTGGGTCAGTCCGGCCGGGGGCCCATGAGAACTGTCAACAGGTAGAGACTTTGAAAGCCATAAAGTTCTGGAAAATGCCATCATGGATTAGTGGGAGTCTTAAAACAAGGGACACCGGAACAGTCCGGCAGAAAGCTTCTCTGGAAGAGTGGACAGACTGCTGTTCTTCCCTTTGATGCAAGGATCTCTCTATCTGCCTGTTTAGGGGCTTTTCAATGCATTCCTGGCGAGATGAGGATTTCTTTTGTAGTTGCTTCAACAGTGAAGTATTTTCCCATTTTTTTCCATTCCATAATTGTAGTAATTCATTTATTGTGATGTGAAATTCCAGGCATTTAGGGATCTGTGCTTATACGCTGGTGGGCAATGTTGAAAGTGAGGGTTTTTTTTCTCTTTGCAGTGGGAACCAGGCTGTGTTTTGTGTGTGCGCTTTGTTTGACTGCATTCAGTTTACTGTGAATAAGTTACTGTGAATAGATCATTGTAAATTATTGTAAATATGAATAGATTGTTTAAGAAAAAAGATAAGGGGTCTTCCGTGAGCGGTGCCTGCCTTAGTGTTATGATTCCAGGCTGGGCAAAGAGCCCATATGATAAATGAGCACAAGAATGGCCATGCAGTTCTGGGCTGAGCGAGCCATGGGATGAAAGTCTAGGTGAGGCAGGACCCACGGAGGTCGTGTCTTGTTTGCATTATGTTTCAGTGTAGAAGAGAAAGGAATTTGCCACGCTAGGAAGAATGGGTGGATTTTATTGCATGCTTTTAGGAAAATGCACCAGAGAAATGTTGAATTAAGCCAAGATATTTTGTGTTTGGAGAAAGAGTTAACTGCTGAGAAGCACATTTCAATGATGCAGCAATTACAATTGAAAATCTGGCATGATGAAGCAAATAAATACCAAGAAGTTGCTGAAAGGGCAGTTGTCAGGGTTGCTATATATAAATATGAAAAGTGACGAGGCCATGTGAACAAGAGGAAAGTTGCTGCTGTAATTGCCATTGCAGGGGCGTATTGGGGCTCAGATAAATGGGATGGTGATATTTGGAATTCCATTGACTCAGAGTGTAGCCCAGAGGTGGAAGCAGAATCTGAATTGAAGCTTGACAAAAAGACAGTCACTGCAAACCCACTAACAAGGCCTAGGCCTTGTACACTGGGACCCCATAGCCAAGGGGTGGGGGGGGTTGTGGATTTGTCTACACTAGATGATTACACACAACAGGAGTTTGGGGAGATTATTACTCGGCTGAGGCAGAAGCCAGAGGAGCCCTTACTCACCGGGATGGTGTGAATTTTTGTTGAAGGTACAGGGGGCCTGTTGGTGGACTCCACAGATTCCCTGCGCTTCCTACCTTTATCCAATTACACCAATATACTAGAAGCATTGCGAGCTGGGCCTCCTCAAGATGTGAATGGCCAAGCTTCGCAGGTGTCTCTTGCACCTAGCAGCCCAATGGTGTAACGAAAATATACTATTTCTATTGTCTGGCCCAGTGAGGAAAAGAAGTGTTATTCGTTAAGAGGCAATTCAGAAAATCTGAGAACATGCTATGAAGTAAGCAATTCATGTAGAGGAACCGGTACATATGGGGGTGGTGCCACTGTCAGTGTCAACTATATATATATATGCTTATAAGAACTGTCCCACCCGCATATAAGTGTCATTATGATTTTGTTAGTGGCTTTGACTGAGAAGCCAATGGATGAGGTGGTGGATGCAATTCCGCAACTGTCAGACCTGGGTGGGTGTTACGCTCACCTGGTATCCACGGGGACGCCACCCAGCCCTGGTTGGATGATTTGCACTCTCAAACCCTCTCCCGGCCCCTTGATAATGCCTCTGGTTAAAGATGGGTCTGCAATATAGGGGAGCTGGATTCAATACCAGATTGTCTTTGTTTTACCACCTCCCTTGGCCTCAACTCTTTACTCCCCCTTGTGCCTTCTCCTCACCTTAATATTGTAAAAGTTGGATTCTCCGTCCTGCTCCTGGTGGCAGGGGTACGTAGATGTGGGGGCAAGCAACGAACAAGTTCCTTCACTGGTGCAAGCCCCCCTGTGGGAATCCAGGCCTGCTGCGACTCCATTGGTTTGCTGCTTTACAGTCTTTATACGCAGTTCTTATGTTCCTCTTAGTTCGAATAATAATGTCTTCCTTCTTTCCTTTTAGGTATGTAAAGTATGTTGGTGTTGTTATGCAGTTTGAAGTTGAGCATGGGCCGGTAGGCAAAAGCGCGGTGTTGCACGATGCTGTCCGGTGAGTAATGTGTGATGCGCGGCACTGTTTCGCCTTTTGTATTGCTAACCTGTGTCTTTTCTCTCCTTGCAAGTTGCGATGTTCCTCGCCGAGTGCCGTAATGTTCCAGCAATGATACTGACCAGGAGATGACTATCCAGGTAAGAATTGTGTGGCTTACTTCATTCGGGAGGAAACGTGAATAAACGCTTACTAATGCTGTCTTTCTTTCTTTCTCCTCTTTCCATATTATGGTATTCCAGGATGCATGCGGTGCCGGATGATGGATTTCGTACCTTCAGGTGAGTGGAACTGAAGTCAGCGATGGATTGAAGACAGGATACTGTTCCAGGTAAGTTTCATAGTGTTCTTTCTCTCTCTGCAGGTCCTTGGTTTCAGGTAAGCTGGCATCAAAGAACTGGACACGGTGAGCGTTACGCTGCCCACAGCAGATTAACGCAAAGTAGTCCAGGTAAAATAGTCCCAGGCCTACCACACCCAAAGTAGTCCAGATAAAGACCAAAAGACTAGACCGCATAGCTCAGTTCCTTGTAACTGAGCTATGTGTGTGCCTCCATGTTGGGTGAAGGTCCCAAGTTAAATAGTCCCAAGTAAATAGTCCCATTCTAATGTTGGTCTTCATGATGGTTATGAGCCTGGCACCAAAGGCGCCAGGACTGACTCCAAGAGAGTCTTGGATGAGGTTTTAAGTCAGACCGAGAGAGAGGGGCGCAGTGAGAGAAGAACAGAGGGCAGGAGACAATATAGTAGAAACTCCTGGTTGTCAAGAAAGGACATGTTTCTGGCATTGTTGAAAGATGGTGTGCCACCGGAGGGGATTTATGGTATTGAAACCAGGGAGATGCTTCAGTTATACAAAAAAAGAGGGCTTGCTGGGAAGGAGTGCTATAAACAAGAGGCAGGTGGTGACAAAGCCAAAAAGGGACACTTCACCTTCGGCGCCTCCTGAGGAGGCAGGCAAAAGATCCATTGGGATCCCTTCCCACTATCAGCCAACATATGCTGATTTGAGAAAAGTTGTTAATGCAATGTTAGAGTCTGAGTCCGGATACACTCATTCTAACTTTGCCTAGGATTATGGCCAAGCCCCGGCAGTTTCAGCTCGTATAAACGTTGGCAGACTACCTCATGTTAATGTTAAGATATTTTGGAAGCCTGGAAACGCCCAAGAGGTTCGAGCTTTGATGAATACCGGGCAGAGGCCTCATTGATTCATGGAAATCCTTATAGATTTAAAGGTCAACACTTTACCATTACTGGGCTGGGAGGAGAGGAAATGACAGCAGTACAGACAGGAGTGGAGATGAAGCTAGGCAAGTTGTCAAAGCAGAAATATAAGGTGCTAATTGTCCCGATACCCGAGTATATAATTGGTTTTGACATTCTAGAGGGGTTGACTTTGGGACGACGAGGATTAAAACCTATCACTTTGGAGTGAAAGCATTGACTTGTACACCTGTTATTGTAGCAAATTGAAAATCCCTCTGGTGCACATGCTTTTGGCCACAACGTGTGTATCCATGAAGCGATACCGCCTTACTGGGGGATATAGGGAAGTTTCAGACACCATTAAAGAATATGTAGAGGCAGGAGTATTACGCCCATTCACTACTGCTTGGAATAATCTGGTTTGGCCTGTGAAAAAGGGGGATAGGAGCTGGAGAAGTGGATTATAGAGAATTGAACACATACACTCCCCCTTTAGTCCCTGCAACCCAGACGCTATCACCTTGATTGAGAATGTACAAAGGTCTGAGGGAACCTGGTATGCTGTGATAGACTTAGTCAATGCCTTCTTCTCTGTGCCAATTGCTGAGGAGTGTCCGGAACTGTTTTAATTTTCTTGGAATGGTTCAATCATAAAAGATATTTGAATTTACCACTACAGAAACAAGCTCAACAGTTTATAGTGCTGTTTGGATTTTGGAGACAGCATATACCACATTTATGACAAGTATTGGCCCCACTTTATAGAGTAACAAGAAAGAAGTATGAGTTTGAGTGGTCCGAGGAGCAGCAGAGAGCGTTTGATTTGGCATAGGACACAGTGCAGAGTGTGCTTGATGTGTGGCGTTTGACGTCAGGAGAAGTAGAATTGAATGTGTCTGTACAAAAACATTATGCCAACTAGAGCATATGGCAAAAGCAAGACAAAACTCAGGTTCCTTTGGGATTTTGGAGTCACAAATTACCCAAAGCTGGTGATAGGTAGAAGCAATTGCTAGCGTGATATTGGGCTCTTGTTGATAATGAACAAATGACAGTGGCTCATGATGTACTTATCAGGCCTCAAATCCCGACTATGCAATGGGTGTTAAGCTCTCCTAAAACGCACAGGATAGAACACGCTCAAGAAGCTAGTATAATCAAGCGGAAATGGTATATCCAAGACAGAGCAAAATCAGGAAAGGGTGGGGTTGCAAAACTACATGAGAAAGTGGCTAATACACCACCCGTAGACTACATACCGCAGGAAGGGACAGAAATAGATGAGTCTCCAGTGAAATGGAGATTTGACAGTAGAACAGGTAGAAGATGCCTGGTTCACTGACGGCTTAGCCCGTTATGTAGGAAATGAGCGTTATTGGGAAACTGTGTCATATAATCCCAAGACAAAAAAAAGATCCAAACCACATCAGGTAAAGGAAAGAGCAGCCAGTTTGCAGAACGTTATGCAGGATATCAAGCTTTGAAACAAGAAATACCTGGCCAATGTCATTTGCACACAGATTCATGATCAGTGGTGTAAGGACGGCATGGTATCAAAAGTCAAACAGACACAAGTGACCACAGTTCAAGGGTGTTTATTGAACTTCAACTAGGGTATGATAAACACCCATCTAATACTAAATCTACAGATGGGAGCAAGCTACGACCATCAAATAATAACGCGGTCCTAGTGGTGTCTTGTCAAAATAAACTGGCCTATACTAAAAAACCTATTTCCAATCCTTACCTCTTAATCCAAACAGCGTGGGGGATAATGTTACAAAAAGAAAGAAGTGTTCAAAATGACATGTCAGGATGTTCAGGCCATTTGCCTCCCTTCCCAATGTTTCTAGCACTGGACAAGGCGGTTCACTTTAACGTAGCCCTGTTTCTGGCTTCTTTAGCACGACAATACAGTTCAATCATAACATTGGGGCCTTCTGTATGTAAGTCTCTTTACTCCTCAAAGTCTCTTCATTCAGAGGGCCTGATGCAACCAAACAAAAACAATACATCATTTTCCTCTTTGGATTTCTACAAGTATTCACTTTAGTTGATTCACTATTCACCCTGATCCCCCTCAGTCGGGCTGAGATCTCTTTAATACAATGTTTGTTCCCTTGTGATCCCCCTGAGTTGGGCACAGATCTCTTTAGCACAATGTTTGCAGGATATTCTTTTGGGTGACTAATGGTTCACCCCAGATCCCCCTCAGCTGGGCTCAGATCCCCTCCTAAACACAATTAGTTTCTCCCAGCCGGGCTCGGACCAACTTCAATCAAGTATCAAAGTCTTTCGAATGGCCATGTGGTTTAGCTCGACCCTTTCTGGGACCACTTTGATTTTACAATTCTTTCTCTTTACATTTGTCTCCTTTGGGTTTGAATAACTGACAGAGACTTTCGAATGAGCACGCATGTGGTGCCGGGCCACTCTGTTTACGGTATCTATCGTCACTTCAAAATGTAGTCACTCATTTAGTGCATTAATTATGTTTGCATCAATTGCCACATACGCATCTTCAAATTCCTTCATACAATGTTGCCGCTTGCAACCTTGGGTTCCAGACAGCCCGGGTTAGTATCAGTCTCTCCAACTCAACGGCTGTGCTGCCTTCACTGGCTTTTCCTTGTTGTAGGAACTAAGGACAGTACCATGGTGGCAATTGCTTCTCCTTGCCTTGACTATCGAGAGCCCCAGTACCTTCCACTCACAATGTAGGAGTATTCAGCTTTGATTCCATGTCTTATGTTTTCTAGTCTCAAAGGCTCATAAAAGTTACGGTCTTTCAGTGAAATGGTCAAGAGCTATTCCTTTGTGTTCCTTTTCGGTCTCGCCGTCTTTTGCCTTGCATTAAACTGCCATCTTGGAACTGCTGCTTCCTCGTGTGCTTTGCCTCGCTCAGAGTGTGCTCCCATGCTCTGCCTTTTATCCGTGTGGGGAAGTTTGAAGGAAGTCAGGTGTGTGTAATGATCAGTAATTGCTTGACCATTATGTTGGGACATGTCCGGTATACGGCTCAGGTGTTAGTTCGTTTTCCCTTCACAGTGAGTTGTCTGTGAGAAAGTGTTTGTGGAGGAAAGGGGGTGGGAGGGTTGAATCCCTAAGTAACCTACTGGTAGGATTGGGTAAAGGTATTATAGGGAGGTGGATACCGCGCCTCGGCGTCCGGTGTCCCACTTCCACGCCCCTAAAACACCCTATACATGTGATCCTCTCGCACTCGTGCACCCCCAGGAACTGGATCCAAAAGCGATGGCAGTGTCCTGGGCACCTGTATGACAGATCCCCAGGGACTAGCGGTTGAGACACCTTCAGGTTTCTCACAGTGGCCAATGGGCTAGCTTTGTGGCTGCCGACATGGCAATAGAATGGGTGGAAAAGTCATTCCAAAGAATTGTTGGGGAAAGAATTGTGACAAGATATCTGGGAAATGCTATCACAAAGTGAGGTAACAGTGTATCATGTGGATGTGCACTCTACTACTGACTCATTTGAACACATTTAATTCTGTTGCAGACGAACACAGCAAGATTTCCTCTGTGGACACAGAGACTCAAGAGGGCGATTTCAAGGGTTTGGCCAATTAAGCGCACCAGAAATGTTAACACATGGATAAGAAAGCTACTTGCAGGTGCGCATAAGCTCAAGGGATTAATATCCCTTTAGAGGTAGTGAAAACAATAATTTTGCAATGTCCTGCGTGTCAGCATCAGCAGCATAGGCCCATCCCTCATATTGTACAGGGCACTTTAGGAAGAGGCTAGTTGCCGAGTCACATCTGGCAGATCGATTATATCAGTCCTATGCCACCCAGTGAAGGTTCTCAGTATGCATGTACAATTGTGGACACATATTCTGGATATCTGATGGTGCTACCATGTGGAGAGCCACACAACTGAACACCATTTAAATATTAGATCAGTTTATGTTGTATTACGGCGTGCCCTTGCAATTTCAGAGTGAAAATGGCTCACACTTTAAAGGGAAGTTGATTCAGGAATATTGCCAGGAAAAGAACATTGAATGGCTGTATCATGTACTGTATCACCCTGAAGCGTCAGGTTTGATTGAACGAATGAATGGTTTGTTGAAAGAACAATTGCACAAATCAGATAATGACAGCTCACAGGCTGGCGTTATCGTGTGTTTAATGCCGTGCACATTCTGAATAATAGATCATTGACTGAGAATGAGACACCTTTGAAACGAATGGTAACACCAACAGTGTAGATGCAGCCTAATTCAGCTGATGAGACTCTGTTATTCTGGGAGATAATGCCAGGTGCTTTAGCTCCATACCACGCAACCCAGAGTCTGCAGGGGTAGACTTGCATGCTCATCAAGAAATCAGGTTAGAACTAAGAGGTATACTAGTAATTGAAACTGGCATTGGAATACAGATTTCACCAGAACACATGGGATTGATTGCCCCTAGATCTGGATTACCATTGAAGGGCATCCAAGTACTGGGAGGAATAATAGATGCTGATTACCGAGGAGATATTAGTCATTCTAATGAACAGCAGAGACCAAGTGTTACCTATAAGGGAGACAGGAGGGCCCAACTGATTGTCATACCTGTTAAATTGTCCATGATCAGAAAAGGGGAGCCCCTTACAGTGTTAACTACTCGTGAGAACTGTGTTTTTTCTTCATCAGACTGCATGGTACCGGGTGCGAAGGTGTGGGTATAGAAACCAAGTGGCCCACCCGTATCCACAGATGTCATAGCGTCCAGCAGGGACCAAGTCGTTTTAGTAATGGAGCCTGGCAAGGAGAAATGGGACTATGTAACCACAGACAAATGCTATTCAAAAGAATGATTATCAACACGTTTATGTCTTTTCTGAGTTTGCCTTATAGAACCTGTGCCTGGCTGGTGTAATTGTGATACTAAATGGACTCCATTTGGAAGGGTCAAATGACACACTGAAATAAATACAAGAAGTCGTATGTGTGCAGTCAACCAATGCAAGTCTGACGATGCTGAGGAATTATGTTCGGGGGTCAGGCACGAAGAACGGAATTTGCAAAATGTTGAGAACACACTGAGTGCAAGCTCAAGAAACAATGACACCGGCCGTGGAAGAGATGTCTTTAGCATGGCAAAGATATTCAGTGATGAATGCCCAAAAGGAGAACATTTGGGCATATCTTGCACGGAAAGTTCTGCACATTTCGTATTTCTGTTGGACCTACTAACTGCATGTCTGGTAGCGGCACCAACGCCTGCTTCAATTTTGAGACACATTTTGGAGTTATACACAATGGGCCTCATTACAACCCTGGCGGTACGGTATGGACAGTGCCGGTATAGCACTGGCACTGTCCATACCGTACCGCCTTATTCCGAGTTTCCCTCGCGGGTCCCTGACAGCCCGCCAGGTCTGACCTGGCGGGCTGTGCGGCACCCGCGAGGGAAACACATGGATGCACCGGCACCACTAAAAAACGGTGCCGGTGCATCCATGCTCCTCATCCCCACTCTGCCCTATGGGGCAGAATGGGGATGAGCACCCTGGTATTACCGCCACCCGTGAATGGGCAATTACAGGTCCATTCAACTTGTAATGGGCCGGTAAGTGCCCATTTGCGGGTGACGGTGCTGGATGCGAGTTCGGCGGTAGCCATGCCTGTAATGCAGGCACGGCAACCGCCAAACTGATAATGAGGCCCAATGACTCCTTAGTGGAGGATTCTGATGTGCGACAATTGTTTTCCGTCTACGGATATTGCAAGTTCTGCCAACAAACAAACCAAAAGTGGAGAAACCTTACTCAAATGGTGACTAACAATATCACCCAAGGTGATATCTGCTATAAGATGACCAGGGCCGGTGCAAGGAATTTTGTCACCCTAGGCAAACTGTCAGATTGCCGCCCCCACACCAGATTCTAACTGTTCTCAATCAACCGTCCTCCCACCAACCCCACCCCCACACAGCCTTGTGTTCATGAGATGTGTATTGCCCTGCAGGAGGGGGTGACTTCTAGGCCAGCATGCATAAAAATAAATCAAGAAACGAATGTGGGGCAGTTCCTCAAAACAGCAGCTCCAGGTGCCCTGACAGATTTGGCACCATACCATGAAAACAAAAGAAACAAAGCATTGCCAATGCCAATGGTTTGGGCCTTTTTGTAGACATGGGAAAGACATTTGCCAGGCACTGCTGTAGTGGTATAAACTGGCCATTGATGGTAGCAGGTGGAAATGTTGCGGCTACCTGGGCATATAACTGCAGTGCCTGGCAAATGCCTAGTACCTATATAGAAGTCAAAACTGTGGGCTTTGCCAAGGCTTGTTTTAACAGGTCTTCAGTGAAGGACACCATAGTGCTTATACATTTTGTGGCTGTGGGCAGGCCTGGTAAGACATTCTTATTATATCCGTAGCACGTACAGCTCAAATTAAGTGATAACTCTCAGAAGACTGCTTTGAAAAAACATTTGCAGCCACTATAAGTACAAAGTTTTATGGTAAGGCTTGACTAAAGCACGCTCAAAGTCATGGTATGGTATGATAATGTTTATTTATAAAGCGCCTATACACAAGGCAAGTGCTTCAAAGTGCTCAAGGACGGTGGGAACATGAGCACAAAACAACAGTCGTTCAGAGCCCTTGAAATTCTGAGACGATAATAGTCTTCACAGGCAGAGTAAGTGCAAATAACACAATTAACAGTTGAGACACAGCAAATAGGCCTGCCGACGATTCTGCAGTTTTACCAAGTATAATTAAGGGGGGTAGACAGGGGAGAACAGACAGACAATCTTCAAACACAGTGCATTTGGATCGTGGAAGTGCACAGATAGTTCCAGTTGGGGTGCAAGTGCACCCAGTCGGTGGATACTAGGGTAAGTGCAGAGAGAGCCACTCTCTTGGGTCCTTTCTCAAGTGCATTGAGGGTGGGGTGAGTGCAGGGCGCTGAGGCAAGTGCAAGAGAGGACTGGTGGGGTGCCAGGGACCTGTGAGACTTTGAGGTACACCAGGCGGCCAGTCAGCAAGCTGTATAGAAAAGGAGGGAGAGAGAAGGAAGAGGAGAAAAGGAAGGTCTTAAGGAGTTTCCGGAACTTAAGGAGATCAGGCTCAAGACGGAGGTTGGCAAGGGGGCCACTCCAGAGGGAGGCCCCTGCTGAGGATAAGTATCTCCATCCAAATCTCTGCTTGGAGAAACGGTTCATTCGCAGAAGGTTGGAGGTAGAGGAGTGGAGGACTCGGGACGGACAGTATTTAGGTAGACAACGTTGCAGATAGGTAGGTTCAAGGCTCCAGAAAGCCTTGTGGACAATGCAGAGGGTCTTCAACTTGATCCTTGCAGCCACAGGGAGCCAGTGAAGGGATTTCAGTGCCAGAGAGATGCAGTCGCTGGTCTTGAGGCCAAGGAGAAGTCTTGCGCTTCTGTTCTGGATGAGTTGCAGAGGGTGCAGGACAGAAGCAGGGAGGTTGAGGAAGAGACTGTTGCAGTAGTCCAACCTAGAGAGAACCAGGGCTCCGGAGACAGAGAGCCGCTGGGGGAAAGTGAGAAAAGGTAGAGTACCTCTGAGGAGGTCTAGCTGATAGACTTGTTAGCGACATCAGAAATGTGAGAGGAGATGGACAGAGTGGAGTTGAAGATCACTCCAAGGTTTTTAGCCTTGCAGGTGGGTGCAGGCACAGGGCCAAGGGAGGCCGGCCAGAGTGAAAGTAGGAAGGCGGGAGCAGGGGTGACTGAGTAGCGGACAGTCGGATATGAGCGAGGAGGAGGAGGCGACTGAGGGTAGCCTGAAAGATAGTTGTGTGTCACACGCGTATGCACTGGAAGTTAGAGGTGAAAGTGGCAATCACACGTGCCAAGGCAGCCATATCGACGTTGAAGAACCAGGGGGATAAGTTAGATCCCTGGGGTATGCCACAGGTTGAGAGAGCGATAGTTGAGAGAAAGGCTCCGAGTTCCACCTGGGATGGGCGTCGGAGAGAAGGGAGGTTAACCACACCAGAGCCTGAACTGTGATTCCCAGGGTGTCACAGAGCCGTGCAATCAGGATGTTGTGGTTACCTGTGTCAAAGGAAGAGGAGAGGTCAAGGAAAATGAGGACAGAGGGAGTGTTAGTGTCAAGTTTGAGAGCAGTTCTTCACATGTGTTCAGAAGAGCAGTTTCCGTGCCTCTGGATACTCTAAAACAGACTGATTGTTGTGGAAGCACCCAAAAGATTCAGTGTGGAGGGTCAGCTGAGAGATAGCCAACTTCTCCAGGAGTTTGCCCAGGAAAGGAGTGCTAGAGATTGGGCGGTAGTTTGCCAGAATGGAGGGGTCGACAGAGGGTTTCTTGAGCAGAGGGTGCACAAGGGAGTGCTTAAGAGCCGTTGGGAAAACTCCAGTGGAAAAGGAGAGATTGCATAGATCAGCCAAGGCTCGGGCGAGGGAGTCAATGTCGTCCTTAATGGTTTTGGAGGGGCAGGGGCAACCTGTTTGGATGAAGCCTTCATGGACCGGACTTGTCTGGCGACCCCAGCGGGTGAGAGGGAAGAGAGGGGAAGTGGTGGGGGAAAGGGGCTCCAGTGTAGGTTTATGTTGTGGTGTGGAAGGGAGGGAGGAAAGGAGGTCTTCGGTTTTTGTGATGAAGTGTGCAGCCAGGGCCGAGTAAAGATCCTGGGTGGGTGTGACAGAAGAAGAGGATGCTTCAGAATTGGTCAGTTCCTTACAGACTGAAAAGGTTGGCGGTGTTGCTTGATACCATGGAGATGCAGGCTTGAATAAAGGCTCTTTTCTTGGTGCGGATCCAGAGTCGATATCACCTTTGAAGGAGGCGGCAGGCCAGTTTGTCAGAGGGTTTGCCTGTCAAATTCCATTTCCGCTGAGCTGCACTGGCGTTTTAGGGCTGCCAGATCAGAGTCGTACCAAGAGTTGCACTTTTTGGGAGACTTCAGACGGACCCTCATGACATGACATTTTGTAAAGCTCAGGCAATATTATGTTACCACAGGTTGACAGAGCCTTTGAGGCACATATGGAAGTACTATGGTTTAGGCAGACCTGGAGCGCTCGGTCCTGGGAAGCAAGCGGTAGAGCCACCCACACTGAGTGAGGACTGCATGGGTGACGGCGCTGAGACTGGCACTGGGCCTCGTCTCGCTGGCGGCGGCGCTGCTTGTCACCGACACACTGCCATCTTCAGCAACCACACCCCAGTCCCCCACCCCCAATCTTGCTGAGATATCTCGCACGCACTGACTCTGGCTTTGTTGTTTTGAATAGTCTGCTTGGGGCTTGATGTGGAACCCATTCTTGAGCCGCCACATAGCCCTTCAATGCAGTTTTTCAGCATGTGTGTTCTGCAAGTAAGCACGTTTAATGTGGGTTTGTGCACTGGTACATCTACTTACTTGGTTGGCAGAGTAGTCGGCACAGCACCTCAGTCCAGGGGTCCTCCTCACCTGTCCTGACTCCTGCGTCGAGGTCATCGCACTGCAGGATTCATACCCCTGAGTTGACGATCGGATCGGTCAAGGGGGCACTTGTGGTGCTTGGTGGCGTGCTAATGCACATTGCACAGGTGCCAGCGCTGCCACCACGCCCATTCACCCATCGTGACCCTGACCCGGCCCCAAGTCCCAACCTTCACTGCTCCACCTGGTAACTAATAACAGGACTGGTGCTATCACCAGGCAAGGTAGTAGTGTGGGCGTGTTAAAAAAAGCATTTTGCAGCTCTAACATTTCCAACATATAGGCAAGCGCCTAACCTTGCCTAGTGATAGCACCGGCCCTGAAGATGACCTGTGAACCGAAGGAGAATGGAAAATGTCAACAGCTGAACATTACCAAAGAGAAAAACCGAACTTGTTTGAGAAGCAGTTGTGTTCACGCACTCCAAGCACATGCACCAACGTTAATAATACTATGTTCTGTAATCATACAGTTGTAGCTGCTACGCATTTGAATCATATAAAACTTCTGATAGGATGGCTTTTCTCATGTGGTGACATTACTTATACTTATATTCCAGCTAACATTTCCGGAGGACCATGTGCTTTAACAAAGCTTGGCTTAATTGTGTTTTCTTTGCAGCCAGCATTACATCAAATGAGAAGATCGATTTGTTAATCTATATGGCCATTGCCAGACTGTGATTCAAATGTGCATTTATTATCAGAATCAGAAGTTGTGTCTCTTGCATATTCATTGGTGGGAGTTTGGGGATTAGCTGCTGGGGGCTATACATCTTTGATTAAGTTATCATCCTCAGTAGTGAAAGGGTTGAATTTTACCTCTCAAGCTTTAGAGGAACTGCGTCTAGATAGCCAAGCTATGAGAAAAGCAGTCTTGCAGAATATAGCTGCTATCTGTCATTGAAACATAATTTGGGGTTTAATGCATTTAAAGGAATGTGTTGTTTTAACTTGAGTGACCATTCCCAACCTGTGGAAATCCACATCCAAAGTTTGAAGGACTTGATGAAAAGAGTAACCCAATACCTTAAATAAGGAATTGGTCTTGTTGTAGCCAGCAGGAGATAACAAAGTTTCATCCACTGCTTACGATAGTCACTCTGGAATGATCTGTGATCCCTCTAACATTTGCCTTTGAGGATCAGAGTATGGTTGTGTGTCGGTCTGTCAGGCATTCATTAGAATTGAGGGACACAAAGAGAGATACGTTGCAGGATGAACCCTTGAAATTGAAGCCCTTTTAGCACTTCTACATGCAATTGTACTCAACTGATGGTGCAAGCAAGAAGGTCCAGCTATGCTACAGAGCCAAAGCTTCTCTTCCGCAAATCTCTGGAGGAAGCCATCAGGGCAGAGTGCTACTCATGTCCATAACATCTTTGAAACAATCAAATCCCCAGTCCTGGACAGCCTTACAGGCCACATTTATAAACAATTTGCTAAAGAAGTCTTGGTTCTCTGACAAGGCTTTTAATTTCGTTTGTACATTCAGAAAGGGTGTTTCTGTCAATAAGGGAATCAGTCAATAGTTTGATCCCTAAACCCAGGAAGGACCTGGAATAATGTGGGTTGTACAGACTCTTCACTCTCCTGAACATAGATGCCAACATGTTTTCAAAGATATTCTGGAATAGTCTCAAATGCCTATTGCCACATCAAGCTGGGTTTGTCACTGGCAGTCAGACCTTTGATAATGTTAGAAAAGTTGAACATCTGTTGTATACGGATAGATGATTTCCAAACGCCCCCTCACTACTGTGCGCATTTTACGCTGAGAAAGCATTTGACAGAGTTGACTGGGATTTCGTTACCGGAGACGGCAATGGGATTTGGTGAGATTTCTCTGAAGTTGAAATTTGAGATCTACAGTAGTCCCACTTGTAAAATCAAAGTCAATGGCAATCTATTCCAGATCTTTCTTTAAAGTAGGGAGATGAGACCAGGTTTTCCTCTACTCCCCCCTGCGGTTTGCTGTGGCCATGGAACCCTTTGCCAAGAGAGTGAGGGCCAACTCTGTGGTGCAAGGAATAATGTTTGGTCCATCTGAATTTAAATGGCTGTTTGTAGATGAAATTCTAGTAACCCTACAAAATCCTTGCAGGCAGCCGTCTTGGATGTATTGGAATACAAGGGCATATCTGGCTTTTGTTCAATCACAGAAAGTCAGAGTGTCCCTTCCGCCTGCCACAAGTCTTAATGCATGAAGCGATCCCCTTTAAATGGGCACCCCAAATGTCTCCAATGTTTACAAGGCCAACCTTCCTGATCTACTTGTTCAAAGGTGACTCTTTTAACCAGATCAGTAAAAGAAGTCTGGTACAGACTAGTGATTCTCCTGGGTCTTACTTCATACCCCTTTACACCAATAAATGAAAACCCATCATTCTCCCTGCCCTTACATCCTTCCTCTTTTCATTTCTGGTTTGAGAAGAGGGGCTGGTGAATTTCAGAACTATTTGTAAACAGAAAATTAAATAATGTCATGATTGTAAATGAGCTTGCCACTTATCAGAGGACTGCCTCCAATATTCTCAAAAAAGGCATTTGGTTATGCAAATATACTTAGGGGGGAGCTACTTGGTTCCAGACAGCGTTTCAGAGGCTTCTTGTTACATGAATGTGTCTCCTAATGGGAAAATAGAAAAAAAGACAGACAACATGATGTAGGAAATAAAATGCTTTATTTAGTGTTTGTGTGAGCTTGTGAATGTACCTGCAGTGGTCCACCCAGCTCACCATGGGGCAAGTTGGAATTTTGAAGGAACTAAAAAAAAGAAAAAAAGAAGTGAACAATATGGAGCCCTAAAAGTGGGATGTGCAGGGGAGAAGATTCTAAAGACAGAAAACTTTTAGAAAAAGATGAACCAAGGGACTGTTGGCTCTCTGGGGGTCCATGGCTTCGAGAGACCTCTCAGGGCCTGATTATTATCGTGGACCTGGGCTATTTGCCCAGAGCAGCCAGGTCACCTACGGGATTGTGATGGCAGTCAACCCGACCGGGGGCCATATCGGACAGGACAATCCTAAAGGCCCCAGACCATGCGTGCAGTGCAGTCTGGTGCAAAGACCGAAGTGCCACCCAGTCTGAGCTTGTGAAACTGGATTTTTCTATTATGGTTTATCATGAGATTAATCCATCCACTAATTCATTAATCATTCATTCATACATGCATTCTTTTGGAATTCATTTAGGATAGGCTATGTTTGAGCACCATAGTTTTGCTCTCAGCTATCATGGTTCAATATATGCTGAGAGCCATGTAATTATCTACACTTGTCATTTATAGCACAATATAGTGTGCTTTTAGGCACTAGATATCTGCATTGTCTGTCCATCTATGAATTCGGCTTCTTGATGTGCGCGGAGAGGGAATTGTTTTCGCAAGCGAACACAGTGTAAAATGTTATCATAACAACTGCCCTTTGACAGACAGTCAGCTACTCCTTACCACAGAGAAATGACCTTGCTGAGTGAGGAGAATTCTTTGTTTTGGGTTTTGCAAATGAGACCATCTCAAAGCGAGAAAGAATGTTAGTGATAGCTTGTTCTGTTCTTGGAATCAGAGACATGTCATGTCAATATGTTCCAATATATGCTTGCTGGCTGAAATGTATGTAGCACGTACATAATATAGTATACACGCAGTTTTAGAATGGAATGCTTTCTACGCACAATTGCACAATGAATGCGTCATTCTAATGTATAACCATGCTGTACTGATGAGTAGAATTCAGTAGGTTGGGTAGCTTGTGAGACTCGGTAGACCCATGAGGGGCAGTAGTAGCTGCAGACAATGGCTGTGGCTGGAGTTAGAGAGAGCTAACTAGAGGGAAGGAAGCTGTCTCGTATCAGAAGGGTTGAGAGAGCACAGACTTGGAGAACTGGCTGAATGGGACTAGAGAGAAGCTGGGAGGGTTGGGGTAGCTAAAAGCACTCATAGGCTAGAGAGTGCTGATTGCTTGCTTGTAAAGTGATAAGTGATTTTTTGCAATGCACAGAATAAAATTTTTTGAAATGAACCGATTGCTGTGTCTTTGTGATTCTGCTCTATTTTTGTTTACATAGACATCACAGTGCAACATTTCTAGTTTCACAAGCTGTGTGCATGGAACAGCCCAAAGTGGGCAACCCAGCCATGCCCTCTAACAGCCCGCCCCATGGTCAGCTGGGACAGGCCCTAAAGGTAAGCTGCCAGACCGCTTATGCCAGGGTGGCCCTCAAGGTCATTATGGAAGAGGCAGCAGAAGTCTGCTCTGTCCCATCGGGTAGGGCGGTGAAGGAAATGCCTGGGTCACCACAGCAGCCCAGGTGAAGAGAGGTCCTGGGCCATTCTGTCACCCATGTCGTGGTAGCCTGGGGTGCAGGTGGGGACTGAGGCATGCCATCTGAAACCTAGGGAGTACACAGCACACCCCCTGCATTACTGCGATGCAACAGAGTGGGCAAGGCCGGAACCAGCGCTGTGTGCAAAGCAGTTCATGACAATGGCATCCCCATAGAAACACGGAATCCGGCTGAAGAAATGATGGTTCCGGGACTGCGCTGGTGATGGTGGGACGCCACCCAGAAGATAACAAAGGGCTTTGGGTGGCGGTAGTTATCGTAGGCAGGCCCCTTGGACAATATTTAAAGAGGACACGGGTCATTGGGGTGACATTGGCCACCCCCCCAAAACCAAGGGGGCTGGCAAAGAGCACAAGGTGTGCCACGGGGCGCAGTGGTGATTAGGCTGCTCCACATGGCTAATGGCACATGTGCATAGGCTGTCAGACCAAGCCGTTTGTGTTGGCGAATCATTTTATCACTTGCCAGGAGCTGAAGAAGGAAATGTTTGACAACAAGCTAATGGCGTTGCAGATGCAGAGTCTTCAGGGACGGGTGCAGGGATAGCTCCAAGGTGCGACATAGTATTTGGGGAATATGGCCCAGACACGGAAGGGGGAGGTGACTAAGCAGTAAAGGCGGAGGTTTGATGGGTCCACGGACATATCAGGCACAGCAGGTGGTTTATGGGGGAGAACCACAGCAACCAAGAACCTGGGGACAGTTTGATCAACAGCAAGCATGAGGAACAGGTGCAGGTAGATTGGAATAATCAGCAGGCTCCTAGAGACATGGCAATGAACCCTTTAATTTGCAATTATTTTAACAGGATGCCATTAGCAAAATGAGTGCCCATTCAGACTACAGAGACAACAGCAAAATGGTGGCACTATTTCGAATAATGTCCAGAAGCAACAACAGGAAGTAGAGGCCAGAAGGGAAAGGTACTCTGAAAGCACTAAAGTGAGGCTCTTTCAAATTGGGTGAGTGAGAAAGATTAATTGAAACTCTAAAAGGCAAGAGCTCACGGCGAGGCTGCAACCTAACCTTAGAAATAGAGAAACAAGTCCTATCCATAACATGCCAACAACTCTAACCACGATGGTGACAGCACAAAGAGAACTTGGTGGTAATAGAAGCGTAGTCCCATGGCTATGCACAGAGTGGTGGTACAAGGGTATTGGGAGATGGTAGATCTCAGTGCTGTTGTAGGTAAAGGGAAGGTATGCCCAGTATGTTTGGAGTGTTATTTATTAACCGTAGCGGATGGGAAAAACAGTACCAGGTCAGCGGAGGTGTGCTCAAATTCTACTGATGCCAAGTGTCATTTTTCAGACAGCCTAGGCAATGGAAAATGTACTATGATTCAGCATTTGCAGTCACCAGAGATGGAGAGAAGAGAATTCATGAAGTACACCCAGGTGTGTAATCAGCGGTTGTGGTATAAGCGTTGAATCCGGATGGAGCCAGATGCAGATATATGGTATTAAATGCAACTGTAACCACAGTTTTGTTCACTGTTCCTTTGTCCGCTCTCCAGGTGACTACCCATTACCCTAACTGCACCGGGGGGCTGCAATTCAACTGACTCAGCAACAAGAGGAGTTGTTGGATGATGGGCAGAAAAGGGAAGTTTCAGATAAAATGTGGAGTGGTACCAATGCTGCACTTGCAACCTGGTGTATACATAAAGACACACATTTAGAGGGTCGAATTGACTGACTTGAGAAGGCCACAGGGCTGATATCTGGGACAGAGTCAATAGGTAGTGAGGCACGGATTGACAAGCTCCATGTGATGGGGTAGTTGAGTCAGCTTTCCAAAGGGGCCCTGCAGAAACTGCTGGACAGAGTGCTGGAAGCCGGAAGAAACACAGAGTGGGATATGGAGTGCGCAGAGGGGCAAGAATATTTGACTACTCAACTGATATCTATCAGAGGAGATGTGCAACAAAATACCTGGTCACGGCAATTGACGAATGACTCTGGGATACCCGAATGGGTGACCACGATGTTTGGAGAATCAAATTACCCCTCAATGCCTCCAGATACCTGATTTCTGCCCCAAGGATTGCACCTGATCTGTGGTTTAGTCTTGGCTCAAATTGGGAGTTATGGCCTTTACAGCCCCAAGCGTTGCAATGCTTGAGCAAATTAAGTGAGGGTCAGATAGTTTTGCTTTGAAATAGTGTGTGCTGGGAAGGTGAGGGAGCAGGGTATAACATGGTAGGTAGAAGGTTGTTTTGAGGAAAGGATCAATGTGTAGGATAGTAGCTTCATCTGAATCTGGTGTGCATTTAACTACTCATACACGTATTAAGCAGTTTACTTTTTTCTGGGCAGCTACAGAGTGGAGGATGGTAAAAGTGTATGTTGAGTTTTTGAAGACGTGCCCAAAGCTGGTGCCACAGAGATGTAGGGATTTAGTGGAAGTAGGGAAAGCAGTAAGACATGTGACAGATGTGACCAATAGTTTGCAGGTGTTGGAGATGGTGTATAATAGAGAAAAAGAACCATTTCATGTGGCCCATTGAACAGTCACAATGTGTATCGAGGGAGATGCTCAATGTGCAGTAAATATAGGAGTGTCTGAACAACCTTACATTACCACCACTGTGTGTTCGCACAGCATTTTCTCTTCTATTGTCAGGGGTAATCTGGTGTTGTACACGGTACTGTAGTCCGTCAGGAGCCGTGGTAATACAAAATAGACCCTCCAGCTCGCCTCCCCTTTGGTCTGTCCCCGTCCTCAGCCCCTCCTTCATCCTGCTAGAAATGCAGCTAAAAAGTGAAATGCTGCAGAAGGAGCTGGGGAATCTGTTTCAAACCCCTCAATTACATGACAATGATTGTATGATATATGGCATTTGTAGCGCGCCTATATACAAGTGTTTCAAGGCGCAATGAGGCACGGAAGGGGGAACAAAGGGGGAACAGAGACAATGATCTTACTAGGCCAAGTGACATTGAGATTGTGCAATTGAAGGGGAGGGGAAGGTGAAAAGTGCTAGAGGAAAGAGGAGGGGGGGCAGTTCTCTACATGGGATCAAAACAATAATAAGTGTAGCCAGCAGGTGGCAGGTGCAAGGGTAAGTGCAGACAGCAGGTGTCCAAAATTTGCAGGGAGGGGGGACTGTAGGGTTACAGATACAGACCTAAGTGCAAGGGTTGCCGGGAGGCAGCGCGGGTGTGCAACTGAGCGGGCAAGGACCTGGGCCCGAAATCAGAGGGTAACCAGGTGAGCAGTGCAGTATCAGGCAGGAAATCAGCAGGGGAGAGGAAGAGATAAGGCCGAAGCATAGAGGGAGGTCTTGAGGTGCTTCTGGAACCGGGGTTGGTTCTCCTCAAGTTTCAGCGAGGCAGGGAGGCTGTTCCAGAAGGAGGCCACAGCAGAAGAAGGAAATCTACCACCAACTCATTGCTTGGAGAAGTGACTGACCCTGAGGGAGGTGGAGGAGCGAAGAGCTCGAGCAGCAAGGTATTTACGAAGACAGAGTTGGAGGTATTGAGGACCCAGAAGGCCTTGTGGACAATGCAGAGGGTCTTGAACTTAATCCTTGCAGCGACTGGGAGCCAATGCAGAGATTTCAGTGCTGGAGCGATACGATCCCTGGGCTTGAGGACTTGAGGCAAAGGATAAGTCTTGCAGTCCTATTCTGGATGAGTTGCAGAGGGCGGAGTGTAGAAGCAGGCAGATTTAGAAAGAGGCTGTTGCAGTAGTCTAGTCTAAAGAAACAGAGCTCTAGAGACAGCGAGCTCCTGGGGGAAGGAGAGGAAAGGAAGAATACCTCTGAGGAGGTGCAGCTGGTAGTGTGACTTCTTAGAGACGTCAGAGATGTGAGGAGAAAAGGAGGGTGTGGAGTTGAACATGACCCTGAGGTTCTTGGCCTCACAGGTGGGAGCAGGAAGAGGGTCAAGGGAGGCCAGCCAGAGAGTGACAGGAAAGGAGGGTGCAGGTGTACCGATGAGGAGAATCTGTGTCTTACTGGCATTAAGGCAGAGATTGTTGGCGGCACACCACTTCTGGATAGCAGATAGTCAGAGATGAGAGAAGGAGAAGAGGTGGCAGAGGGGAGCTTGAAAACGAGCTGAGTGTCATCCGCATAGCACTGAAAGTTGGAGCAGAGAGCAGCAATGCAGTGGGCGAGAGGTGCCAGGTATTGGATAAACAGCCAGGGAGAGAGGTTAGACCCCTGGGGAACACCACAGGTAGAGAGTGAGATCGAGGAAAGGAAGAACCCAAGTTGTATTGATTGAAAAAGTACTGAGGTAATGGTAGATGGTTTACCAGCATGAACAAAAAGCAGGAATGTACCATAGTTTGGTAAGGATTAGAATCAAATTCCCTGTGCAAATGAAAAACAGGTGAATTGGGGTATATAGCGCAGTGTTATAAAAAGATGTGCTAGATTAGTTGTGCAGTAAGCGCAAAAGGGGTTTCTGTGAACACTGATGACCCCTATGGTGGGGGATTACAATTCAGGTTGTAATGACCTCATAAAGGCAATAAAATGACTGTGATCGTAAAGGATAATAAGCTACGATATGGGAAGAGTTTGAGAAAAGCGTTGAATACCGGTAGTGTTATTTCTTATTACATATGTGCCCAAGAGTTTATTATTTTTCTTTTTGTCATAGCGGACAATGAATAGGGAAATCACCACTTATTTTCTTTAGGCACTGCTTGCCACAAGACCTCCATAAACCGGACATGCGCTGTAGGACTGTTGAGGCAGCGCTTTCAAAAACTCTCTGGTGCACTGGTTGAAGGCCACCTGTGCCTCCACCTTGGATTATGCCACCCTAAACCAGCTAGGACAATAGGACCTTATTCTCGGCCGGATGTGCATCAGATGGTAGCAGCGGCATAACACAAAATGTGGGGGCCCCCCTGCGAGCCATGCTGAGGGGGCCCCCCATCTCGGCAACAAATCACGGTTGTGCCACACTCTGGGCCGGCCAAGATTATCACGCTTGCACAATACGCATGCACGTGCTGCTGAATGGTATGCCGCACACTGTACGAGGAGAAAGATATAAATATGTGTTTTAATGCAATATACAGCACACTTTCTGAGAATAATTGGCCAAAAATCCAGAGTGTTTGGAATTGTTTTGTAGGGTAACACCAATCCAATATATGCAAGTCACCAACGGTGCACAGGAACATTAATGCTTTGCTATTAAAAATGTCATGCCACATTGAAAACATGTCCCACTGGCTACACAATGTAGACCAGTGTAGACGCGTTATGAAATTACAGTAAAGCATGCCAGGCGACATTTATACAGACCTAGACTGGATGCACAAAAATGCCAGTCGAAGCAATAACGCTCATCAAGAAGAGAGCACACATTGAAGCCCGGGTCTCTGCTGCCTCGAACAACACGGCCAAACTCTTTAAAATCTTCATGGAACTGGTCAATCCTGTTGCGGTCTCCACCTCTCCGGTTCCCTCCCAGGCCCTCTGTATGGCTCTGGCCTCTCACTTCTCAGCTAAAACTCTTCCTCTCCCTCTTCCTCTCTCAGCCCCCCTTTGGCCATCTCTACCTCTCCTCCTCCTTTCTCCTCTTTCTCTCTGACAACACCTGACAAGGTTTCTAGACAAGTACGATCCATGAAAGTGTCGTCCAAACAGGTGCTCCCCTGCTCCTCCAGAACCATCAAGGGCAATATTGACACCCTCGCTGCACCTTAGCCAATTTCTGTAATCACTCTTTCACCACTGAAACGTTCCCCTCTCCCCTTAAGTACTCTCTTGTGCACCCACTCCTCAAGAAGCAGTCTGCTGATCCTACCTGTCCGGCAAACTATCGTCCAATCTCCATCACACCTTTCCTGGGAAAACTCTTGGAAAAAAGCTGGGTATCTCCCATTTTACTCTCCACGTTGAATCTGTTGGTTGTCTCCATGACCATAAGTCTAGCACCAAAGGCTGCCAGAGGCACGGAAACATCTCTCCTGAATACCTGTGATTATCTGCTCTCTAACCTTGATTCCAGCATTCCTTCTGTCCTAATCCTCCGTGATCTTTCCTCGACTTTCAACACAGTCAACCACTCCATCCTGATCAATCGACTACGTGAGAACCTGGACATCACGGATCAGGGTCTGGAGTGGCTTAACTCCTTCCTCTTGGACCGCCCCTCCCAGGTCCAACTTGGTCCCTTTTTTCCATCACCTCTCTCTCTCTTCCTGTGGCATTCCCCAGGGCTCTAGCCTCTCACCATGGTTTTTCAACCTCTAGTTGGCCCCTGTGACCCACCTGATCTCTACCTTCTCCTCTAACTTTCAGTGTTATGCGAATGGCACTCAGCTTTCCTTCAGGCTCCTCTCATCTCTTGCTCATTCCTGACTATCTATCCGTGATTCAAGATTGGTGGACATCCAACGATATCGACATTAGTGTCATTAAGATGGAGATCCTTCTCATTGGGACCCCTGCCCCTGCTTTCCCTCTCTCACTCTGGCCACCCACCTTGGGCCCTCTTCCTTCGCCTTCCTGCGAGGCAAAAAACCTTTTGTGTCATCTTCGACTCTACTCTCTCTTTCTCTCCTCGCATCTCGGACGTCATCAAGAGGTCCCACTACCTACCAGCTGCTCCTCCTCAAAGGGACTCTTCCCTTTCTCACTTTCCCCCAGAAGCTCACTGTCTCCAGAGCCCTGTTTCTCTCTAGGCTGGACTACTGCAACAGCCTCTTTCACAGGCTGCCTTCCTCTAATCTCCACCTCTGCAACTTATCCAGAACAGGACAGCGAGACTTGTCCTTTGCCACAAGCCCAGGGATCATATCTCTACAGCCCTGAAATCTCTCCATTGGCTCTCGGTGGTTGCAAGAATAAAGTTCAAGGCCATTTGCATTGTCCACAAGGCTTTCTGGGGTCGAGCCCACACTACAACCAACGCTCTCTTCCAAAATACCTTTTTTCTCTAGCCCTTCCACCGGCTACCTCCAACTCTCTAAGGGCTAGATGCTTCTTCAGGCAGAGAGTGGAGGTGGTGGATCTCTCTCCTCTGCAGATGCCTCCCACTGGAATGGCCTCCCTGCCCCTCTCAAACTTTAGCGGACCACCTGATGTCCGGAAGCAGCTCAAAACTTTCCTCTTCTCTGCTTTTGCTCTCTCCCTCCCCTGCTGACCTACCTGACCTACCTGTCTGCTGTACCGACTGGTTGCTTGGCTACCCTCAGAGTCTCACTGAGTCCAGGCCCTTTCTTGATCAGTCACCCTGGCACTGCCGATGGCCTACCATACTTCTTTACACAAAGTATGTTCACTGTACCAGCATCTCCACCTGGATCCTGGAGGAGCAGGAGCTCCCTCCATCCACTGCAGGAGCAGCAGGCTACAGGATCGAGGCCTGCGTGCCTTGCCAGATGCAAGGTAGGCCATATGCCTCTCCCAGCTGCACTCTAGATTTCAGCAGCATGATTGTTTTTTCCGCCACATTTGGTAATTGTACCCTAGCATTCTAACCCACCAGCTTGCGCCTTATAGATTTGCGCTCTGATACACTACTACTGTCTTCGCACATGACACTTTAACTTTGTAGCTTTAGGCACAACTCGGAACTCAGTTGCTGCCCTACTGCATTATTAGCTTAAGTGTCCTACCCGAACCCAGGCAATGCCTAACTCCTCTTCAGCTTATGTACTATTCTGTACTTAGATGCTGCCACACTGCTTCAGGTGTTGTGCCTTATGGTCGCTAACAGACCACATTTGATTTGTGTTGTGCCTTATGGTTGCTAATAGACCACACCTGATTTATGCTGTGCCTTACAGTTGCTAGCTAGTCACTACCTGAATCCATATCTGAACTATGCCAGCCTGGCTATTATTCATCATGTTCCCTTTCTGCATTATGCCCGATTGCACGCCATGTAGCAGAAATAGCTATATCCCATTCAGTAATGGACTTGCCAAGTTTGGCTGTCCTAGACACCACCCCATTCCCTGCCCCACACCCTTCCTGCCTTCCCTACCTCCTTTCCCCCACAATGCACCTACAGACCATAGCGCTAAAATTAGCGTTACTTTAGGTAACCTTCCACCTAACCGCACCATAGATGACCATCCTGACAACACCCAGTACTCACGCAATATGCTTGCACATCGCCCTTCAGCCCACCCTAACCTCATGTCCCGTAATGATAGACTAGGTTGTAGACTCCCCGCCTTACTTAGCAAAATGACCAACAGTCCTACAACTAAAATTACGAATAAAAACACCATTGCAAACCTTGTGCCATTCAAAGGAGCCTTACTCAATGTTAGATCCCTTGTGGCCCACCCTACGGAAATTGCCGATATCATCCGTTCAGCACACCTGGATTTCCTCGCCACCACAGAAACCTGGCTTCATGCCGCAGCAGGTCCCTCTCTAACCCGTGCGGTTCCAGACAACTACTCCATCCTCAGGGCAGACAGACCTAATGCCCGTGGAGGAGGCGTAGCACTTATATTCAAATCCTCGCTCGACATCAGATCTGTGACCTCCCGTCCCCTAAATTCCTGTGAACATCTATCCATTAAAATTCAAACCACCCCTAGGAACACTATCACCCTGGAATTAATATACTTACCCACTGGTCCTATAGGTTCCTTCGAGGAAGACCAATATATGAACTCCTGACCTATGACACCAAGCACAATTAATAACAAGCAATCGGGTACACCAAGTGGAGACCAGTATTATCTCATTTTTCTCCTGATGAACCATTGTAACTGTCAATGGGGAAACACGTGTTGAGATTTGATTATGGGATTTGATTTTGGATAATATGACATGTGGAACCAGTGTGAAGATAACATTGAGAATTGATTTCTGTATAACAACTATGAATTGAAGATCATGTCAATAAACTCTATTTGACTCACTTAACAGAAACCTTCTATTTCTTAAGAGCTGGCGCATTTGAGTAACTTTTTTCCCATATACCATTAATTTTTTGCATCCTTCGAGGAAGATATAACTTCCCTCATAGCTGAAAAATCTAAACCTCTATCACAGAATATTATTCTAGGTGACTTTAACTTAGGATACAATGACCCGCACGACACTCCAGCATCCTCCCTTGCTAACACACTTTGCGTACACAACTACATTCAACTCAACACCTTACCTACACATCAGAAAGGCAGAACTTTAGACTGGCTTGCTTCCCACAACTGTAACATTATCTGCAAGGACCCCCCAGCCACTTATATGGACCGACCACTTCCTACTCTCATTCGACATTAGCACTAATAACCCACACCACACACAGTGCCTACCTGCACCAGCATGCCTGACGAGAAATAAGCGGAACATCACAGCTGAAGCCCTCATACCACTGGTTCTACCTACCCTAAACAAGATCCCCAACACATCGGACCTCATCTTACTAGTAGACACCTACAATAATGCCATGACCAAAGCTATTGACCTTGTTGCCCCTCTAAAACTACGCAAAGGCAAACCCAAAGCACATCTTAACTCCTGGTACACACCAGAACTTAAAATACTAAGAAATAAAAAGTCCAAATTGGAAACCCTTTGGAAAATGAATCCATCAGAGGAACACAAAATCAATCTCACAAATGCATCCTCCCTTTATAAAAAAAAGAAATAATTTGCACTAAAAAGGAAGCCTATAATATAAGAATAAGCAATGCTAGTTCCAGTACTAAAGAATTATTCACCATCCTGAAGGAGTTAGAAAACCCCCATCCACCTACGGACATGTCCGTGAACGACCAACTCTGGTGCACTAGTATCCAAGATGCCCTTGCGAACAAAATCACTGGCCTACAAACTAAAATTGAAACTAAAAGACTACAACTGTCTAATAGTAGCCCCACCCCTAGCCCCCCTATCCCCAGCCTATCCACCACCCCTAACACTAACCATGGCTTCACCTTCAAAAGAGTAACCATACTTGAAGTGCAAAAAATTATAACATCCCTCAAACCATCAAACTGCAAAGGGCACAGCTGCCCCGCACAGATCATAAAAGATGCAGCAAGAGACCTCGCCCCCTTCATTTCTAAGCTCATAAACGCGTCATTCTCCACTAATTCGGTACCCAACAACTTGAAACAGTCATGGGTCCTCCCACTACTAAAAAAACAGACCCTGGTCCCAACCATCCCCACAAATTACAGGCCTATCACAACCATTCCCTTCCTGTTAAAAATCCTTGACGGAGTTGCCTACTTGCAAATTCAGCTTTAACTAGAGTCCAACCAA
Organism: Ambystoma mexicanum; assembly: GCF_040938575.1. Lineage (NCBI taxonomy): Eukaryota > Metazoa > Chordata > Amphibia > Caudata > Ambystomatidae > Ambystoma > Ambystoma mexicanum. The sequence continues at coordinate 995,114,640 of NC_090928.1, forward strand.
CTACTCGGATTGCGTCAATCTGGCTTCCGGCCTCAACATGGAACAGAAACTGCCCTTGGTGATCTTCAAAGTCAGATTGACGAAATTAAAGATCAGGGCAAGGCTGCCATCCTACTCCTCTTAGATCTCTCAGCAGCCTTCGACCTGGTCGAACACAAAATACTCTGCAACCACCTCTCCTCTGCCGCCCACTTTACCCCCTCTGCTGTCGCGTGGATACAACCCTTCCTGGCCAATAGAACCATGAGAGTCTTCTCTCCTGTGGCAGCAGCAGACCCTATCCCTATCACTTGTGGTGCCCCACAAGGCTCATGTGTTTCACCCACCCTATACAATATCTTTACAAAGCCCCTCTTCGATAAACTGGATCGTCTGGGTGTCACCTACACAAACTACGCGGATAACACCCAGATACTCCTCACCATTTCGGGCAATTATAATACTGATGTAGCTAGGATCAATGAAATCTTCTCCATCATTCAGGCATGGATGGCCACCCACGGTCTCTGCCTGAATGATGAGAAGACTGAACTGCTCATTGTTGGCTCATAGAACAACTTACAAGAACTAAGTCCCAATTATTCAAACATCACAATTGATGGCAATTCCATCCCGGTCACCAAAAACGTGAAAACACTTGGTTTCTATCTTGATGCCAACATTAACCTCACTAAGTAAGTCAACTCGACTGCTTCTGCCACTGCCTAAACAGGAAAACTAATCAGAGCCTGTAGACCTTTTCTTTCCCTTAACAGTCGCCTCACGCTAGCTAGAGCTCTTATACAATCTAAGTTAGACTACTGCAACAGCCTCTACTTAGGCGCCAACCAAGCGATAATTAGCAAACTCCAAGTCCTTCAAAATAATGGCCTACGGGCAGCGCTAAACATTCCTAGCCGTGAGCACATCTCGGCCACCAGAACCACATGCAAATGGCTCACCATTCAACATAAAATCGATCTAAAAACACTCTGCCTCACTTACAAAGCTCTCAACCATCTAGCCCCCCCCAACCTGACTAACAAATTCACCATGAAATCTTCCATCAGAAACACGAGATCTTCCAATACCTTATGTCTCACAATACATAGATTTACCTCCAAAAGAGCGGGAGGCTCGAATTTCACCGTCCTTGCCTCCCAATTCTAGAACGCCCTGCCACTGAATATTAAGTCATCCAAATCCTTCCAGTCGTTCAGGAAACTTGCCATCGAATGGCTTCTGACAAAAGATCAACCTTGAAGTCAGACTTAGCTATAAACTGAACTTATTGCACTTGCCTCATCTATGGCATGTTTGATTGCTATCACCTCCACTGCCTGTACATCTTGTATATTCAGTGAAAAAACTTTGTCAAAGGGACGTTATGGTTCCAAGTAAAACCGAAAAACCCTTGAAATTTGCCAGTTATGGTAAGCTAAGCAACCATAACTCGCGCCAACACCGTGCACTGCTAAGACTAACACCCAGGACATCAAAGATGACATCACAAATGTCATTGATGACATCACTGATGACATCACATGTGTAAGTACTTTTCATGAAATATGTGTACAGGGGATTCTTATTATAATGTTGCGAAACAAGTGTCAAGATATCATTGCAATAAATATCATACCCTAATTAGTGCATTGAACGATGCATTGATATAAATAGCATTCTATTATGGGGTTCTATCTAGTATACTATGCTACTCATACAGAAACATAACATTGTGTGCAGCGTACAAGATGAAGGTATAATATTCGTAATGTTAATATGTTGAATAATGAAATGATAATTGTTTTCTTAATAGATTTTTGTGTACTGTGAAATATGTAATACGTAGCAAATAAAACGCATGTATTACATAATTGCATTACTATAGACAAAACACAAAGAGACAAGAACACATACCAATATGGGTATATACAGGGAAAGTGAAGTTAGCAAAAAAGCACAAGTAGTAGCAGAAACAATTCATAACTTAACTGATTATTTTCATGCAAATAAATGATTGCTCTGTTTCAAAGCTGCTATTTACCCTATGTATATGTATCACTTGATGTGATTGGACACACAGGGAAAGTACAGCCATAAAAAAAAAAAACAGAACTATCAGAAAGTGCTCATCGTATTGATTATCTTTATGCACAAAAAGGATTGCTGTCTTTCAAGCTTGTGTCTTCCCGTATGTATGTGTTTCATATGATGTGACTGGACTCTAAGGGAATTACTGTAAGAACCTACTTGAAGGATACATCTACAAATAAAATAAAATGTTTAGTTTCTGACTGTTACTGAAGAAAACCATGTGGCCTAGATATGTCAGCAAAAGAAAAAAGAGTGAGCCAGACATGTGATGTCATCAGTGATGTCATCAATGACATTTGTGATGTCATCTTTGATGTCCTGGGTGTTAGTCTTAGCAGTGCACGGTGGTGGCGAGAGTTATGGTTGCTTAGCTTACCATAACTGTCGAATTTCAAGGGTTTTTCGGTTTTACTTGGAACCATAACGTCCATTTAACAAA